>NC_045623.1:15165174-15469283 GCF_009829155.1 Mustela erminea
TGCAAGCTGGTTCAGCCACTCTGGAAAACAGCATGGAAGTTCCTCAAGAAGTTAAAAATAGAGCCACCCTATGAGCCAGCAATTGCACTACCGGGTATTTACCCTAAAGATAAAAAGGTAGTGATCCGAAGGGGCACATGCACCCCAGTGTTTACAGCAACAATGTCCACAATAGCCAAACTATGGAAAGAGCCCAGATGTCCACCGACAGATGAATGCATAAACACACACACACATACACACCACACACACACACACACACACACAGGAATATTATGCAGCCATCAAAAGAAATGAGACTTTGCCATTTGCAACAATGTGGATGGAAATAGAGGGCATTAAACTGAGCGAAATAAGTTAATCAGAGAAAGACAATTATCATATGATCTCCCCAATAGGTGGAATTTAAGAGACAAAACAGATAAACTTGGGGGAAGGGAAGGAGAAATAAGACAAAATCAGAGAGGGAAGAAAACCGTCAGAGACTCTTAATCATAGGGAACAAACTGAGGATTGCTGGAGGGCTGTGGGTGGGGGATGGAATAACTGGGTGATGAGCATTAAGTAGGGCACGTGACATGATGAGCACTGGGGGCTATATGCAACTGACAAATCACC
The DNA here is from genome assembly GCF_009829155.1 of Mustela erminea. Taxonomy (NCBI): domain Eukaryota; kingdom Metazoa; phylum Chordata; class Mammalia; order Carnivora; family Mustelidae; genus Mustela; species Mustela erminea. The sequence goes on from NC_045623.1 coordinate 15,165,793, forward strand.
AAATTCTACCCCTGAAACTGATATACACTATAGGTTAATTAAATTTAATTGAAATAAATAAAAAATTTCCAAAAAAGAAGACACTGGGCCTTGGAGTCAGGGTTGGATTTTACACACACACACACACACACACACACACAGGTATAGTCAGACAAATCCCTTACAAAGTCCTAGGGCCTGCATTGATCATTCTTAGCTTAACCTAAGGCCTTGACCCTGAATGCTATCAAATCAAGACAAAGAAGGGCTCTGCAAAGTAAATATTCAGTAAATATGCTGACTCAATAAACGACACAAATCTCTCCAAAATGTAAGGCGCTCATGCATAGACATTCTGCTGGAGATACTGTCTGCCTCATTGCGTTTAATCCTTACAATAACTGCGTGGTCTTTATCACTATCTCAATTATCAGGTGAGGAAGTTGAGGCTCAGAGAGGCAAAGCAATCGCCCAAACTCAAAAGGGACCCAATAGGACTCAGATCTGGGAGAGCTGGAAGCCACAGAAACCAAGTCTGGTGGCCCCGCTAGGACACCACAGCACCCCTGGTGGGGTCAACTCTAGCTGAGGTCTCACAAAGACACTGCAGCGAAAACCACCCAGCACAGCAGCGCTGCCGTGCCTGAGCCCTCTGGTCTCAGGGAGGCTCCAGGAAAATACAGGAATGAAGCACTTTGGGGGAAGAGTCCGGAAGTCTAGGGATTATGAGGTGCGATGGCATCTGTTCACCATCCTCAGGTGTTTTGTCAACAGGATTCACGAGGCTTCGAGGTGTGAATGAGCAATTGCCATATTAAAAGTTCCTGAAAAAGCCTTCTTCCCTGGAGTCTCAGCTCCTGATCTAGAGAAAGGAGGCAGTCTAGGGGGTTCTGTACCCTTCCCCCAGCCTCCTCCTCCCTCCTGCAGCCTGACCCCAGCTCCTCATTGATAAAGCAGAGATGGGGGTCAGGAGGTAACTGCTCTTTGCAGGAGGATGAAACGTGTATTAGAAGGCACCTGGTGCAATGCCTGGTATACAGTAAGTGCTCACTAAGTAGTACCTTCTCCTCTGGGGGGAAGAAGTGGCCCAGGAAGCAAGGAGCCTCAGCGCTGGGCCGCCGGGTCTGCCTCGGAGTCCCAGTGCTCATTTCTGTTCCAATAACTGGGCTCATGGAGTCCCAACTTGCTCATCGACAAGGTGGGGTGGTAACCCTCACCCCGTGGAGCGGCTATTGTTCTCAGGGAGCCTGACAGGTGACCAGGATTTAACCGAGGCTCCCGGGGCTGGGGCCTCCTCACCGCGTGTTCCCTCGGCCAGTGTTTGCAGAGCACCTCTACGGGCCCCATAGTGTGCGAGGCTCTGGGCATCCAAGGGAAATAAGATGCCCTCCTTGTGCGAAAAGATCTCAGGGTAAGACCTCTCCTCCCCGCAGAAGGGAAAGGGGGAGGAAAGCATTCAGCTGGGGAAGGGATGGACATGAACCTTTAACCAGGAATAGCACATGAAGAGGCTCTTGATAAACAATTACAGAAGGAATGAACGATTCGACGAACGGATAATAAAAGCGAATATTTATAGGGCACTTACTCTCTGCCAGACCCTGCTCTGAGCACTTTACCTATATTAACTAACCTCATCCCTGGGACTCCCCTTTGTGGTGGACACTAATTATCCCTATTTTATAGACAAGGGAACTGAGGCACAGGGAAGCTTTTGTAACTTACTGTGGTAGGATTTGAACCCGGGCCATGGAGCCCCGAATCCCATGCTGCTAAGTCTCCCTCTTATTCATGACCCAGACCCCACAGCAGTTTCTCACCTATTGAGCCTCGTGATACATGTATGGGGTAGCCAGCCCGGCAGGCATCTTTGTTTACAGAAGAGGAAACCGAGGCGTTGAAAAGATGGTAACTTGTCAAGGACACCCAGTGGGATGCCAAAACAGAACCCACATCTGTTGTCACGGAGAGTGAGGCGAGGGGTGGGGAGGTCAAGGGTAATAAAATCCTGCATGGTCAGATCTAGACAGGGACGAGACTGACTGCTTCATTTTACAGATGAGAAGATTGAGGCCCAGAGAGGGACAGCGTTTTGCTCAAGGCTACACAGCAAATCAGTCATTGGAATGCTCACCTGTCAATGGTCAATCAAGCCCAGTGCATCCCATTTTTTCTACAAAAGAAGTCAGGAGCTGTAGCATTTGGCAAGGGAGACACACAGAGTCAGGCAGCATGGATGAAACCTCTATCCTGTTCCAACACCTCCCTTGATTTTATGAGGAACACAAAGAACTGAACCCCTTTCCTTGCTAGTCTGGGAATATACATCAGTAAACCAAACAGAGAGAGCTCCTGCTCTCCTGAGGCTTGAGGAGACAGAAAACAATGGTAGGGGGCTTTTGTGTGCTGGGTGGGCAAGAAGGGTTTCTTGGATAAGGCGGTTTCTAAGCAGAGACCTCAAGGAAGCATGCAGACTGATGTGGGAAGAACATTCCAGGCTCAGGGGACTGCAGGCTTGGAGTCCTTCAGGCAGGAGAGAGCCCGCCTGGGAGGCCAGTGTTGAATGGGCAGAGGAACGCAGCAGCAAACAAAACCACAAAGCTTGGGAATGGGTAGGATCTTGAACTCCAGAAAGGACTCTGGATTTCATCCTGGGTAAGGTGGAAAGACACAAGAGGCTTCTCAGGGAGAAGAGAGTTAATTGGACATGATTTTCTGTAATCACACCAGCTGCTGTGTGTAGAATAGTCCATAGCAAGGACCAAGGCAAGGATGGAGACAGGAGGACCAGCAAGAAGGTGCCTAAGATAAAGCAGGCCAAGAGAGGCTGGCAGCATGGAGGGCTGTGGCGGTGGAGGGGCTGGGGAGAAGCAGGTGGATTCTGGAGCTAGCCCTATGTGTCCCTTGTATGAAGATGGAGCCAACGGGATTCGCTAGTGGACTGAGACAAACAAAGATGTCCAGGATGACTCCAAGCTTTTGGCCTGAGCATCTGGCTTCCAGAGCTGCCCTCTCTCGTGACAGAGAAATCCATACCAGCGATCAAGACACCATGTGCCAAGGTGCTCATCTCAGGGTCTTCACTTTCCAGCCCGCACCCCCCCACACACACACACACACTCCTAGCTATGGACAAAGGGGCACCATTGAAGGGCCTTCCCAAGCCACGGATGGAATCACGGCAGCCCTCTCATAAGGTGCCCCGTGGCCCATCCCCACCTAGCCATAAACCCTCTGCCTTCTCAGAGGCAAACCCTGGCCCGTCCTGGGAGCCAAGGGCCAGAGCCCAAGTAGGGTCAGAGCCCAGACGATCAGCCAGGCCTGGCCCTGATTTAATTACAAGATCAATCCGACCAGCTACCCTGCCAGCAGGAGTGTCCCTGGGCCTCAGCTTGGCCAGCCTCTGGGGCACAGCTCCTGGGCTTGTCAGAGGGAGTTAGCCTCACTCGCCACTCCCTGGGTCCTGTCCAGCAGGCCCAGCTGGCTCTGCCACTGGCCATCCAGAGTCTGGGAAGAGCGCAGTCCAGGCCAGCACCAGGCCATGGGCTTTGGGGCACAGGGCCTATTGGGGCTTGAAGAGCTCGGGCTCCTGGGAAAGGAGGAGGATCACAAATAGTGGACCTGCCTCCTGGGCCCCCAACTGAGGTGCAGGGTGGGGTGGGTCAATGCCGAGTGCTAGTCCCGAATCTCAAGCAGTGTCCCTTACCACGACTAGGAAAGTCCCATGCATTTACCAGACAAGGCCATACCCTTGAGGGCATAGAAGTAAGACAACACAAGAGGTTTCAAACGCTGCTTAGGGCCTGGGTAGGGTCATCCCTACAGGGCGCAGAGAAGCTCAGCTCTTCCTCCTGGGATCAGAAAGGCTCCCGTCTGTGGGGTGAGGTGCTGACCTTCAGCGCCCCCTCTGAGCTCCTCCTTGCTCTTCTCCAAATGGGCTTATTGAGACACCGGTGTCTTTCCGCATGTCTAAAATGGGGCCGCACACTGTCCACAGGGCTCCCCAGGGATGGATATACATGGAGATTTTCCAGCCAGAGCCTCCCCACCAGACCCACAGGTGCCTCCCTCCAGGGCTGCCCCAAAATGACACAGCTTTTGTTTCTACCCAGATATAAAACTATGCTTGGGGCTCAGGTGAGCTGCCTCAGCCACGAAGAAATAGAAAAATCAGGCCAAGCATGGACCTGGGAGGTCAGACACAGGAAGGGACTCGTTCAAGGGCACCAAGTGAGTGGTTGATAAAACCAAAAGTCAGGGGCACCTGACTTCCAGTCCAGCCCTATCTCCATGACCCATCATTTATCAAGAGAGCCATAGAACCTTCCTCCCTCACTAGATTACCCTTGGGGAGCTCAGGAGCTTCCCTGAGGGACCCCGTCTCCTCCAGCTCTTCCCTCCAGCAACATTCCCTTCTTCCTGCTCCTTCCCCTAGGGTCTCTGCTCAACTACTAAGCTGAAGGAGTGAGCAGGGGAGCCATGAGCCCCTATCACCCACCCCTCCCAGGCGATGCAGCTATGAAGGACCCTGGGTCCTTCCTCTCTTTATACTTCTCTTCCACACACAGCAGCTCATCCGAACTGGAGGTCCACCACCTACCACACCTGTAAGGTAGGAATTAGGGTCCTGTTTTAATAGGTGGAGAAACAAAGGCTCAAAGAAGTCCCCCTCGCTAGGAAAGTGCTGCACGGGGCTCAGACCCAGATATGTTGGATGCTGTGAGCTGTTTTCTCTGGGACGCGCCACCCTTCTGTGGTGGGGGTTTCAGGTGGGAAAGCCTGTTAGTCACGTTTGCTCCTTCTTCTAGAAGATGAAGGACTTCAGTGAGGTGATTTCCTCTAGGCCCAGCCTGTGGCTCCTTAGGGATTTCTATGAGCGATGGTAAGGTCATGATACTTTCCGAGTTTATAGAGAAGCTTCCAGGGTCCTCACTTGCGTGGCCCCTCCCAAGGCCCCTTCTTTCTTCTTTTTATTCTAGATGATTATCCACTTTCTTACCACATGTTGTGTTCTTATAAAACGTCTGTCTTCAAGACCCCACCCCTGCCATCACCCCTCAGATCACCATCCCTCCTCACCCAAAATGGAATAAGCTTCAGGCTCCACAAAATACGATCAGCCTTTGGGAGTCAGACAGAACTAGATTCGTATTCATTTACAGGCTGTGTGATTCTGGGCAAGTTGCTTAACCTCTCTGAACCTGAGCCATCTTCTATGTGAGTGTTGTGAGGGTTCACTGGCTTACAGTGTGGGCCCTAAGATGGCTGGATTTCCTCTGTTCCTTCTGGTTGTACAGAGATAGGTACAGACCTAAGTTCCCTTGGCCTCAGGATGAACCACATAGAACACTGACTTCAACCAGTCACTTACACATCAATGGAGAACTCGCTTGCTGTCTCTGGTGAGACTCAGTCCTTGCCCTCACCTCAAGAGTAGCTCCAGTTCAGCTCCACAACCAACATGCCCTCTCTCTGGGAGGTGGGGGTGGGGAGTGCAATGTGAGCTCAAACTAGACTGCTCAGCCCTTGGAGTATGGGGGTCCCCCCTTATCCATGGGGGATGCCTTCCCAGACTCACAGTGAATGCCTGAAACTGCCAATATACAAATGCCACATATACTGTTTTTTCCTATATGTATGCGTCTGTGATAAAGTTTAATTCTTAAATTAGGCTCAGTGAGAGGTTAACCACCATCAGCAGTGATAAAATTGAACTATAAGAACGTACTGCAGCGCAAGTTATATGAATGTCATATCTCTCTCTCTCTCTCTCTCTCTCTCTCAAAATACCCTTTTGTGCTGTCCTCATCCTTCTTCTTGTGATGCTGCAGATGACAAAATGCTAACATGAAGGGAGGGCGATGACAGGGGCCTGGGGACATAGTCTTAGGCTACTGTTGACCTTCTTAAGATCTATCAGGAGGATCACCTGCTTCCAGACCATGGCTGACCAAGGGTAACTAAAACCATGGAGAGCTGGCCACCTGGGTGTCTCAGTTAGTTAAGTGTCAGTCTTTGGCTCAGGTCGTGAACTTGGGGTCCTGGGATCAAGCCCGTGGCAGGCTCCCTGCTCTGTGGGGAGTCTGCTTCTCCCTCTCTCTCTGCCTACAGCTCCCCTGCTTGTGCACGCTCTCTTTCTCTGTCAAAAAAATAAAATCTTTAAAAAAATAAATAAATAAAACCACAGAAAACAAAATCATGAATAAGGGATGGGCCGTCATACTGTCATATTCTACATCCCATCTTCACCTCACGATGACCCCAAGGTAGGTATTCTTGTACCCCTTTGGCAGATGTGAGAAAACCGGGGCCCAGAGACAAGGAACTTTTCAAGGTCATGCAGCTGGCTGGGCAAGAGAGCTGGATTGAGGCAGAGCTGCTCAAAGCACTTTATACCCTGATGCGGCACAGCCATCCTGGGAAGGGGGAAGGAGATTCACAGAGACCTCGTGTGTTCCCTGACCTGACCTGCCAAGGTCACCAAGCAGCAGGCATAAGAGCCAGGCCTGGAACCAGGACCCCGATTCCTGGTCTGTTTCCCGTATCTGCCCCACCAGGCTGGATGGTCTCTAGGGTTAGCCCTTGAGGGCTTCAATCTCACAGCCTCACTGCCAAGAGTGACGCAGGCCCCAGGCCCGGACTGGAAACTACAGTGAAAATCGCAGTAACAATGGCGTCTTTCCCATGCTAGACTGTGGGGTGGGTGCTTTCTACCCACTGTTAGGATTCTAGGTGAATCCTCTCCACAGGAGAGTCCCCCTCTCCGCAGAGGCATCATCACGTCCTTTTCAGAGATGAGAGCTGGAAGGTTGGACACAGCAACCGACTGGCCCAAGGTGGCACAGCCGACACATGCCGAGATGGGATCCCAGAGCCGCTAGCTCAGCCTTCACCACAGGCATCGTTCTCAACTTCGACAGCACCTCCTTAGGCGGGTCCTTTCTAAGCAGCCCCCTTCCAGGCCTGGCTCCTGGCATTCTTGGTGTCTTCACTTTGTTACCTTCTAAGCATCCATCAGCTTGTAATTCGTTTCATTTTTTAAATTCCCATTTATTTTCCCGCACTCCTGCTAGAAGGTAAATTCCCCATCCGTCCTATTTACTGCAGAATTGCTAGAATGGAGCATAGCACCCAGCAGACGCTGGCCTTGCGTTGAATGAATGAATGAATGAATGAATGAAGACTCTCAGCTCCTGCCCACAAAAGCACAGCCAAAGTGCAGGGAGTCTGGCTGAGTTGGGCATGTGAAGATGAAGCCTTGCATGGCCTACTATGGCAGAGAACACACAGACATTGGAGTGGCCAGACCTGGGTTCTAACTTCCACATGACATTTACTCTCTACGTGACCTTGGGCAAGGCTTGAGTTTTGGGCGTTCTCGTTGATTAAATGGGAACAGTAACCCTCCCTTTCAGGGGCAACTCTAAGGATTCAATAAGGTCATAGAGAAGGAGAACCCAGAGTAGATCCTGGCTCCAATAAGAGCAGCGCCCTTCCCCCACCCTGCTAATGACGGGACTCGGGACTCCAGGCTGGGAACCGTCCAGAACTCGGCTTGCATGAGGAGCCAGGCCTCAGAGCCCGATACTGCGCCCCACCCCATGCATGCAGCAGCCAATTTCAAACTATGTAAATGCGCCAGACTGCCTCCTCAGCAAGGAAACAGCTATACTTAGTGCAATTTGCATGTATTTTAAGCCGACTTGTTCCAGGCAAAGAAGCCGATTCATGAATTTAATAACATTCATAGATTCCCAGAATGACAGCACCAGGAAAGACGTCAGAGACCACACAGCCCAGCCCCTCCCGGGCAGAGGATGCCTAGGGCAGCGGCGTGTTCAAGGTCATGCTGCTGGGATGGCACCGGCCCCTTGGCCTCTGATTCCAAGTCCAGGGACACGTCTGTGTTTCACTCAGGCCCCGTCCAGCATGCGTCTGAGCAAGGTATGAATTTACAGCCTTCAGCCCTTCATGTCACTGGGACCATCTAAGCCCAAGGGGAGCAGTCAGCCCTCCAAGGCTGCCTTGCAGGCAGGGTGTGGGTGTGGCTGTGGTCTGGGGCAAGCTGGGGGACTGGCTGTGTGCAGAGGACAGAGAGCCCAGTGGGCGCCCAGTCCAGGGTTCCTTCTCTGCCAGGACAGCGAGGAGCCCATAGGGTGATAACTGTGAGTGTTCCCGCTCCCCTTCATAGCCCATTAAGACAATGCATTAGGTCATCCGGGGATTTACCTAGAGCTGACTTTTAACTCTAATCAGCAGTGATTGCATCTGCCTGCCCAGCCAGCCCTCTCTCTTCTTCTGGTAACTGCGCACGTCTTTGCTTTATGGGAATGGGGCCCCCTCCACGAATTCCAGCACACCTGTCAGACAAAAGGTCCTCAGGGTTGAACATGTGATCCAGCCCCAATCCGGTCAGGGGCTGGGGGTGGTGGTGGTGGTAGGTGAGGCAGTCATGTGACCCAAAGTGTCGTTTGAGGAGTGTGATGCTTGCTCAGGGCAAGGCAGTGTAGCTCTTTCCTCTGAAGCAAGCCTATCCGGCACCCACCACAGCTAGCTTTGACACCATGAGGAGAAAACCTGCCTGAGAAAGACATCAACACAATGGAAAGGGCTCGAGGAGGACAGATGGTAGGCTGATGCCATTGTTGGAGTGCCTGGATCAAGCGGTGCCTGAAGCCCAGCTCAATTCCCTGGTCTTCCCTGTTTTCAAGCTAATTTGGGTTGGATTTCTTGACCTGCACCTGAAACACTCCTGACTTTGTCCCCAGTCTGTATCATCTCCTGGGGCGATAAATCTCATGAGGTGATTCCTGCCATTGAAAATTGTACCTCTCTGGGGAGAGAAGGTCCTAAACAGACCTTAAGATTGATGAGGTATCCTCATTCTAAGCCAATGTTTTTGGAGCCCGTCTTGTGCCAGCTGCTTTTATATTAAGTCATTTAGTTACCCCAACAATTTTCTGAAAAGTATCATTATTGTTGTTGTTGTTGCTATTAATTAGCCCTATTGCACAGATTAGGGAGCCCAGGCTCAGAGTGGTCAAGAAGCTTCACCAGGCTCACGAAAAAACTAAACACTGGACGTAGTCTCCAACTGAAGTGGTGTGACTCCAAATGCACTAATAAAAATGTCCAATGATGATGATGATAAAGAATGCCCCATTTGGACCACTCACCGTGTGTGCTAGCCGCTACACTAAGCACTTTCCCGCTGTCAGATACTCCCCCAACAACCTTGGACTTTTTACAGCTGAGGAAACTGAGGCTCAGAGCCCTTACATAACTTGCCCAGCTAGTAAGGGGGAGGTGGACTGGTCCCCATGTCAGCACTGGGTACCACCTCTCATTCCAGTATTCTAGATGACACGGTGAAGTCTCAAACTCTTCCTGAGTTTGAGTTTGCTTGACTCTCATCCTCTCAGGTTGTGTCTTTCTGGGCCAAGGAGAGACCTACTGCCTTAGAGATGGCCCCAGTTCCTCTTCAGCTCTCCGCCTGCCCCCCCAGACACCTGGCCTGGCCAGATTCACACAAACACTGCCCACCCAGATCCTCACCTCCAACTCCAGAGCCCAAAGCCAGGCGCCAGACCCCTCCCTGACCACCGCTGTCCATGAGGGGCCAACAAGGGGCTGAATGAGGTTGAAACCCTCAGCTAGGACCACCTAGAAGTTGACCATGGGTAGACTCCGGGTCTCTGTCTCCCTGACCCTCACCTCTCTGGGAGCCCTGCTTAGAGGCACACTGGGCTGCCGGTCCCTGGGGGTGCTGGGCCATGGCTCCACTGCATTTATTTACAGAGCGAGAACAGTGCCCGCCTGGAACACTGGCACGTTGCCTACCTTCCAGGAATAGCTCAGTGACCTAGGCCAAAGAGTCCCCATATTTGGCAGAAGGAAGAAAACCTTTCTACAGCACAACAGAATGGTCCAGAATTGCTGCCCTTTGCCAGGGCTGCCTCTCCCAGACTTTAGGTCCCACTCTCCCAGGAGGGATACTCCGGCTCCTTGGTGAGCCCCCTAGGTACCCCTCGCGGTGACAGACAGCCAATGATAGGGTATAGTCTCTGTTGGTAGTGCTCCACATGAAATGCCAAGGGGAGCTGTAGGTACCCATCTGGCAGGCAGAATTTGGTTTTTCATCACCTAGTCATCCAGACAGCTTCTCAGGCTGAGACTGGGTAAAAATGCCAAGTCAGCCTTGAGAGGAAGCCTCCAGGACGGCAGACACAGATGGCTCCCAGGGCCCCCTCAGTACAGTCCTCCATCAGAGACCACCAGGCCCATCTGTCCAGTCCTCAGCCAGCCTCCTCTTCCTCCATGGATGAGAAGTTGTAAACTCTGTTTTAGAAAACATCATGGGGAGAACAACTCCATGGATTCTCTCTGCCCCGGTCCAAGAGTTGGTTATCCTTTGGCCTCATGGAAATCTACCTTTGATCAACCTCCAACCTTCGTCCCTCCTTGCCCATCATCTACTTCCATTCAGTGTTCCCTGAGTCCTGAATCAGAGGACATTGCTTTTTGGATAAGACAGAGCACCCGCTTCAGTATCCAGTCAAGGCTTGAAATCTCACCCTTCTGCTCAAAAGCTGTGTGGCCCTGAGCAGACAACTTAACTTCTCTGAACTTCGGTTCTCTCATCTGTATAGAAGAATAACTCCCTGCTTCCCTGGTGTCTGTGTGCATTAGAAAGTATATACATGAAATACCTAGCACAGAATAACTGTTCCATACAATACAGTTAGTACGTTTTTATTGTTATTTTTTTTAATGTTTTCCCTCCAGAGGCCCAGTTCTTTCTTGCCACCAGATCCCTTACCCCAGCAGCTTTCCCAGGTGTACAGTTTCTAGAGTCCTCGTCTCATGCCCGTTCAAGCTCTGTCTTCCCTGAGGTTTTCTGGAGACCATGTCCTAGTACCAGATGTCATATCCTACAGTGAGAGGTTTAAGGTCATTCTCACCTTTCAGAATCCTGGGCAAGAAGACCTGGTTTCTTCTCTCTTGCCATCCTTAGAGCCCTTGAAAAGCCCCATGCCTCAGGAAGGGACTGCTATCTCTGTCCCAGCCAACCCTCCCCAAACACAGAATATGCAAAAGTTAATTTAAAATGGATCATAGACTTAAAGGTAAAACACAAAATTATAAACTTTAAAGAGAAAATCAGGGAGAAAAATCCTTATTATTTGGGGTTAGGCAAAGAGTTCTTAAGAGATGACCCCACAAGCAGAATCTATTTTTTTTATTTTTTTAAGATTTTATTTATTTACTTGATAGACATCACAAGTAGGCAGAAAAGCAGGCAGAGAGAGAGGGGAAAGCAGACCCCCTGCTGAGCAGAGAGCCCCATGCGGGGCTCGATCCCAGGACCCTGAGATCATGACTTAAGCTGAAGGCAGAGGCTTTAACCCACTGAGTCACCCAGGCACCCCAAAGAATCTATTTTTTTTTAAATGACAAATTAAACCTTCTCAGAATTAAAAACGTTTGTGAAAGAGACTGAAAGGAGAATGAAAAGACAATTCACAGGCTAGAAGAAAAGATTTGCAAATGATGCATCTGACAAAGGACTTATATCCAGTATACATAAAGAACTTCCAAAACTCAACATTGAAGAAATACAAACAACCTCATCCCAAAATAGGCAAGAGATTTGAACAGATATTTTATTTTAAAAAACATACGGACTTTTTTGTTCTTTTTTTTGTTCATTTCTTTTGTTTATTAGATTCTGCATAGAGGTAAATCATATGGTGTTTGTCCTTCTCTGTCTGACTTATTTCACCAAGCACGATATGCCCTAGCTCCATCCATGCTGCCACAAATGGCAAGCTTTCATTCTTTTTTTATGACCAAGTAATGTACAGAATTCTTGAATCACTCTGTTGCACATCTGAAACTAACCTAACATGATATGCTAATCCTACTTCAATAAACAATGAGTGAATTAATAGACTTGGAATTATTGGTATTAATGAAGACATATTTGGAAATATTTGTCTTTATGAAGACAAAAAAGAGATACACAGATAGAAAATAAGCACGTGAAAAGGTGGGAAACATGATTAGTCATAAAAGAAATGCAAATGAAAACCACAGTATGTGCGGTTTTTGTAGATACCACTCTATACTGTTAGAATCACTAAAATAAAAAGTCCTAACAATAGTGAGTACTAGGAATGGGCCATAACTAGACTCAATACATCACCGGCTGTAAATTGCTACCACCCCCTTATTTTTTTTTTAATCTTATTTATTTATTTGACAGAGAGAGACATAGCGAGAGAGGGAACACAAGCAAGGGGAATTGGAGAGGGAGAAGCAGGCTTCTGGCTGAGCAGGGAGCTCAATGTGGAGCTCAATCCCAGGACCATGGGATGATGTCCTGAGCTGAAGTCAGACACTTAACGACTGAGCCACCCAGGTGCCCCTGCTACCCACCCTTTAGAAAACAGCTTAGTATGTCTTACAAAGCCACATATATACTTTATGTATAACCTACCAATCCTACCCCTAGCTATTGAACCAAGAAATGGAAAGTATGTTAACGTAAAAACCACTATGTGAATGTTTATAGCTGATTTAGTCCTAATAAAAACTGGGAACATGCAAATATCCTCCAGCCAGTTACTGGATAAACAAAGGGTGTATCTAAACAACAGAGTACTATTTAGCAACAAAATGTAATTAACTCTCTATACACACGACCACCTGGATAAATCCCAATACAGTTCGCTAAGTGAAAGAAGCCAGGCCCAAAGGACTATGTAGCGTACACCTTGATTTATATGATTTTAGTGGAAAGGGCAAAGCGAAGTGGTTGGAGAACCGATCAGTAGTTTCCAGGGGTTAGAGGGTGGGTGGGGGGAGTTGACTGCAAAAGGACAACACATGGGAATTATTTGGGGGTGATGGATCTCGTCTGTAAATTGACGTGGTGGTAGATATACAGCTCTATGTGTTTGCCAAAACTCATAGACCTATATACCATAAAGAGGGAATTTTACTGTATGTAAACTGTAACAACAAAATCTAATAAAATGTTTTGAAAAACAAAAAATGGGGGTTATAAGTAATAACAGAAAAATGAAGTTGGGGCACCTGGGTGTCTCTGTTGGTTAAGTGTCTGACTTCGGCTCAGATCATGACTTCAGGGTTCTGGGATGGAGCCCTGAGTGACGGGCAGGCTCCTTGCTCAGTGGGGAGTCTGCCTGTCCTTCTGTCCTTTCCCACACCTGCTCCCGCCCCGACCCCACTCACATACACACTCTCTCAAATAAATAAATAAAATCTTAAAAAAAAAGAAAGAGAAAACCTAAGTGGACAGAGCCAAGGAAAGAAATTAAAGAGACAAAAACGCCACAGGTCTGAAACCCACATTAACAAAATAAAATACACATAACTGAAATGGGATGGGACAGGCTACCCAAGAGGACATGCCTCAGACGTCACCTTAACAACACTCAACACTCAAGACAGGGAAATAATTGCCTAGAACATTCTGGGGAAAGAAATATAACTTCAAGTATAAAGCCAGCAGACAGACATCAACCCACATGCACAATAAGAACCCTCCATCAGAAAAACTACATGACAATAAATCTAGTCAACCAGACAGTGAACTAAAATAATCTGAAGAGAGAAAATTTATGGTTAAAAAACCAACAAGCTGCAGGTAAGCATTCCATAGTAGTCCATGGTCCATAGAATAAGGAAACAGAAATTGCAGTTAGAGAACAGAAAGTAGGCATTACTTCTTTGGACAATAGGAGAACAGTGTATTTCATAAGCACCTTGTGTTGTGGGAGAGTGAGGGCAACGAGTAATGTGCTAATTTTCATGTTTCTCGAAACAGAGTCACTGGATAATGTCTCCAATTGAAATTTTGTCTAGAACTTACTTTATTCTCCTAATATTTATGGTATTCACTCTTAATTTTGAAGGCTATTTTAAGAACTGATGTTTTTGTGGGGAAAATCATTGATCTGACGTCCAGAAATTCTGTGTCAGTTCATTGAGTTTCTTATTGTGCTATTAAACATTTCAGTTCAATTAAATTTAATGCATGTTTAGTAAAAATGCCCTGCGCAGTATGATTCCATCTTGGCCAAATTATTTCTCTAATGACCTAAGCACCCATTCATCTACTTCTCTCCCTCCATATAGGCAGAAAGACTTGACCAAAATGGTTATCACAGATTGTTAATGAGGATTCTTGGTACTATGAGAGGGGTGACATTTTTCTCAGTCAAATATTTTCTCTCACTACCAACCATTTACATGTAAATACAAAAGATGATTAATTCTTAAGGCTAGAATTGTAGCAAGAACAAACTCAGCTGGGTAGTAAAAGACAATATTTGAAGGTTCTAAGAGAAAAATCGGTTGAACAGTCCTGTGGTCATTGTCTGGTTTCAGCTTCCCTAGGCATTTGTATCAGCTTTGAATGGAGAAGTCGGTCATAGCCATAGGATACGTCATAGTCATAGTCAAGGACATGACACACAAGGCTCCCCACACAAGGGGCAGGCATCTGATAGTACTGACCTTCGAGACAGGGATTAGATGTGTGTCCAGGACAGTGTGTGTGTTGGGATGGGCAGGGGGAGAGAGGGAGGGAAGGAGCTCGGTCTATATTTTTCTGTTTCTAAGCTCAGTATGGACAACACCCAGTTCTCAAGAGTAGGTCAAAGCAGAAATTTCTGGGGGGTGGGGAACGAGTATCCACACCTAGTCTGTCTGCAAGTTTTCAGAATGGCAAGCAGTGCCTAGTAGAAAGCAAGCAGGGTCTCCAAAAACAACACTGCCTATCTTCCAAGATTCTTTTGTAACGGACCAGAAAACCACTATGTTGCGATGTCCAGAAGACATTCAGCAGAGCCTCTCACAAAGTCCTGGGGACAGCTTACGGAAGTCTCCAATCGAGGGCGGCCATGGAGGCTGCTCTGGGTCCCAGGTGTCGGCTCTGTCCTGGTCAGTATGCCCACTGCCCACTTGGAGACGGAAATGGATAGGATGCTGATTCAGTTTGACGTGGCATAAAGCCAAGAAAGATGTCAGGGTCCATCTTAAAAGATTCTGTAGGCTGGGACAATGGGCTGCAATGTAATAAAGTCTGCTAAATAAACACAGAATGGGAAATTTCCAGCCTGTCTTCATGTGAAGACGTTAGGACTTTAGTTGGCTTGTCTTCATATTAATGGAGCAGAGGACAGTGCTCCCAAAGCCATTACTGGCAGGGCCCCTCTACTGGGCTTTGCAAAGCCCATTGTTTCCTGTGTAGCCCGGTACCCTTCACCTTCCTTATCAAGGCACTCCCTCCTCCAGACTCAGGCACCCGTCAGCTCCTCCAGAGGAGCCCTGGTGCCCCACAACCACCTCCCCCATGATGGCTAAACCACTAGTCCAAGTCTACCATAGCTTTTACCAAATATGATTCTCTCATCAGGTATATCCTTAGAGATATAGCATTTCTAAGAGCAACTAAGTAAAAATTACTTTCTTTCTTTGCAAGTAAACCCAAAGCTCCCATATTTTTGTCCTTGGTGTCCCCACCAGTCCGCACAGCATCTGCGACACATGACAGGTGAATAAATGTTTGCTAAATGAACAGATGGGTAAGTGAACGAAGCATAGTGGACCATCCAGCTGGAACAGCAAGGCCAAAGGACAAATGGCCAGGGTTCTGGGACCACATCCCATCTAGATGACACCTTCGGGTGCTCGGTAACCTCTGCACTAACTCCGAGCTCCAAGGGGCATGGGACTGTTGGTGCTTCTGAGGTTTCCTATGCAGAGCTGAACTTCAGAGACTCATTTTACTCATCAGTGAAGTGAGTAGATGGGATTGACAAGTCCAGCCAGGGCTGGTTTCACAGGCTTACAAAGCGGTGACACGGGACCCAGGGCTTGAAGGATCCACACTTGGTAAAGCTCAGCTGCCACTATCTTGAAATATCCATTTTCGAACCAAGTGCCCCACAATTTCATTTAGCAGTGAGCCCTGCAAGTGATGTAGCTGGTCCTATTCATCTATGAGTATAAAAGGACTCATTTTATTTGTACTGTGAGCTTAAACCATTTAATGAATTTTAAAAGCAATGCCAATTTGCATCTAACCTTTATCAATTCATTGAACAAATATTGGCCTGTTTTGTGTAGTTGTCATTAGAAAATGCATACAAACATACATATTTACCCCTTTTCCACTTGTCATTATTTTGTATGTGTGTACTTGTCCGTGCCTTGACATGGTTCCCATATTTGTCATTTTTAAAAGCTCTATCATATTCTAGAATGTAAATACACCATGAGTTTTAAGCCAAACGCTGATGGCTGGGCATTTGGGTTGTTTCCAGTTTTTATAAATAGCATTTCTAAGAGCAACTAAGTACAAATTACTTTCTTTCTTTCTTTTTTTTTTTTTTTTTTTTTCTCTTTTAAGCTATTTCCTTGGAGCATATTCTCAGAAGTGGAATTATCAGGTCAAAGGGTAGGAATAATTTTATAGCTCTTAAATATTACTGGATTGTTCTCTTGAAAAACTGGACCAATCTTTGGAGTCGTCAGCAAGACACATGTAACTGCTTCTAAGGTTCTGAAAGAATTATTTTTTACTAGTTTAAAAAGTACCTAAAGATATCTCAAAATTGAGAATAATTTAAATGTCCAACAATAAGGGAGTGAGTTTCAGAAGCATGGTCAGTCTGCACACTTTTTTAATATGATTAGTAAAAATCAGTTCCACTGGCTTGGCACATGGCCATCCCCTCCCCCAGCCTGTGTTTTGCAAGGCGACCCCAAGCACAGATACATCCCCCTGCTGGCAGAAGGCCCTCATCTCCGATGAGGTGATGCACAGGCAAACAGGACAAGCTGGGTCCCAGGCCTGCCATTCCTAGTTGTACACCTCTGTGAGCCTCTGGATTTTACCTGTGAGCTTAAAGTGATCCCCACCTAGGGATTTCCCAGGTTGAGAGAGGATTCAATAAAATAAAGTAGGAGGCAGGCTCTTTGAAAGCATCTGAGTTAGTTACTGGCATGATGGGTTTGGTGCTGGGAGCGAGCTGGCTGTGCAGAGGCACTGATCCATCCTGACTGACATTCCCATGGAGTCCCAGCTATGCTGCCGGAGGAAGAAACAATACTGGCTAGTGTGAGCCCAGCCAAGCTGCATGCCTTGCGGGGGGAGGAGACTTACCCAGCATCCGGTCTTACCTTCCCTGGAGCTTACTCATAATACACATTCATTTCAAAAGCACTTGCCGTGTACCACACACTATTCCAAGGCCTTCACCAAATTAACCCATGTAATCATCCTAATAAGGAAGTGAGTTAGCAACTGTCCCCATTGGGTAGGTGAAGAAAGAGAAGCAGAAGAGGTTGAGTGACTTACTCTTAATAGGTTAACAGCAACGGACAAGCCAGCGGTGGAGCTGAACGCAGCCCGGGCCACCTAGCTCTGTCTCCAGGATCCACATGCTTCCTCTGAGCTCTACTATCTCTAAATGAATCAAGGGACACCAGAGCCCCACACGCCCTGGATGTCTTCTACTTCAACCACCTTATCTTTTTGAGATGAAGAAACCAAGGGTTTATCTGAGAAGCCAATCCACCCCAAAGTACTCAGTGTGCAGTGACAAGCTGGAAAGACACCCAGGTCTTCTGTCTCCAGGGCAGACTTATCCCTCACCACTACCTCTCACTGTGGCTCACCTGCTGTCCCCGGGTCGTGACTGGGCTGAGAAGGGACAACCTCCCAGCCCTCATCCCTGAGCACCTAAGCCAGAGAACTGAGCAGTCTCTAAGCCAATGGAAAATCAGACCAGACAGGTCAGCTCTGGAAAAATCAAGCCGAGACCAGTGCTTTCTGGAGAAACACCAAACCCACCATTTGCTCTGGCCAACGGAGCAGTTTCTTTCAGGCTATTTCTGTCCAGGAGTCAAGGCTGGGAGAGGAAAGTGACGAAAGCACATTTCTTTTAAAGAAACTAATGCAGAAGGACAGAGGAAGGAGGAGTCTCCAAGGTCCATCCCATCGACCAAGGAGAGGCGCTTTCTGCCAGGACCCGTGCCAGGAGGAACCCCCATACCAAGTTCTGCCCCCTCTCCTCTCCCTGCCTCCCCAGGCCCAGCCCCACCTCTGGTCCTTTCTGGGATGAGCTCTGCTGCTTCTCCCCCTCTGCCTCCTCTGCTGACATGCACCTTCTTCGAGCCTCTATAGTTATAAATAAATGATGTCTGGATTGATTAGAGGACTGGCTTTCCCTCCAGCAATAACTCTGACCTCTCATTTCTGAAATCTTGCTGCCAATCAGCATCACTCAAATTTCCTGTCGCACTGGGACTTTGGTGGAAAGAATCCTCAACTGAGGATACGCGAGTGCCAGATCTGGAGTAAGGAGAGGAGGATTCCAGGTCTGGCCCCACTACTGACGCTCTGTGTCCTTGGGCAAGTCACTCAACTCTCTGAGCCTCAGTGTGCTCTCGGCAAAGACGATAGTCATTCCTAGCCACCTCCCAGACAGAATTGTTGGAAGAAGTGACCAAGGTGAATGTGGAAACACAGTGAATTGTCCCAAGCAGGTGTCAGTGACAGAATCGCTTCACCTCACAGCCGGCCAGATCCAGGACCCAGGGAAGCCCTGTCAATTGCCATGAGCTTCACTGCCGTCCTCCACAAGGGAGCGAGCCACACGAAAGCTCTTCACTGTTGTCTGGGAGACAAAAATAGTATATACATGGGAAGACATCTTTGAACAATAAAATGTCCTGCCCTGCTGATATTATACAGTGATCATAAATGATGCTTATGGAGAACGTTTGACAAAATAAAGAAATAATTGCACCATAAGAGAAAAACTCCAAATACAAAATTGTGTCTCCAGTTTACAAAGAAAGAACACATAGAAGAGACAAGGAATAATGACCAAGTGCTAACAGCCACTGTCTCCCACGTATAGGATACTTCACCTGTTTTATGAACTGTTTTTTCTATGAGTCTGTATCCGTGACAGGGCGAGGGAGGGATTACATTTTCTTTCTCTCTTTTTTTTTAAGATTTTATTTATTTATTTGACATAGAGAGATCACAGAGAGGCAGAAGGAGGCTCCCTGCTGAGCACAGAGCCCAATGCAGGACTTGATCCCAGGACCCTGAGATCATGACCTGTGCTGACTGCAGAGGCTTAACCCACTGAGCCATCCAGGCACCCCTAGAACACTTTCTTTTTATTTTTCTTTTTCTAATTGCTTATTTGACAGAGATCACAAGTAGGCAGAGAAGCACCAGAGAGAGAGAGAGAGAGAGAGGAAGAAGCAGGCTCCCTGCTAAGCAGAGAGCCCAGGACCCTGGGATCATGACCTGAGCCAAAGGCAGAGGCTTTAACACACTGAGCCGCCCAGGTGCCCCTAGAACATTCTCTATTAAGGTTTTTAAGAAGTTATTAAGAATAACTTGCTCTCAAGTTGCTCAGACAGAGACAGCACACTAACTGCCCGATCGATGTTGTTCACGCAAAAGCTGCTATGCACAGTGTGTTAGGGAGGGAGACAGAAAGGGAGAAGTCACCTCCTGCAGGAGGGAGGAGGGGAGGGGACCGAACAAAGAGCCAGCCCAGCGGCCGATAAAGCAGCCACCTGTGACTCCTGTGGGCCATCACAGGAGAGCAGAGCTGGCAAGAAGCTCAGAAACCCCAATTCTCCTCCCAGTCCCCATTCTCACTTTCCAGATCCAAATCTGAAGTCAACATAGGAAAAAGGACTGGTCTTACATGCCAAGTCTCATCTCCTGCTTCTCAAGCCCTTCCACGTCATCTCTGGAGGACTGTCCCCACCCATGTCAGTGCCTTTCTGCTCGTTAGCTAATATTCACCCCATTTCCCAGGTTTCTGTTCAGTGTAACTGCTGGGGAGTCAGGATCACTACTACGGACTCAGGCACACATATTCAGGAGGTGAATCTGCCATCCCCCTGTCCAGAAAATAAGGCCATTGCAAATACAGCAGCTGAATAATAAAAATCACAGAAGTTAGGGGTCCTAGAGCCTAATGCACTATCTTTACCTTGCAGGAGAGAAGATAGAGGCACAGATCCTGAGCGACTTAAACGCAGTTGTACAGCTAGTCTGTGAATGTGGGAAGTCACAGACCCCACTGTTTTTATTCCTGGTTCAGGGAATTATATTGCTCAGCCCCACAGAAATGAAACAAAAATTGATAATAAATGCTGAAATAGATCATCATTACAGACTGGAATGTCCCAAATATTTGGATCATATATAATAATCAAAGAGCTAATGCCTTAATATATAAAGATTGTCTGTAAATTAACACAAAAAAGCCCAATAGAAAAAAAGAACAGGCAAAATATACAAAAGATGTAATTCATAGAAAAGTTACAAATAGCCAACAACATGTTCTACTTTTGTGAGACATGCTTGTTATAAAAAAAAATTAAATTCACCCAAAGGAGGAATGGATGGGAAAGCTTGAGGGACCTTCAGTTTTTACATTATGTATTTCTGCATTGTTTAAATTTATTATCACAAACATTTTAGAAAAAAATTTTTAAGTAGGCTCCACAGTGTGGAGCTCAAGGTGGGGCTTGAACTCACAACCCTGAGATCAAGACCTAAGCTGAGATCCAGAGTCAGACATGCTAAACCTACTGAGCCACCCAGGTGGCTCTAGAATTTTCTTAAAAACTGATCCTCCGAAATAAAAATATATAATCACATGGCTTCAAAGCTAAACTTTTCTTTACTATTTGGAATTTTCTTTGCCTTTCTACATTGTTAACATGTTCCAACACCAAATAAATAATAGATTCATGCTACCAACCAAAATTATTCCAGGTACGTCAAAATACCAGACATGAACAACTTTTAAAAAAATCACACAAAGCGACACCTGGGTGGTTCAGTAGGTTTAGTAGCTGCCTTTGGCTCAGGTCATGAGCCTAGGATCCTGGGATCGAGTCCCACATCGGGTTCCTTGCTTGGCAGGAAGCCTGCTTCTCTCTCTGCCTCTGTCTGCCACTCTGCCTGCTTGTGCTCTGTCTCTCTCTAACAAGTAGATAAATAACCCCCCCCCCAAAATCACATAAAAATAAAAAAGTATGTCATCTAGGGCTGAGAAAGGACTTCCTAAGCAAAACATAACACCTGAAGGCCATAAAGAAAATAGTTGACAAAAAAAAAAAGTTGATAGATATGACAACTTAGAAATTAAAACTTTTATATAATAAAAGACTTACCAAAAAAAAAAAATAAGCAAGAAGTTGGGAGGATATATTTGCCATATATATATAACACATGATCGAATAACATCTTGGCCTCCAGAAAATAACTTAAAATCAATTAGAAAAGACCAAATATGCAGTATAGATAAAAATGGACAGAAATTATGAATAGGCAATCCCATACAAAATTTAATGGTTAATTAATAATGTTTAACATATTCTACTTCATTTGTAATCAGAATACCCATCTAATACCCATTAAAGATAGTTAAAAATGATAATCCATACTACAGAATGCTATGGAGGCATTATTTGTTTAAATTAAGGCCAATCTATATGTACAAACATGGAAAGATTTCCAAACATATTTCCCAGAAAAACATGTTATAGAAAAATGCAAATACTTATGATCCCTTTTATGCTTAAAAGCATTCTATCTGTTTTCATTCATGTACATAAACATGTAAGTGGGTAGACAAAATTCTGAAAGAATCCTCATCAAATCGTTAACAGTAGTGGCCCTCTGGAGAGAAGTGGGAATGAAGGAGGTAGCTTGGGGACCAAGGGGACACTCACATTTACTTACCTGCCAGTGTGCCTACTGTTTGAATCTTTTGCAAAACTACATTCTTCCACACACCGTGTATTTAAGAATGCAATAAACTAAAACAATGGAGAGATCATCATGGCTGTTTTCTCTTGAACCAGACTATCAGGAATTGCCTCAGCTTCAGGAACAATCTTTTGAGAGAGAACAAGACAGTCAGCTTTGCAGGCCTCAGGAATTTTTTTCCAAGTCCACCAGAGGTCTTAATGGTACACGAACATAGCTCGTTCCTTCTTGTTCAAGCCTCAGGGCAGAAAGGAAAAGCCAAGCCCACTCTCACACACAAGTGTTCCACCTTCCCTCTCCACACCCTCTCCACCACCAGTCTCTCTTTATCTCTCTCTGGGCAACAGAGACAAGAAGACTCCCCCCTGAGCAGGGAGCCTGATGCAGGACTCAACCCCAGGACCCTGAGATCATGACCTGAGCTAAAGGCAGAGGCTTAAACTACTGAACCCCCCAGGTGCCCCTCCACTGCCCATCCCTGCCTCTAACCAGGTTCCCTGGCCCTGGAAACCTCTGTGGGCAGGACAGTTCTGGGTCCTTTGCCAGGAAAGCCTAAACTGAGGGTATTTCAAGAAACTTTACAAAGTGGAGTCAGGCAAAACCCCAAGAAAAGGTCTCCCGGAATCTACGGTCCCAAGACCCTCACCTGAGGAGTGAGAATTCCTCCTCCATTCCATTAAAAGATGCCAGACTCGGAAAGTTCGTTCATTCACGGAGCATGTGAACATCTACTCATGTGCAGATGTCCGATGGAACATTCATGAGGGGGCTTATTTCATTCAGGACACACAGTGATTCTGAGGTAGGCACTACTGCTTGTCCACATTCTACCAATGAGAAAACCAAGGTCTGAGAGGGGATGTTGCCCAAGACCACTTCAGTGTCCCAAACATGTATGACTCTGGCACTCCAGGCACAGGTCAAGGTGTTTGGGACCCACAGAAAAATAGATGTGGTCCCCACCCTTGAGGAGTTCATCGTCTAAAGGCAGAGGATCTCAACAAGGAAGAAATCTTGGGTTTGTATAGTCTTGGCTTACGCTCTACAGAGAGGCCAATGTCAGTCAGAAACCCATAATAACATGAGACTTTTACTCAAAAGTATGTAATTTGGAGGCACCTGGGTGGCTCAGTTGGTTAAGCATACAATTCTTGATTTCTGCTCAAGTCATGATCTCAGGGTCGTGAGATCGAGCCCCCAGCCCAAACCATCAGGCTCCACAATGGGTGGGGAGCCTACTTAAGATCCTCTTTCCCTCTGCCCCTCCCCCTACTCACTTGCACTCTTTCTGTCTCTGAAAAAAAATTTTAAAAAGGTATGTTATTTCTCCATATTGTGTCCATATTGTGGAGTTTAGAGACAGAGGTAAGTAAGTCCTAGAAATCAATGTAACCTAGCCCTGAGGTTCAGCAAAAGTGTCCCAGAAGTGATGAGTCAGAATTTGGACCCACATCTGTGTGACCCCAGGCCCTGAGCCCATCTCACTCTGCTGGCACTGTAGAATCTATTTCTCCACAGGGAGGAAATCTGGGGGGGTACAGATCACACTCGATGAGAGAGGTGAGTATCAGGTAAACAGATCATAATGAAAACCAGCTTGACAGGGTTTCGCTCAAAATTACACTCCATAATGAACTAGGACTCTGGAAATTCTGTCAAAAAGGCCAGCGTCCTCCTTTAGCCTTGACCTTGGGAAGCACAGACCTTCCTCACTGAGCCTCAAGTATTGTTTGAGGGCAGACGTTGCTTTCTGCATGGCCCCTGGAACGCCAATCCCAAGATGCCAACCTCCCTTTCCAGACCCATGTACAGACGTTCCTATACTTTGTCTTTTCTGCTTTCAACTCTGCAGCCCGTCCTAATGGGCATTTCTTGCAACCTCAATCTGTTTATCACGTAGTCTGATCTAATTCCTCCACTCTTCATCCCTGCCACTGGGACCACTCCCAGCACCCGCTCAGCTAGCGGCAGCCCTCCTCCACAGCCTGCCTCCTCCCCCCCACCATATTGGCTGCGCCTGTCATAAAATTCATACAATTCTCACTCCGTGCACACACTAGCACAGCTGGGGCTGTCTTACCAGGGGCCTCCATGCCACTGGTATCCTTCAGTTAATTCATCAACTCATTCCCTTTACTACCAAACACATTTCTTGTTTCCCCTGCCTCAGAGCGCGCACATCTTTCCTGGCATCTCAGGTGAGATGTGTGCCCTTCCTATCAGAGAGGGAGTTTCTCCAATCACAGACCAATTCAGAGGGCATCCTGACTACTCTGGGGACTTAAAAAGCCACTTGTCTGTCTTCCCCCTTCCTCTGCGTGTGTGCACATACATGCACACACACATAGACACGGCTGTGTAGACAGAGACATTGTGCTTTAACACAATGCAAGCCGGAGA
This sequence comes from Mustela erminea, assembly GCF_009829155.1. Lineage (NCBI taxonomy): Eukaryota > Metazoa > Chordata > Mammalia > Carnivora > Mustelidae > Mustela > Mustela erminea. Next base: position 15,190,022 of record NC_045623.1, read on the forward strand.
TTCCAAGGGCGGACCCCGCCCCTCCTTGGCTGCCCGCCCAGGAAGCTCCCCATCCTCTCCAGACCCTGCTCCTGGGTCCTCCAGGAAGCCAGCACCTGACAAACAGAGAGTAGCCGCAGGCCACCCCACATCCCCCTTCCCAGCCTCGAGAATCCCATTTGAAGCAGACAGGGCTTTTTAGCAAACAATTAGCTTGAATTTTTCATTAGCTGCTGCTTCCTTTGCAGTTCCTGCCTCTACCCCTCTGCATGGCCCAGCTCTGTACAGCTGGGGAGGCCCAAGTCGTTGCAGAGGAGAACCCAGCGGATCCATCTCTGCAGCAGACCTCTAATGAAGCTGATTATCAATTAAACTCATTTCTTCCAGGCATCCCATGTGCGGCCGACTTGAGAAACAGGTGTTTCCGGGAGCACTGGCAAAGCCCCTCCCGCTGCAAGAAAACCTCTCTTCCTTGGGGCTAAGGATGTCAACCGAGAGGATAAGGAAGATGATAAAAGTGAGAGAGAGACAGGACTTCCACGGGTACAATATTCCACCGTTTGCAATGCTTTCACACATTCTGACTCTCATTTTAGCCTCCTAACAACACGGGGAGCTCATTACCATCATTTTTCACAGCTTCTAGGTTGCAGAAGAGGAAGCTGTGCTTCAGGGGTAAGTGACTTCATCCAAAGACACAAAGCAGAGGAGCGGCTGGGCAGGACTGAGGATGTCTTTCCATGGAGATTACAGGATTTTCAGAACAAGGAGACCAATGTGTTCCCCTTTCCTCTTTGCCGTTCCAGATCGGGGAGACACTGTCTAGAGGAGGGAATGGCTAGATGGATGTTCAGGGACTGACACTCAGTAGTGTTTCTGGAAATGTTTGAGAAGATAAGGGGAGAGAGAAGAGGAAAGAGGACATTTCTCAATTCAAGATCTGCATATGGGCTTCCAGTTCCTGCCTCCAGCATCACTGCCAAGGAGGTCTACCTGATGTCAGAAAGGAGAGGCTCTCCCAGATGGAGCACCTGTCCCTTTCAGGCCAGGAGGAGGGCAGGTGCCCTGGGAGGAGGAAGAAAGGTCTACTGAGCCCGGAGAAGAAGCTTAAGGGAAGACATCTCCCCAGGGCTCCCCACGGCCTCAAGAGAGGGCCACTCACCTGCCACTCACCCATCAGATCTACCTTGGGCCGTCATATGCTTCTAAGATACCTGAGGCCCAGGGTAGGAGCAGAAGATGAGCTGGGCATTTTAGGATTGATCTGGTTGCTCTGTGCTGCCCAGTGGACAGTCAATAACTCACAGATGAATGAACAAATGAGCGCATGAACGGGAGAAGACCAGGGAGGATGCCACCGCATCTCAGCTCATGCTCTCCTCCTCTGTCTGCCTCAGCCCGACTCCCGTGGTCAGCAGCCTGGTCTCCTGCTGCTCTCTCCTCTGTCTTCTGGCCACAGCTCCGTGGCCTGGGACCTACCTCCAACGCTCTCAGTAAGTCCTTCCCCCTCTGCCCTGCGGCCTCTGTGCAGCTGCAAACACCAGTGGGCGTGGTTGCCTGTGTAGTCCGTCAGCTCAGGAAACCTAGGCCCTTGGAGCCAACCGTCAACCGACTGTAGGGGACTGGTGGATAAGCGCATACCCTCAGAAGGAATGTTCTGTGTTCTCTCCGTGGTCTCAGTGGGATCCACCCCAATACCCTGGAGCAGTGTCCTCCAGAATGCGCCCTTATGATGAGGGAGCAGGAGGCTGGCTGAGGACAAAGCAAAAGCTGGCGCCTTGCACCCCCCCCTTCATCCGCTCCCCTCCATATGTGTAGCATTCCTCAGGCACCCCTGACTGCCATAAAATGATAAATAGTTAACTTGCTGAGATCGCAATCCTGCAAGACAGGAGTCTCCCTTGGTTTGCAAATTTCCTTGAGATTACAACAAAGAAGTTACCTTATCAATAGCCCAATTTCCAAAAACACAGAACTCAGTTCCTCAAGCCTAATGTTACCCTCCCCTCCATAAAAACCGAAGGAGGTGGAAGTAGAAGGAAAAGTAAATAAAGTTAAATTTCTTCTAAACTTAAATCTCATTAACAAGGTTGCTTGATAGCAGGAATGGAACATTCCACCAGACTTCCAATTTTCTTTACTTGATAGCAACTAAGCCTTCAATATCCTGATAGTATTCTTTGCCCCAATAGCCCTTCTGAACACCCCTTTGTCCTCACCTACCCAACTCCTGTGTATATAACCAACCACTCCTCACAACCCGGGGCAGCCGCATCTCCGCCTGCCCACGGGCCCTGTCCCCGTGCTCTAATAAATCACCTTTTGCACCAACGACGTCTTAAGAATTCTTTCTTTAGTCGTCGGCTCCAAACCTCCTCACCCCACCGAACCTGACTTAGGTTCTGGGACTTCATCACTTATACTGGACTGTCGCCCTTCCATCACTTTCTCAGGGGGCTCCCAACTAGCCTACCTCTCAGAAGACTGCCTCAGAGGGTTCTCCGTGCCCCTGGCCCTCTTCTGTTTCCTTGGCTCCTGTCCACAGAATGGCCTCTGCTTCTCCGCCCACCCACGCCCCGCCCCCAAGGGAGAGTCAGCAGCCCACAGTCCCCAGAGGGCATAGCGACCACACAGCTGGTCCAGCTGGTGGACCGACCCCATGTTGCTGCCTGGGCTGGGCCTTTGGCGACCTTCCTTCCAAGCCTCACAACTACCCTGCGGGGTACACAGTACTATCCCCATTTTATAGACAAACACACGAGGGTTCAGAAGAACAGGCCACACATCACACACTGGCCCAGCAGGGATCTCACGTCGGCTTACGTAGCATGGTAGGCCTGGCCCAGGACATCAGTGACCCCTCAGTGAGCTTGGAGACACAAAGAGCTCCGGAATTGAACCCCCATCACCCCCTGGCACAGGGACACAGAACAGAGGCTAAAAGGTGGGTATAGCCGAGAGGTGCAGGAACAGAAAGATGAGAGCCCAGGGGAGCAGGCTGAGAGGCTGGGAAAAAGGGCTCAGAGGTCCAGAAGGCTAAGTGCGCAGGGCCCTGCAGGTTGGGGTGGGAACGGTGGATCTTTCCCCTCCAAGAGCAAGCTGGAGCTTGTGAAGCTCTGAGACAAGGCACTGGCAGGGTCAGACTGCTGTTTTTGCCAGCCTCCCTCGGCTGGGCAAGGTCAGAATGGCTTGGCCAACTGTCTGGGAAGGAGACAGTCAAGGCTGGAGGCACGGCTGGTGAGATGGGAAGCCTGGCAGAGGAGGGGAGAATCCAAGAGAACTGGAGGCGAGGAAGAGGACGGAGTTGAGGATGGCCTCAGGGCTGCCTCCCTGTCCCTACCAGAGAAGTCAAGGTCAGCCCAGTCAGTAGCTCTAGACAGCCTCTCCACTCCCTCTGTGTGTGGTTGGCAGGGCCCGGAGCCTCTGGGAAACGGTGAGGCTCCCTCGAGCCCCATCCTGGGAGTCTGCTGGGCCACCTCTGCCCCCCTGAAACCGTATAATATTTACAGCCCGCCAAGCAGGGGAAGTGAGGGGGAGCTAGCCCATGAATTATTGACAGCTTCACTTTCATCCTGGCCCAGGCTGCTGGGCTGAGCAGAGACCCAAGGGAGCCCCAAGGCAATCTATGGGCATTAAGCAGAGTTTTTGAGGAAGCCAGGGGCAGAGGCTCATGACTGTCAGGGGGACCAGAGGTGGCCCTTGGAGTGCCCAGTGTGTCTGTAAGACGGTAGTGAGCGGAGTGACGGGCAGGGAGCCCAGCATCATCAAGCCTGGCCTGGTGGCCCCCTATCCTTCACTGGCTGCCTCCCAGACACCCATGGATCTGGGCTTACAGGGCTTCACCAAGTCCCTTGCAAGCTGCTTTCTTACCTGTCATGACACGTCAGCTGCCCCCTCTGAGATTCCCATCTTGCCGGGTACCAATCCCATGGCGCAGCCGCTTAAGCGGCCCCCAGAAGAGCGGGTCTCTTTGGCTCCCACACTGTCTCTGCTGAGCCACAGCAGAGAGGGCTGAGCCTTCCACACAAACTTCCACAGCACACCCCCTAGGAAAAGGCCTCCAAGGTGACTGCTCCCTCCTAACAGGTGGGCAACCCCACCTCCCTGCCTTCAAGGAGAGAGCTGGATCTTGCTGTCGAGGAGTGAACACTGCAGTAAGAGTCCAAAGACATGTGTCTGAGTTGCAGTGCCAATAGCCAGCCACGGAGCCAGGGCTCAGTTTTCCTATTGGAGAAATGGGTATGAATGTGGTGCCCCGCCAGCCTATCCTACGGGGTGGGCAGGCATCTGGAGACCTCTCGAGGATGGCCTCTGCAGCCAGAGGTGTTGTTCTTACCAAGACCAGCTCCAGCTGAAGCCCAGGCCTCACCCTTCCTGGGCAGAGAGAACCTGGCAGCCAGGGTGACAGGCTGCCCAGCCGTGTGATCCATGTGATCCCGCACCAAGACCAGAGGCTTTTTATATTTTCACATTTTGTCCTTCTGGGACATATGGTGTTGAGAGAAGCAGCCTCCTGCCAGGCTCCCCGCTCCTTCTTGGCCTGTCTGCCCATGACAGCCCAGTCCTGAGGTGAGGGAAGGAACCAACATGGGGATGGGGGGGTGCAGTTCTGAAGCCCACACTAGGATAGGCAGCCTCAGGGTCACTGCCCTTCTTCATCCCTGAGCTGGGGGGCTCACTGGGCCCCCGTGGGCCTCTGATTTCCCAGCTGGAGGAAAAGGGGAGGATTTCTTGCCACGCATTTCCCAGAAGCCCACCTCCTCCAGGCCTATGGTCCAACCTCCCACTGCAGGAGGGAGCCAGATGGTGTTTCTACTTCTCACTTGTCACCTCCCTCCCTACAGCTCATGGCACTCCGCGAACTTAGTTAACAACTTGAGTATCTTCTAGAAAGGAGAAGGAAGAGAGAATGAAGAGGGCACTAGAGGTCTGGGTGTGTGGAATGGAGCAGGGGCTAGCCCTACGAGCCATTCATAGACATTGTTCCATTTGACTAGACGTAATATTTCCCCAAAGGAATATACTGGCCTTTGGAGTGAGATCATTCTGGGTTGTGTGGGATTATCCTTCATTGAAGAACACTTGGTCTCGTCGGCCCTGGGCCACTGAAGCAGCACCTACTTCCTACAATACTATTCTAACCAACCCCCCACGTTCCAAGGGTCTCTAAAGACACAGTCCTAACCCATCGGGAACCACTGGTTGAGGCTCCCCAGAAAAGAGAGACTGGACCCCTCTTCTCTCTCTCCTGACTCCACTGCTTACACACCTAGTACTCATCTCAGCCGACAATACGCACCTGCCATGTGCTCCTACCTGCCAACATGACTTCCTGACCCAGTGTCCCATCCAGGTGATGGCTGGACAAACTATCTCTACCCACCAGACAGACGGACCACCTGGCTATTTGGTTGACCATTTGAACTGACCAATTGCTTTACCCGGCCAACAGAAAAAAAGGAAGGCCCTTCTGGCAGAATTCCCTGAACTCCAGCCCAGATCTGCCCTCAGCCATGCTCTGTGGGGTGACTTGCCTGGATTCCCTTCCTACGGAAACTCTCCACCAACCCCCAGGAGGAACAGAGGCCCTGGTCCCAGGTCTCCAGACTCCCTCCGGCTAAACCCACTCCCCAACACCACCCGCCCTGACTCAGCCTGCCTCGGTCCTGCCTGCCTTAAACTGACCTCAGGGTCACTGGCCAGTGCCTCCCCCGCAGGCGGAAACCTTCAGGAGCAACACTTCCCCGAGCCTCACCAGGGCAAGATTGGGGGGGGGTGCCTTCTCAGATGCCCCCACCCCAATTCACACCTCACTGGCTGGACTGTGTGAAATTAGCTCCCTCCTGCCCACCCTCCCTCCCACCTGGTCTTCTCCAAACCCTGGCCCTCCTCCACGCAAGGTTCAACCCAGTTCTTCACCCATCTGTCCATCTGCCCACCTGCCTGCCTGGCCCACCGTCCACCATCCACGGATTAAACCATTCACCCAGGATTCCGTGTCTCTCAGGCAGCTATGGCACCACACCTAGCGAAATCACTCGTTCTTGCTCAACTAGCCCTTCATTCAAAATACTTTAAAGTTAGTTTTTTCAAACTGTATCCCTAGGAGCTTGGTCTTTCTGCTCATTCCACATGCATTCATTGAGCACCTACTGTGTGCCAGGCACCGTACTAACTAGTTGCTGTGGATACAAAGATAAAGGATATGGTACCCACTTGCCAACAGCTGGTTTGTTGCTGATGAGACAAAAAAAGTAAACAAGCCATTGAAACAAAATGCGGTCCAGTTTAGGCCAGTGAGGAGCAGAGCGTGCCAAAGGAGAAGAGGGTAACAGCCATACCTGTCCAGCCCCCATGCAGGACCCAAACACATCAGCACGGTTCTGAGCACTGTGCAGATGTTAGCTCATCTAATCACAGGAGGCATCTATTCTAGGGGGAGGGGGATCCCAGACAGAGGGAACAGTCCATGCAAAGGCAAGCAGTCAGAGTGACCATCATAGAGAAGGCAGAAGAGGGAGTAGTCAGAGAAGAGGCTACAGACGAGGGCAAGGGTCCCATTCATTCTTCCCCTAAACATTCATTGTGTGGGGACCCAGGGATTCAAGGGATTCTCTATGCAAGACAGAGCCCCAACCACATGGAGCTTATAGTCTAGCCTTAGATGAGTAGCAGGGGTCTGTGCACATCAGAATCTACTAAGGGTGCTTTGAAAAAGTCTCTGCATGATTCTGAAATGCACCCAGGCTGAGGATTATTGTACTAAATGATCCCCCAACACACTTCTCATGCTAACATTCCGTAAAGAGGTAGACTAGAGAAAGAAGTTTATGCCCCCAGGAAAATCTGAAGGGCTAATGTTGGTCATGGAGCATGGTCAGGGTATTGGACATTGCTGGAGGCTTCTCCTGCTTCTGTTGTGATGGATGGAGGGGATGCCGGGGGACACCTCAGGAGGAGGTGTTCATTCCCACAGCCGCTGGCAGTGTTGGCGGCTCACAGCTCAGAGCTGAGTCCCTCTCTGGGCACTGCCTTGCGCAGAAGGGATCCCTGTCCCCTAAGATCACCCCCACTGCAGTTCACATCCAATGACTGGTGGGATGACATAAAGGCCTTGCCTCTCCAGCCCTAAAAAGGAATTTCTCAGAAGGGTTCACCCAGCCCCCAGCTGAGAACTGCAGTGATCACGATCACGGGTCAAGCTCCCCTCCTGCCCAATCTCCCCACCCCCACCAAAGTGTTGCTCCCAAGTGCAAGTGCATGTGCACTCCACAGGAATCCTCTGGCACGTAAATCTGTTTCAGAGTCTGCTTCCCTGAGAAACTGACTTACAACACTGAGCCAAACTGAGAGGGCACCGGGATGGCGCTGCCTTGACAAGCCTACCTAGCTGTCTACTCTCCCATCGAAACTCCGGTTCCGAACCAGCCCCACTGAGGAGACCTGTTCATCATTCCTTACACGTCACTCATCCTTTCAGGGTCTCCATATGCCAGGGGTCACTGCCAACTTTCTCTTACTACATTTGGTTGTCCTGACCTGGATCTCTATCCCTACCACCACTACCACAACCCTTTTCTCTGCCTTTTCTAAAAACAAAAAACAAAAACAAAACCCCTGCTTCCTCCTCCAGGAAGCCTTCCTGGACTACTTTCCCTGAGTTTGATGAATTCAGAATCTTGAAGCACTCAAACTTCCAGCTTTTGTGAGTTGTTAAAACTTTGTGTGGGGGGTGCCTGGGTGGCTCAGTTGGTTATTCAACTGCCTTCAGCTCAGGTCATGATCCCGGAATCCTGGGATTGAGTCCCACATCAGGCTCCCAGCTCCATGGGGAGTCTGCTTCTCCCTCTGACCTGGCCTCTCATGTTCCCTCACTCTGTCTCTCCCTCAAATAAATAAATAAAATTTTAAAAAATAAAACTTTGTGTGTTTAGGGGCGCCTGGGTGGCTCAGTGGGTTAAGCATCTGCCTTAGGCTCAGGTCATGATCCCAGGGTCCTGGGACTGAGCCCCACATAGGTGTCTCTGCTCAGCAGGGAGCCTGCTTCCCCCTCCCCCTCTGCCTGCTTCTCTGCCTACTTGTGGTCTCGCTTTCTCTCTGTCAAATAAATAAATAAAAGCTTAAAAAAAAAACAACTTTGTGTGTTTATAGGTGGATATTTAAGCCATGTTTGTGGATTTCTTTGAAGTCTACATTTGTGCATTTCTCTCAGGAATGCTTCTCCAATAGAAGGGGATGGAGAACCCCTAAGTTCAATGTCCTCCTTCATCTCTCTCTCCCCCAATCTGCTCTGCTTGGCAACCACTCAGCTACCCGCAGAAGTGACCAGCGGAAGTCTGATGACAGTCCAGTCACTTAACAGGAACTAGAAGCAGGAACACAACCTACTTCTAGCCCTTAATTCCCATCAAAGACCTGCATGCACAGTCTTTCTAGAACAGAGAAAAGGGCAGGCAGGATAGCTATCCTTATCTTCAGTTTATAAATGAAAATCCCAAGCCCAGAGAAGTGAAGTGAAATGCCCAGGGACACCCAGTCAGCAAGTACCAAAACCTGGGCTAGAACCCAGGCCTCCCACTTCCCAGCCCAGGGCTCGTCCTGTCCCAGTCCACAGGGAGGGGCGTCCCTGTGTTGGTGAGATTGGTAGTGTGTGGGAGTTTTGGACTCTGGTCCCTGAGCAAGCAGCATGCTCCTGGTAGGCGAGGTGGTCCATGCCTGGGGGTTTGGGGGTTGGGAGACTCTGGCAGGCACTTGTGGGGGCACCCAAACTGCTACCCTTTTCCCAAATGACCACATATAAAGAGCCCTTTCTGCAGACAGGGTCACCGAAGAGGTCTAGGCAACCCGGCCACAGGAGGAACCTGTTGAGTCCTCCAAACACATGGCCAAAGGTTGAGCCCATCTGTAGGAAAGGGGGATGTCCCAAATGCACAGAACTTCATTACACCACCCAGCAAAGGTCCCCATCCCTCCTCACATCACCCGACCCCGCAGAAGGGCAACAAGGGGCGCCAAGGTCTCACAGCGCAATTGGAAGGGAAACCCTTGAACCTTACTGAGCTGAAAGAGAGAGAGAGAGAGAATGTTCCATCAGGACTGTTCTCTGGCCTGAGGCCTGGCAGTGGGTGAACATCAGCACTGGCGTGGTGGGGGCGGGGGTGGGGGGGCAAGGCCTTCGGACGGACCTCTGAGAGCTCACAACCCCCATCTCACGGCAGTGAGGACCACCAAATCTCCATGGCCAGTCCTGAGCTTAACTAACAGGAACCTCGCTTGCCCTTGACAGCTTTCCCTGTGACTGCAAGGACCCTGGGGTTCATCACCATCATCCTAAGAGTTAACACGAACGTCACACTGAGCCCATGCCAAGCTGTGCCTTAACCCCAAACATACAGTACGCTCACTGGGCTACCCCCTCCCCCAGGCCGGTACTGTTACCATGCCCTCATCCAGGCGCAGAGACAGGAAGCGGGCTTGCTTGACCAAGGCGACCAGCTACAAGTGGCAAGGGCAGGCTTCAAACCCAGGCAGCCCATAACTGAGTCCACCTCCACACCCCTTCCAGTGTTCTGGCGTGTTCTTGCCCTCAGATTCGGTCCCTAAGCCCACAGGACTGACCAGGAAGGGACACCTCCACTCTCCCCATCCCCCACGTAGACACAACCTTTGGGATGGGATTCAGAGGAAAATGTCCAGGCCAGAGTCCCAGGCAGCAGACAGCCTCCCGCTGGCAAATTGGAAAACCCCAGATCCGCTCCCGCAGAGCCGGCTGCGCGCCCACGGCAACCCCTGCGCAGCCCCGGAGCGCGGTCCACACCCGCACCGCCCAACCAACGGAAACCCATCCCGCTTTGGTTAAAGGATGCGAACCACGGCTTCTCCCGCAGCCCAGCCGTCTGCCTTGCGGGGAAAGACCTGGGCCGGGATGCAGAGGGGGCGGCCGCCCAGGGGTTCTGCGCGGCAGCCTGCGCCGCATCTTTACCCAGGCAGCGCCCTCTGCTGGTCTGTCCAGCTGTGTGCGACTGGGAAGGTGCCTCCCACTCCCCACACCCCCGCACACCCGCCTCCTCCCAGGCCCCGCCTCCTCCAAAGTCCCGCAGAAGCCTCCACCTCCTCCCCCAGGGCAGGCCGGCAGGGACAGCCTACAGACCCTGGTCTGCCAGTCCGTGAAAAAGTAGAAAAGTAGAGCCACACGGAGATGTTAACATACACAGGCTTCCAGACCAGATATTCCCAAGTTCTGTTTGCCCCAACGTCATGGAAGCCTCTTGGAACCTCAGTTTACAGATCTCTACAATGGGAGTGATCGTTCCTCAGATCCCAGGGATACTGGAAGGATTGAATGTGATGATGTCCTTAATGTTCAGGCTCATAGGAGGTGGTCAGCCCTCCTCAGCCTGACCCTCACTTCAGTACAAAGAGGTGACCCACACTGTTGAACTGTTGAAACGCCCCTCGCAGGGCTTCAGGCCCTTGGGATCCTTCACACCTCCCTTCCCCACAAGGGTACCCAAAAGACTGTCCTCAAGCAAGCCCCCTAAGGAAGGTCCTCCCCACGCAGAGGTCAACCAACGCTCCATGTGAACAACCAACTCTCCTTCTCAGGGCTTCACCAGTAAATGTGGGAACTGGACAGGATTTGTGGTTCCCAGAGACTAGACTATTTGCACCTACAACACCAAGGGAGCTCTTTAATAAACCAGATTCCTAGACCCTCACCTCCCGGGATTGTGATTTTAGGCCATCACCATGGAGCCTGGGAATTTGTATATAAACACGCTCCCCAATTTACTTAGACATTCAGCTCAGTTTCAGAACCACGGCTGAGATGTTCATAAGGTCTCCCCGAGGTCCAAGATTCAACAACCTTAGATCAGTTGAAAAAGAGGCCTAGGTTGACCCCTGAACCTTGTTCTCTAATCTGGAATAGGCCACCTTCCTCTCAAAAGACAGTTTGAAGAGGTCTCTCCCTATCTCTGTTTCTCCTTTGGAGAATATTGGGAAGTGGCTCCTGGCTAGCAGATATACTGTCATTGGTGGCCTTCCTGAAATTCATTCCTCTTGCCTTTCTTGGTAAGAGAACCCTGGTCTTGTTAAACTGTCCCTTCACCACAGAAAGTGATGAGATTCATCCCAGCCAGTTCTGGTAATCAATCCCATTTCCTTGGCAGTTATTTATTGAAGAAGTATCATAAGAACCAGTTTTGGCCAAAGAACTATGAAGGGAAGATTTGGGGAATGGGTAAGGGGTGGGAAAAGTTTACTTAAAAAGAGATACAGACATCTTATAAGAAGACACAGCATAGAAGATTCACAGAGAAGAGAAGATTAAAAAAAGAGAAAGAGATACAGACATAGCCTTCTTTTTTCCCTGGATAGTCATGACTACTAGATGTGATGTCTGGAACTTCAGCAGCCGCCTTGCAACTGTGAGGTGATAGCTTGAGGACAAAAACCCCTAAGGAGAGTGGAAAGTTGGAAAGAACCCTATTCCTTCATTACCTTGTGAAACTGCTATATTAGCCAGCACAGGAGCCATGTCCTTCTAGGGGCCGAGTTTCCTGTTACTTATGACAGAGAGCATTCTTAATGATGCACTCAACTTCTGGAACAAAGGAACCTATGCACAGTGAGTTGTGTGGGCAGGTTTCCTGTACTAGGAATTATCTTTCTGCCAATTCATTCCATTCTCAAGGCCTGTCCATTTTACCTCCCAGATAATTTTCCCGTTCATGCATTTTTCTATATCTCCACTGTCACCATCGTATAAGAACTGTCGCACTTACTTCTTAACTGGCCCCACAGAGGCACCCTTTCCCCGCTCCCGACCACTGTCCCTCCCTCAGCCAAAGTGTTGACCATGTCACTCTCCTGCTTCAGATCCTAAATGGCTTCCCTTTCTCCTAGAACAAAGCCCATATACTTCCCACGCCCACAAGGCCCTACATCATCAGCCCCTCTCTGCCTCACCACCCTCGCCACCATTTATGTGGGAATTGGACTCCCATTATGCTTTCCTTCCACCACATTTGAAGCTTGTCTTCACCTAGGAGCCCCTGACCACCAGGATCCCTCTGCCTGAATCCTCTTTTCCCCCCAGTCTCATTCACCTACCTGTCTCTTCCTCCTCTTCAAACCCCCTCTTAGACATCACTCCTTCAGAAAAGGAGCCCCCACACCAGCCCAGTGGAGCCCCTGTTCTCCCCACTAAAGGTTCTCAAGCCTCCTGAGCTTTGCCTTTGAAACATTCATCATCAAAGTGATTGGGCCAAATCCTTCCCCACTGGCTAGACTCTAATCCGCATAAGGTCAAAGACCCGGTTTTTCTTGCTCCCCCTTTAAGCCCAGCCCCTCGCACAATGCCTCACAGAAATCCAATGCTCAGTACAAAACAAATAAATAAACAAATTCTGACCTTCCCAAACAAGGATGGTGCTAACTTTTAAGCTCCACCCCCAGAACTTTAGGGACTAGACTCCTCTTCAGAGCAACCCTCTTCTCATAAACAGAGAATGTCGGCACTAGATGAGACCCAAAGATTTTCCAGACGAGCAGAGAGAAGCCTTGGGCCTTCACTGGATTGTCAACAGTCTCTCCGCATCCTCTTTCTGCCAGGTGCTATGCTGGGTGGTGAGGCCCAGAGTAAACTAGGGCAGGGTCCCTGTCCTCCCAGAGCTCCCTTCTGGTAGATTTCCCCAATCTTTTTCTCCTTTCTGTCCTCCCCTGACCCAGTTCTCCATCTGTCTTCTGAGGCACTAAAGGCAAGGCAAGTGTGACAGCAGGACATCATGGGGTCCTGTTCCTGCCTGGGGGTGCCCTGGGGACTTCCCAAAGCTCTGGTCTGAAGGACAGAGAGGTGTCCAGGCAGTGCTGACCAGATACTGAAATGGAAGACTTCTGCCCAGTCCTTTCCCATCAGCTGAAGGAACAAGGTATCATGGAGAGTTTCCTATGTACAGATAGTTCATAATTGCCTCAGTTTCCCCAGGGTGATTTTCTCCCTCAGAAGCTGAGATTTCTGGAAGGTAGTAGGGGAAGAAATTCAAACTCCATTTCCGAAGAAGATAAAAATCCCATGGAATTATCCTCAGCTCCCACTTTGGTGCCTCGTCCTTCCTAAGAGACCGACCTCACTGATCAGGGTAGAGCTGTCCAAATCCTCAGGCTTGAAGCTAGGACTCAGGGTGGGATGGGGGCACGTGGAGCCCAGGCTCAAGGTGGAGTTGAAGAGGAATGCCGAGGCCAAATTCATGTGGGAGAACAGGAAGGCAAGCCAGACACAGAGCTGAGAGGCATCTCCAGGCATCTCCCAACAGCGGACTCTCCAGCCTGGCGAGGTAACCGGCACTCAGGCACCGTAGTCTAAGCTTCTGGGTCCACCAGTGCCTCTCTTTGCCTCCCCCCTCACCTCAGGTGCCCCAGCAACAGAGCAACCTCCTACTGACTGGCAGGCATGGAGGGCTAGAAGCAGAGGGAACATGACCCTGGAGAGAAAGCCACCACCTTCTTTCCCTGACATCTCAAGGGGGTTAATCTTGGCAAGGTGGGCTGGAGACAGCCGCAGACTGGGAAGAGAAGAAATTGGGAGGGAAAATTCATTCAGGGAAAGAGCTGCCCTTTAATTTCCCAAATAAATGTGTTCTTTGTTTTCCTCTCCTTACCCTTCCCCCTCCTCCCGCTCTCCCTCCTCCCCCTCCCTTCTCACCCCCCCCACCTCCTCCATCTTTCCCTTCCAGCACAGACAGTCTTTATACAATTAAAGTAGGACAGGAATGTTTTCCAAGGCTTTAAAATATCCCTGTTAAGGAAATTCACTGGAGGAAGAAACTCCGCTTAATTTCTTGGAAAATAAAAAGCATATGGTGGGAACTGCTGTTGTTTGTCTTGTCCTCCAATCCCCTCCCAAGGAGAACACATCTCGGCCTCACCTGTCAGGCTCACCAGGCAGGTGGGACTAGGGTGGTGATGGCCAAATCCAAACGTGCAGTTTCCCATCTGGCTGCTGTTCTGAATTCTGCTTGACAGGTGAGTTTAGGGACCAGGAAGATGCCTTTGAACATCTGCTTGCTAGGGGAAGAAAGGAACAACTACTCCCATCTCCCCAAGTGGTCCTTCTCCCTACAAGGCAAGCCAGAGCTTTAGTTAACGACATGCCCCCCCCACCACCACACACACACACACTGTACTCTGGAATTGTCACTGTGAAGGCTTGCTCTGTAGGCAGAAGCTAGCGTGGAGGTCCACACTGCAGAGATCAGGCTGCATCTGTATCCGTGTGGACTGAAAGACTCAGAAATGACCCAGAAGGGGCCACTTGAGAGTAAACAGAATGGTTAGGTTGGTGGCACTTAACTTTACTGGGCCACTCTGGGAATCTGATAAAAACTAAGACTTCTTCCCCCAAAATGTACTAAACACAAAACAACAAGATTTTGCACATAATTTCAGTCCACTGAGCCCAGGCAAATATTCCATGGATCAGCAAACAGCATCACCCTGAGACCCCGCTAAGAGGGGACCCTGCGTCATGCCTCAAGCTTATTTATGTGACTGCATTCTGGTCCTTCTCTGTCCCTATTCCTCCCTGTGGAGCAAAATGCCTTCAGGGCCAAGAGAGCATTCACACCTGGAGCTCATGCCCCCTTCTGAACCATTCTCGAGGTACCTGCGACCCTTCCCTCCCAGACAGATCCAAACCCACTTCCAGGGCCTGCATGTTACTCTTCACCCAATTCATCTTCTCAAGGATGGAGTTTGCCACTTGTGTGCTGGTCCCTAGGCCCTAGGGAGAGTAGGATATCCGTACTGTGTACAAGAACCTGGGGAATAACCTTTGGATACAATAACCATCCAAAGATATCCATGTTCAATCCCCAGAACCTGTGGATATGTTACCTTACTCAGAAAAGGGACTTTGCAGATGTGGTTAAATTAAGGATCTGCAGATGAGGAGATTGTCCTGGATCATTCAGGTGGCCCCACAGTAATCATAAAAGTCCTTCAAAGGGAAGGAGGGAAGCACGAGCGAGAGATTGGAAGATGTTACGCTGCTGTCTTTGAAGAAGGAGAGGAAGCGCTCACCAGCCAAAGATGCAGGCAGCCTCTAGATGCTACAGGAAGGAAATAAATTCTCCCTGAGATCCCCCAGAAAGACACAGCCCTGCAGACACCTCAACTTTAGCCCAGTGAGACCCAACATCCGGCTTCCAGAACTATAAGAGAGTAAATGTGTGTTGTCATAAATTATTAAGTTTGTGGCAACTTGCTACAGCAGCAATAGCATACAGACCCTCAAGGTGCTGGATCAGGACAGAAATGGGAAGCAAAGGACAATGGGTTGCAGGCTAGGGACAGGGGGACAGAATATTCAACCACATTGTGCAATAGAACGTCAAGGAATCCAGGTGTTCTGAATTTGAATATGGCCTCCAAGGTTGTTCCAAAGGTACAAGTGTCAAGGTAAGAAGTGAACATATTTTTTTTAAAGATTTTATTTATTTATTTGATAGAGAGATCACAAGTAAGCAGAGAGGCAGGCAGAGAGAGAGGGGGAAGGAGGATCCCAGCTGAGCAGAGAGCCCGATGCGGGGCTCGATCCCAGGACCCCGAGATCGTGACCTGAGCTGAAGGCAGAGGCTTAACCCACTGAGCCACACAGGCGCCCCTGAACATATTTTATATAACAGTTGTCAACTCGACTTGACTTCGAAATATGTGGACATATGGCTCATGGGCCACCATTTGCGCTCTTGTCACAGGCCCTGCAACTGTTTGCAAGAGTGCCCCAGAGGAAAGGCTCCTGACTCACTCTCTCATGTTCACCTACATTTAGGCCACCACCTTCTGTTATGCTCAGCACCCGCAATGCACCATGATCTGCGGATGGCCACATGAGAGAGGTCTCTAGATACTCTGGAGGCTACTAAGGCTCTCCAATGCCACAATCACACTAAACTTCAGAGTCAAGCAGAATGCTTATGCCCCTGACCTTCATGAATGTTTCAGGGAAGCATAGCAAATGGTTGTGTTTGATTGCATTTTTCTTTTATTCATGCCACCACGCCCCTTCTTACAGTTCTTGTTTCCTTTGAAACATGTCCAGTATTTATAACTGGCATCAGTGGAGATGTTACCTTCTCATACCAAACATAGTGTAATTCTCATCCTATACTGACACTTGTATGTGTTAAGAGATAATTGTCCTTTCCATCTTCTCCGTGACCGTGGTGGCCTGCATCCTCCACACCTCCTTTCTCCCAGCTCCAAAACCCGTCATGACTAAGTGCAGATGTTCCTGAGCTCCCTGCCACCCTTCCCAATCCTCAAGTCCCTCTACCTCTCTGACCCACAGAAATCCACCTGCTCCCTGTCTCCACAGCAAAGCTAGTGGCCTGGCTTCTAGCCAGCAAGAGGTGGGGCCAGCACCGAGCCCTCCTGTAGGTCCCAGCCTAGCAGCAGCAACGTAAGAATCATGGGGGAGAGGCAGAATCATCCCCAGATGCTGTCTTCTCCTTCTGTTCCATCTTCTTTCCTCTTGGTGTGTTCCTTCTTTCCCCAAGGCTTTGTAGGGTCCCTAGGGCCTCCTGCTCTGGGCACTCAGAATGGTGTCAGAAGTGCTATTGAGTACTTCCTATATGCCAAGGGGCTTGTACATACATTGTATCTTGTGATCTTTACAGTAAGGCTATGAAATGGGTCTTATTGTACCCACTCAACAGGTGAAGGAGTGCACAGGCCTGAGGAGGTTAATTTTTTCCTCACGTGGCTAATCAAGGGCAGTCAGATTCCTACTCAGAGCTTTGGCCTTCCAGTCCAGCTGGTTTCCTACTACTTTGTATGAAGTGACCAAAGAATGATAATGGAGTTCCAGGCTACAAACTTTCAGATGGATGAAGCGTTCCAGGGGTCAGAAAGGTCTTGGACTTCTATTGCAAAGTTGGCCTCTTTCCTCTGCTGTGTGAGGACTCACCCACGGTCATGGCCGGTTTGCGTGAGGCTCCTGCCCACTCTGTCTGAAAGCAGCAGACCCATGCGAGCTACTGTTGGGGTCCAGATAGTAGTATCAGATCTCACAAATAAAATTATAGGATGTCCAGTTAAATCTAAATTCCGAATAAAGAAAGAATCATTTTTTAGTATAAGTGTCACATGGGGAATACTTAGACTAGACTAAATTAAAAAATAATTCATTGTTGGGGGGGAGCTCCAAGATGGCAGAGTAGTGGGGGACCCTGAGCTGGCTTCTTCTTTCGAATATAACTAGATCAACTTCGAACTATTTTGAACAATTAGGGAAAAGATTGGAGGAGTACAGAAACAGTCTGCACATTTGGATAGAGTGAATTTGGCAGAAGCAAGGTTTGGAGCCCTGAACTGGGGGATTGGGGGAAAAATCAGTCGTCGTTTATCTGGAATTAACCGAGGGTCTTACATTTTATCTGGCAATCCTGGGCGCAGGCTGCTCTAGTATAGGCTTCAGCAGAGAAGGTGGAGAGGAAGGGCAGTTGTAGTTCCCTCCACTCACCACAGGTGGGCAAGGAAGGTCTGGAAAGGCAG
The DNA here is from genome assembly GCF_009829155.1 of Mustela erminea. Taxonomy (NCBI): domain Eukaryota; kingdom Metazoa; phylum Chordata; class Mammalia; order Carnivora; family Mustelidae; genus Mustela; species Mustela erminea. The sequence goes on from NC_045623.1 coordinate 15,207,557, forward strand.
GGCCAGCCTGAGCTGCTAGGGAAAGGGAACCAGAAGCCCTTTTACTGGGGTGCCTGGGTGGCTCAGTGGGTTAAAGCCTCTACCTTTGGCTCAGGTCATGATCCCAGGGTCCTGGGTCCTAAATAGGACCCCACATCGGGCTCTCTGCTCAGCAGGGAACCTGCTTCCTCCTCTCTCTATGCCTGCCCTCTGTCTACTTGTGATCTCGAGCTTTCTCTCTGTCAAATAAATAAATAAATAAAAATCTTAAAAAATAAAAAAGCCCTTTTACCCTTTTACTCTAAGCTGCCCTTTCCCCTGCTGGTTCCTTGTGCCCTAGGTCCCCTCCTGCCCATTCTGCTTGGCTTCCTTCCAGCCTCCAGTCTTACCCCACTGCCTGCAAAGCTGCCCTAGCCCAGTAGGTTCTCTTCTGCTGATCCCAGCACACCTGGGTCTGCAAGCAGAACATGCAGTGAGCCCAGGCTGCCTTTCCTGTGAGGTGGCAGGAGTGGAAGGGTGGCCAGATCTTAGGGCCAGCACAGCCTCCTTCCAACACTGGAAAATGCCTCTATGCCAAGCCCACTCATCAAAGCCACCATTCTTGTTTCTGAGAAGCTGAGAACTCTGCTTGATGGTGGAAGGGTCTGGATCAGAGACCAGAGCAGGTCGGCCAGAAGCTCCAGCTTCCCTGGTGCACTCCTGTTCTCTCCACTCTGCTCCCTGGAGAATGGGGCAGGCATGATGGGGGGAGGGGAGAGGGCAGAGGTCATTCTTATTTTTCAAAGGAAGCCTGAGCGGTTAAAGGCAACCTACTCAATCCAGAGAATGACTGCTATGAACTGAAATGTATCAGTTCCCCTCCCACATTCATATGCTGAAGCCTTAACCCCCAATGTGACTGTATTTGGATACAAGGTTTTTAGGAAGTAATTAAGACTCACTGAAGTCATAAGGGCTGGGTCCTAATCTGATAGGATTGGTGGCCTCATAAGTAGAGGAAGAGAGATCTCTTTCTCCCTCCACGTACCTGCACTGGAGAAAGGTCACGTGAGCACACAGCCAGACGGTGGTCATTTGTGAGTTAGGAAGAGAGACCTCACCAGAACTTGACCATCCTGGCACCTGATCTCGGACTTGGAGCCTCCAGAACTATGAGAGTATAAATTTCTATTGCTTCAGCCACCCAGGTTATGGAATTCTGTTATGGCAGCCTGAGCTAAGATAACAACCAACGTGTGCGGGGTCCCTGCAGCATGGCAGCTGCCAGGCACAGGGACAGAAAACCACCTACCACAGCCTGGCAGTGGAGCTTAATGGCAAAGCACATGGGCTCAGACCCAAAGAGCCTGGAATTAAATCCCAGCTTTGTTACTATGAGTTGTGTGATGCTGGGCCACTTACTTAACCTACCCATGCCTCAGTTCCCTCATGTACAGATCAGGACTCATGATGGTGGGAACTAATTGAGTTAATGTACAATTATCTACTGAACACCTACTCTGTGTCAAGACTTGGGGTCTAGCTGTCAAAACAAAGCAGTGTTCCTGCCCCCATGGGGTGGCAGAAATGGATGTAAGAGGGTAAATATGATAAAGGCTAAGGAGATGAAGAAAGTAGGGAGGAGGGCCAGGCTGAAGTGGGGGCTGCTATCTTAGGTAGGTAACCAGGGAGGACCTGATGGAAGTGCAGATATCTGGGAGAAAAGCACGCCAAACAGAGGGAAGAGTGAGTACAGAGGCCTTGAGGAGAGTGCACATGGCCTTGCTTAAGAAACAGCAATAAGGTCAATGAGGAACAGAGTGAGCAAGAGGGAGAGCTCTGGAGAAGAGAAGTAGTGGGGACTGGATCATCCATGACCACTGAAAGGATTATGACCCATACTCCGATGTGTGAGCCATTGGAGGATTTGAAGACACGAGCTATATTTTCGGAGGATCACCTTGGGGTTGTTTGGAGGAGAATATACTGTAGGCGATGGAGAGCTAATGCAGGGAGACCAGCTAGGAAGCTACAGGAGTAATCCAAGTGAAGGATCGTGGCAGCTAGACCTAAAGTAAAACAGTACGAGTGGCAAGATGAGGTCAAATTCCAGATATGTTTTGTAAGTAGAATAATAGGGTTTGCCATAGATTGGATGTAGAAAGTGACAGAATGAGGAGGCAAGGGGAGCACTAGAGCACCAAAAAAAAAAAAAGGCTGGTTTGCTGAGAAATATCAGAAGATCCATTTGGGGCATGTTAGGTTTAAAATCCCCATTAGACAATGAGCAGAGAGACAGGGGAGGCAGTTAGATCTACAAGCCTGGAGTTCAGGAGAGAAGTCTGGGCTGGAGTAGTTTTGGAGTTATCAGCATGTAGAAGGTATTTAAAGCCCAAGACTAGATGATATCACCACGGCAGCAAATGTAGACGGAAAATAGGTCAAGTTTTGAGCCCTGGGTCTCTCCCATATCAAGAGCTCAGGAAACCCAGAAGCAACCAGCAAAGGAGAGTGAGAAGGAGTAGCTGGCACAATAAGCATGATTTTGTATTTGTAACTATTAGTATTTGTTCTGTTTGTTGTTATTGGCTGCATCAATGCAGCTCCAATTCTAGGTCTGGGTAATACTGTCTACAGCTAACAGTAGCTGTAGATGCCTGGAAATCTGAAAATCCAATAGAATTGCTGAATTTTTCATCAGATCAGAAGAGCCAAAGAAAGAAACATATACTCAGTTGTGTAGTGCTAAAAGGTGGTGCAAGAAAGAGAGAAGGTCTTGCCAGAGAAAGGTGGAAACATTCTCCATGTATAAAAGGAAAAAGAGGAGAAAGAAGGGGAAGTCACACCTCCCTCCACCCCCTGCAGACCTCCTTCCACCCAGCTGAATGACAGAATAACAGAACACAATGAGAAGACAAAGAATTTTTTGACTGTCTTTATTTTAAAATATAAACTATCATCATATAAGTAGGGTGCCTTGTTTGAGAGAAGGATGCAAAACCATAGGATAGGAAATAATTAAAGAGGATTAGGATAGGAAATAATTAAAGAGGCCTCTTAGGAGCTGTTTCATAAGGAGCTGGCCCCTCCGACTTCTATCCTGAAGGCCCTTAGGAAACCGTGAATGTTTGGCCAAGGTGTTAGTGGTTGTTGAGATTCACAGAGGATGGGAGACATCCCTGAGGACTTCCATGGAATAGATATTGAGATAGCCCTGACTCTGAGAGCCCAGGTAACCTTCCAGGTACAGAGCCAACAGCTCAGTCTATACCCGGTGAGATGAAACAATCCATCAGCAGCCACCTACGATGACAATGTGACAAAATTGCTAATGTATCCTTGAGAGAGAGCAGAAACTGCAAGACTAAATGCAAAACCTCACAGTTCAAGGAGGCAGGAGGGAGATGCCAGATAGGATAAATATTAAGTTACTTGGTTACTGTTATCAAGCAAATGACACATTATGTATACATCATACACAGGTTATAATGAGAGCTGTCTTTTATTAAGCATTCGTGGGCACCGAACTAAACTCTTTACACAAATTATCTTCTTTAATTCCAACAACAATCTTGTGAGTTCAGGGTGTTTTTTTTTACTCCACCCCTTTTATAAATTAATGTCTCTGGCTTAGGAGGAGTCAACTGACCTTCCCAAAGTCACAAAGCTACCTATTAAACAGCTAAATTGGGCCATGAGACTCACTGGCCCTTGAATCCATTCTGGTAATCCCAGACTCTGCTTCCCTTCCTGAGGTTTCCAGGCAATCATCCTCCTCTTACCTCTCAGCCCTCCACCACCACTTTATGGTAGTCTCTACCCCACTGCCGGTAAGCCCTCACTTCCACCTACCTCATGGTCAAAGCACATGGTAGATGCATGGCAAGTGCTTGTAAATAGCTCCTGAATTAAATATCTAGTATTGGCTTTGAGTTGGGTTCTCCAACATTGAAAGTGAAGAAACTCAGTCTCAAGGGAGGCAGTGAGCCAGATATTTTGATGGACACCAAGGTACCTGAGATGGGACTCTTTTTCACATGGCTTTGAGAAATAGTCCTAACAGATCCACAGGTTGCTCATGGGCCATCATTGGCCTCCTGCCATTGTCCAGCTTCTCCACCCAGCATCAGAAACTGATCCATTAATCACCAATCTCCATTCTGTCACCACTATTGTGTCAATCCTGTCAATGCACCTGGTCAAGTAAGCAGAGGTCGGGAGAATGATCACCCAGGCCCTCTGCCATTGTGTAGACACCCAAAATATCACTTGTCTTATGTTTTATCCTTGTTATTTCTTATTTGATACTGAGAATACATGATACATGCAGAAATGTTTTCTCCTTTGCTTCTTGTCTAGAGAGTGGGAACTCACATCATAACCTTGATATGCCTTCCACTCATGGAATTTTTTTTATGAAAAAAAGAAGCCTGGAAATTCTTCATCTAGAAGCTTTACAGTCTCAACACAAGAGCTATCAAACAGATAATATCTATGCCAAGGTGATATTTTAAAGCCAGTCTAGGTGGCAAATATTAGAATTTCAAGGACATTGCAATGATTTAGGAAAACCACGTGATAGCATTTTTGAAGTTAGAACAGAACCAGGAAATTCAGGATATATGTGGTCATACCATCGAAATACAGACTGTTGGTAGAAGACATTTTGCCAACTCATCCTGCAGGCCTGGAGAGTACAGATCAAATTCTGTAACGAAAGGTTTATGAAAAATCTTCAAGCCTCAGGTCTATTACCTGCTTACTGGAGCAATATTTTAAAATCCAAATCCTAATAGTTGTCAAAAATGCCAATGGTGCCCATGTTCTGTGAAACTGATTCTTCTCTCCTGAAGCTAAGCAATGATACAAGATCCAAGATTCAGCACCAAGGACAGAGCTCCCTTAATCAGGAAATGATACTAACTTTTTCAATTCCGCAGACAACAAAGTTCAAAATGAAACCAGAATATTAGTGCTAGAAGCAATAAAGTAGTACAACATTTTCATTTTGCAGAGGAATAATGTGAGTCCCAAAGAAATTAGATGATCCCAGAGCCAGAGCCCCAGGACTCAGTCTTCCATGCTCTTCCTGCACCATATTGAGGCCTGTACAGGTAACCCCCAATTACAGAGATGGTCATCGCAGGGTAGGAGAGCCTGATGCCATTAAACTATCAAATGCTGTAACTCATCTTAGCCAGTTTCTCAGTGTTTCTACCATTTGGCTCAAGATCCTTCCCTTCCTCCTCTACAGAAAACTTTCCAGATTTTTCAGGGTTTTGTCAACATTAGTGCCAAGAGTAAATATATTTGGGGAGAAGAAGCAAGGTAAAAAAGCACAAAGGATTGAAAAATCCCCATGGCTCCTCAATCAGGAAAGCTTTTCTTATTACCTTCTGGGAGTGCGACCAGTTGGAAAGAGAGTACAGGTAATGAAGCACAAGTAAGTGGATTGTTGCTGCCAAGATCACAGCTTGAGGGAATGAATGGCAGATGGGAAGCCCTAGCCAGCCAAACCCAAGAATGAGGAACAGGATCTAGGGACCATTCCCCCACCCCAAACCTCAGCCAGTCAGCAGCACATGTTGAGACCCCAACAGACATACACAAGAGTAGGTTCTTGGTGTTAAACACAGGCATGGATTCTGCCCTAAGAGATACATTCAGGCCAGCATGCCAGATCTCTGTTGAACCAACCACACCACAAGAAAAACATATCTGTGGCCCTCCCAAATGGAATCCTTCTGTATAAGGGATTCAGAGGACTGTGTGAATTTGGACAACTTATACCTACTCTCTGGGCCTGATTGTCCACTTCCATAAAGAGAGAACATTGAACTAGATGGCATGGACTTTGTAAATTACCATGCCAGGATTATCTTTCTAAATAAGATTCAGGGGACTGGAAAGATACCATTGGATAGTGGGTCTTATCTGTAGGTCAAGCCTAGTGTCTCCCTCTTCCAAATTTTCCTACCAACCAAGAGTACTCACTCCCCTGATCTCATGGGAGATCACCTAGATACACCTAGATAACAACATTAACCACTGAATTGGAAAGAAAGGTGGATGCTAATGCAGAGGCTAGATGAGGCCAGCTGGCTGGACATCAGAAGGCAGCTTTTATTCTGATGAGCTTGCTACCAACACGATTCTAGTCTTCATTCTTACAGACTGATAAACTCAAATTCTATCTGGTATCTTAATAGAACCAAATCAAATTTGGTCAGATTTGAGAATACTGATGTACACTAACAAACCTTACAGGAAGATCAAGAAATGAGACCAGAATTTCAATTAAATCACAGTAAGAAATGTAACTGTCAAGTGGTTTGGAAATTTACTTAAGCTGACCACAACTTCTCCAAGAGAGCCAAATTACAGAAACACCGAGGAATTAGATAAGATGAGTTAATTAAATTATTTGGTTGTTTAATGGCATCAGGCTCTCCTACCTTGCCAAGACTATCTCTACAACTGGGGTTCACCTGTGAGCAGATCTTCTCCCCCCAACACCTGACAGAGGAGTTCTACCAGATGGGGATTAGAGGGACTCTGTTGCTTTTATCTAACAGATGGTCCCCTCTGCTTCAATTTCTATTTTTCTCTTCTGACTGACCCTTATTTTGTATGTGTGTTAATTCATTTACCACCAAGTCTTTTCAGTCTTGTTGGCATTCTTTTCCCTTAAGATTATCTTCATGTCTCTGCTCTAATCCATCATATATTGGCCATGTAGTGTGGCCATTATCTGTTTGCCAAGTTTGGGGATTAGAGGAGGGGCACTGTATCAGTTAGATATGATGCCATCACAGACAATCCTCAAACTTAGGCTTGAGACCACAATCATTTATGATTTCTCATGTATCTTTGGGTCAGCTGATGTTGGTCAGGCCTGTTCCTATATTAGGGGTCTCCTGGGAATCATCCAATCTAAGCTGGGATCGGCTGAGGCAACTCTGGTCTTCATGGCTCTCACTCCCCTTAGCTAGCAGAGGGGATATGTTGTTCATCTCAAGACACTGGATCTGCAAGAAACCAAGAAAAAAACACTAAGGACCCCTAAGGCACACTGTCACATCTATTTCCTTCTATTCTTCCTTTTCAAAGAAGTCGTGTAGCTGAACCCAAAGTCAAGGGGTAGGAGGAACTACAAAGTCACAAGACAAAGGGTGTGAAAATAGATGAGAGTATAGAATGAAGCCAATGACACGATCCACCAGAGGCACCTTACTCCTGTCCCCATGTATCTCCTAAGAGAATGACTGCACTAGCAATGTTGGGACAATTTTTAGTTTGAAATTACATTAATGCATATTATCTCATTTGTCTCACAGCAGCCTCAAATTAGAATTTGACATGGACTTCCCTACTTCACAAATGAGGAAACGGAAACTCTGAAGGATTTCAGTAAATTGAGATCAGGGGGCTTGATTCAAATTCCTCTGACTAGAGATGCATGCTCTTCCCCAGTATTTCTCTGCTTCCTCCCACACTGGCAGGGATTTGATGCAGAATCAGGTGTCTCCTATGCCTCTTGGACCCTGTATTGACCCTCATGTTCCTGTGCTAGATCCAAGACCCCAGGTTCTGAGGCAGCAGCCCCTGGCTGAGTCCTTGCAGTCTTTGTCTAGTACCTCCCCACACTGCTCCCTCCTGCCCCACTAGCACCCACACAGGTGTGGAGAGAGCAGCGTGTTTCCTGCCCAAATCTACCATTCTGAGGGATAATCTTGGCTGGTGGGCTCTCTGCCCCTGCCCTCTTCTGCTTTTTCTAAGAGTAGCCAGGACTGAAGGGGCCTTGGTCAATGCACCACAGACTACATGACCCAGGGAGGCTGGGACTGCTGAGACTGTCCTACAAAGCAAAGAATTTGGATCTCAGGTTGTACTTTCAGGAGCTTCCTTCTAGACCATTTTATAGCTGCATGGACATAATTCAAACTCAAGGAGAAGAGCTTTCATGTGACAGAGACTTGTGCCTCTCCTGGGGTTCCACCAATTCCACCAAATGAAACCCATTTTCATTCATTCAGCAAGAATTGCTTGGAAGCTTACTGTTTTCCAGATAGCATGCTAGTTGGAGATAATGTAAAGATGAATTAGATATTGTCCTTGAACATAGGAAGAGGGGATATAATTACAACATGAACAGTGCTATTTTCAGGAATGCAGCTGGTTCCATAGGCGTACAGGGGAAGGAGGGCCTGAGTGACCACATATGACCAGGAGGAAGCTCTGAAAAGGTGATGCCATGGCTGGGTCTCAAAGGACCCAAGAGTCTGCCAAGTGCATGAGGTCCCAGGGAATGAGACAGGGGAAATCATCCCAGGTGAAGGGGACAGAGTCTGGGGCATGTCATCCTGGCAGCTTTGAAGAACCTACACAGGAAGGTTGGGAAACAAAATGAGGTGGAAACTGGTCTGTGCTGGGTTGGGTCTGATACAAGTGACAGAAACAAAAGTGACTTAAACAAGATAAAATATTATTTTTCTCCAGCATAAAGTGCAGGTTTGTGACCCAGAGCTAAACTGGATTCTACTGTTAGGGAGCCAGTCTCCTTCTATCTTGTTGCTTCCCTGTGCATGGACTTGACCTCAGGATCAAGAAAGGACATCTTATTCCAGCTGGCAGAGATTTAAAAATAGACAAAGAAGAGAGCAGAGAGTGTGTAAATGTCGACTCATAAAACAAGGTGCCCAGCAAGCTGCCAGATAACACCTCACTTACTCCCATCTCAGTCACTTGACAACACCCAGGGCTGATGGCAGTTGGAAAATGCGGTCTTTGTTCTTTCAAACTCCCACCTCATCAAAAACTATGGGCTTAAGCACGAAGGGAGAACCAATATTCAGAGACAACCAGCCACATAAGCCATCAAAGGAGTTTCAATTTTGCGCCATAGCAGATGGTGAGTCATTGAAAAATTTTGAGGAGGGGAGTGGCGGATGTGATTTGCATACCGGAACAATCAGTCGGGATGTTGTGGGGAGAAAAGACTGCAGGAAGAGACAGAAGAACCTGCACAAAGCCCCCTTCGAAGCATCGTGGCTCGTAGAAGAGGGGAATGTGGAACAGAGATGAAAGATGTAGAGAATGGGGTCGGGGAGGGAGTGGAGAATGACCCCAAGTCTCCAACTTTAGTCAACAGCAAAGTTCAATAACTATTTGGTAAATAGTTAAATAAGAACATAAAAGGAGAGTGTTTATGAGGGATTAAATAACATTTGCCAAGTGCTTGGAACAGCGTGGAGCACACAGTAAGTACTCAGAAACTGGATGCTAAACCTCTGACCCAGAGCCTTTCTTACCCAGCAGGACCTCCTTCTGCTTAGCTGGCTCCCCACTCCCCCACTCCCCTCCTCTACCCTCCAGTTTGAGTGAGGAATCTGCATCCTGGCCCTGATCAGATGGGGTGCTGCCAACGCTAGGTCGCCAAACAAAGGTAAAGAGAGTGACCCAAATGGATACGGGCTCTTCAGCCCATTCACGAGGGGGTGGGCCCACCCAGAACAGGAAAATCATTCTAATTTTAAACCAATGGAGTGGGAAATACCAAGCCAAGGGGATTGTTTCCTGGGCCAAGGGTGGGCAGGTGGGTGCAGAATTAGCATCGCTTGCTCACAGAATGGGGAAGGGAGCTACATCTCCAACCCTTACCCCAGCCAAGTCCGCCATATTTGGAAGAAGAATGTTGAGAAATTACTCAACTAGTTGAGAATATGGTAGTTGTCTTTATACTCTCCTATTTTTCACTATTTTTTTTTCTGTTGTATGTACTGCTTTTTAAATAAAATTTTAAACACACACACACATACACCCCAGCCCAACATGCTGGCCAACTGCAGCTCCAATGAAAGCAGGACCCCTGGCCAAAAAGAAGCTTACCGATTCTTGCCAACCAGCCAGGAAGAGGAAAAGCCCCTCTCAGTCCCCAAACCTCTCTGCCAAGAGCTCACAGGCTTTGCTATTGGCCTGTGGCTGCTCCCTTCATCCTATTGGTCAGCCCTTGGCCCTGCCCCGCCCTGCGTTCCAAGACTCTGCTAATTTCATCAACCATTTTTCAGGTGCCTCCTGTGTGCCAGGAGCTGAAGAGGCAAGGATGACTAAGCCTTGGCCCGAGGCCTGGAGTCGCTCACACGGAGAGACCTATTAGGACGGGCCTGCTCTGGCGGTAGGAATCTGGCCAGAGCTGAATGTTCGCACTCCTTTGGCAGATGGAGATGGAGGGGTCTGGGCCAGAAGGCAGCGCCTGTGGGGACAGAGCTGAAAAGGGAGCTCGGATTTTATATTACCACCCCACCTCCTGGGGGAAGCCAAATTAGAGATCAACAGAGTCCTGGCCCTGCCCTGGGGCCAGAGACCCAAAATGCCAGTCTGTGAAAAGCACCTTCCCCTCTCCACCCAGGATTTGAGGGAAAGTTGGCTGCCCCAGCCACCAACCCTGCTCTCGCTTCAGTGTTAGAAGAGGAGTCTGTGAAGGGGGCCCTGAGGGCTGCCTTACGTGACTCTGTGGTGCACCCCCTCCAGGACACTGATGAGCCTGCGGGCCCCCAGAGTCACACCTCCCGGTCTTAGCGGTTCCTCCCAGTCAGGCCTCCTCCCTCCCCACCCCAGCACTCCCGAAAGATTGCCAGTTGGTCAGTGGGTTGCTTCGTGAGGGTCTGGGAGGGAAACAAGTCCTGCTGAGGGGACTGAGCTCCCATCTGCCTCCATCACACAAGAAACGGAGCCACTCGGAACCTGATCCAATGTGTTTTTTTCCAACCCAGTTTGATTAAAGTCAGGATCACCTGAAACCTGAGATGCATGTAGGTCCACAGACACTCGCTGGTGGCCCTGTCCACCGGGGCACTCTCCTTCCCTGCAGACCCTTGGAATCAACCTCAAAAGGCAGGAGGCGCCATTACCACGGGGGCCAGGAGCCAGGCCCTCGCTGAGCCAGACCCAAACGCCACTCTGGAAAGTCTCAGGGCATCAATATTTCATGCCGCTGGAGCTGTCTTTGTTTTTATGCAAATTGCTCAGGCTGCCAGATGGGCAAGGGCTGGCGGCATCATCCATCACCAGGCTGTCCCCTCCCTGCAACCTCGCCTGCTGCCAGGGCCCCGCAGGCTGGTCTCAGCTGTGGCCTGTCCTCTCACGGAGTCCGCATGGTGGGCCAAAGCCCTGGCCTGGATGCTGGGGGATGCAGAGGAAGCCAGAGGCCAGGTCGCTGCCCTGGGGGACTCTTGGAGGCAAGGACCTCACGATGAGACCGTGGCTTCAGTACAGTGTCCCATCGCTTCTATTTTAAATCTCAAAGAACCTGGGAGGAAAGCACAATTTTACCTTATGATTACCCTCAGTCTGCAGATGGAAAACTGAGGCCCACAGAGGGTAAAGGAGTAGCCCAAGGTCACCCAGCAGGTTGAGCAGCCAAGTCGTCCAGCCACACGTCGAATCCAATGCCCCCAGGAGCACAGCTCTGCCCTTCCTCTGACCATCTGCATGGCACCCGGCATTTATAACCTCCCTCCCCACAGCTAGGCCACCCGACACTACTGGCCTCCTCAGCCAGGCTGCACCTCACCCAAGCCAGGTTCCCATGACCTGAGCCCACATCCAGGAACCTGGCCAGTGGCCCCTTCTTCCAGTTTGGGGGTCTGCCTTGCTCTTGGCCCTCTGGATCAGGAACAAGAGATACCTCAATGCCAACTCCTGTCTAGTGCCTCCGCCTATGCCAGGATCCCCTGGGGTCTTCGGGGCCCTGCCCTGCCGTGGGGCTCACCACCTCTGCCCAGACTCCAACACCACTCCTCAGCTGCAGCTTTGGCTTCTTCAACATGACATCCTTCCTGAAACTCCTGCCAGTTTATCCCACCCCTGTCGGTGGGTTTAGTCCCACCAGCCGTCCCCAGTCTGCCCCTTCTGCCCTGGTGTCACTGACCATGCCGGGACAAGGCCTCAGTCAGAGCTCTCAATCCTCCCTGGTCCACCCCACACTTCCGGGGTTCCAGGACTGTCATGGTGATTTAATGACACACATGGCAGGACCTTCTGAGCGTCCAGCCCTAGATCCCGGGGGAGAGGAGTTCCAGGGGAGGCAGGTGGCAGAAACTGCAAGGATTGGTCAGTTCATGGTCACGTCACCGAGTGGAGCCAGCTCAGCCAAAGGGGAAGTCGGGAGACCTATGAGTAAGTCCCTGGGGGAAATTGGGCCAATCACAGCCCCTCAGCATCTATATAGTTCAGGTTAGGATGATTGATTTCCAAGTCCCTTTCTGAGTCTTTACATTTATGAGCCCGGGGGGACTATTCCTAATCACTCTCTTCCCCTTCTTACCCCTCCCCTGGAACAGGGTCAGAGTGAGCCAGTAAGTGTCTACAGTCAGGGCTGTGGTGGGCCAGCGACCCTTGCGTGAGGCCAGAAGTGCCACGCAGAGTCCAGACATCCCCTCTGCAGCAGTAGAGGGGATGCCTGCTTTGACAAGAGGCTGGAGCAGACTACTTCTGAAACCCTAATTTCAGAATTCCAAGTCTCAAGTTCTGCACCTCACAGAAGAGATAGGAGCAAGGTCCTGTGGGTCCTGTCCTAGGGCTGCATTATTTCTCGGGGCCCCAGCATCACAGCAAGTTAGCAAGGTAACAGCTGGTGAGGAACTGAGACTTAGGAAGATCACAACATGCCCCGAGGCCACACCACTGGACTTGGATCCTGGTCCGTCTGGGTCCAGAGCAGCTCTCCACTGTGCACTATGGTATTGGAGAGACCCTGACGCCCTGCTGAGTTTGGAGTTTGCCGGGTAAATGAGGCTTTCACACACATCTGTGCCTTCCCTCACACACGCTATTTTTACATGCCCCCTTTTCCATATCCCTCCTGCTCCATGAGCCAAACCTCTTCTCTGCTTTGGGACATCCCATTTATCCTGCAAGACTCAGTTCAGGCTGCTCCTTAGAGATGAGATCTTGGGGCACCTGCATGGCTCAGTGGGTTAAGCCTCTGCCTTCGGCTCAGATCATGATCCCAGGGTCCTGGGATGGAGCCCTGCATAGGGCTCTCTGCTCAGCAGGGAGCCTGCTTCCCCCTCTCTCTCTGCCTGCCTCTCTGCCTACCTGTAATCGCTCTCTCTCTCTCTCTCTCTGTCAAATAAATAAATAAAATCTTTAAAAAGAGAGAGAGAGAGAGGAGATGAGATCTTCCCCTCCTCCACCCCAACACCTCTGTGAGGAACACCTCTGAACAGAACAGGTTCTGTTCCCACCTCTGTGATCTGGTTGCAAATGCTTCCCGTATGTATTTTCTTGGGTCACAGGCCCAAAGCTGGGGGCTGTGCACGCAATATCCATTCCATCCTGTGGGGCATTCTGGAAGGTGGCTCTTGAGATTTCCATGGGCCCCACTACGTCTCTGCTTCCACCACTGAGCCCAGCACCAGGCGCGCCTGACATGCTGAGCCATCACATCTTCATGTGAAGAGAACCTGCTCACACCGCTCACATCTTCAGACGCTGAGAGACGAGCAGGTCTGCACTACAGAAATGCAAGCCAGAGCCATTCAGAGCGGGTGGTAGTTAGTTCCCTGCAGAAAGCACCTTCTAGTCACTTCCACCCTTGACTCACCACTGCGCCTGCCTTCAGGCCACCTCTCCCTCTCCCCACCAAGCCCAGTCCAAGTGTCTACAGCTGGGGTGATGGACTCCCTTGCAGTGAGCACAGCTCTGCCCATCCTTTGTCCCAGAAACTGGAGTGCAGGAGCTTAGGTCAGATGGGTGAGCCCAGGCCGAGTTCTGAGAGGCCCCGGGACCTGATAGGGGAGTTCGTTTTTCACAGTTTGGTGTTCAGTTGGTCAGATGGAGGCCACGGGCCTCAGGCCCTGCTCCCAGCTGCTGCTGGTAATAGAGCCAGAGGTCAGAGCGGAGAGCAAGGAGATCAGGTTCTTAGGCAAGGAACAAATTGGACTGTGTCATTTGCCTGCATGCAGGGGAAAGGGGACCGAGGGATGTATCCAGGAGGGGTGACCAGGGCAACCAGGCAGGTCAGAACTCAATGGGGCATTAATGACCTGAGCCCATGGGTGTCAGACTGTTCTGAGGAGCTGACGAGGCCCCAAGGAAGAGGGAATTAAGGGCCCAGCAGGGAGGGCTCAGGATCCCCAGCCTGCCCCCACCTCAAGGAGAAGAGCCTCCCTCTGTCTATTTTACATACTGAAACTTCATGCGAAATTCCCTTTGAAGAAGCAAGGGCTGGGGTAATATGACAAAGGAGGCGGGGAATCCCATCATGGACTGTCAATGTCCTGGGTCTGGGACCTCAGCTCCTTCCTCCTCCCTGTCATCCAGCCTCAGGTTCCGCAGGAGGAAACCACCAGCCGGTGCCCCCCTTGGTGAACAGTCCACACCATTACTCTATAGCCTGGGTGGCCTGTGTGGACGCTGCCTAACTTGGACCACTATCTTCTCAAGCACCACACATAGTAGTGTTCAGAGGATCCCTCTTCCGGACCTTCACGCCCCTGTACTGGAAGGTCCTCTCTCTGGGCCTTCTCCCCTTCATGTCTTTTCCCTGCCTGGACCACTGTTCCTTCAGGTCCCATGCCACCTCCCCAGCAAGCCCTCCCTGACCTCCTCGGGCATGGGGAGTCCCAGATAGAGCCCATACCCGCCTCCCACCCCAGCACCTTGCACACTTTTAACACACAGGTCAAGCCTACATCTGGGTTCACATTTCAGCTCTACCATCTCAGGAACTACATGACCTTGAGGAAGTTTAAAAAAAAAAAAAAAACTCCCTGTGCCTCAGTTTCCCCAACTTGAGATACTAATAGCACCGATTGCTAATGCCCTAGGGATGGAATGAGGTGTGATAGCTAAAGCAGCAGGCTCTGTACCTGGTACAGAGCAGACGCTCCATAGATTGTAGCTGCTGAGAATATTCTTAATGTTCAGTAAGTCCTTGTAACCAGTTCCAAGCTCTGTTTCCTACACCTCGAGTCCACTGTGACTTCTGCACATGCAGATCAAATATATTTGAATTTCTCAGTGGACTCCTTTGACAGGAATGACAGGCTGCTATGCCAATGAGATTAGAGAGGACAATGTCAGGAAGAGAAAAGAAATGAGAAAGGTGAATTTTTTGTAAGGTTTTATAGCAATCAGGAGAGTCTGGTTTTTTCCCACCCTTAGAAAGCCCTGCTTCGAGGTGCCTGGGTGGCTAAGTGGGTTAAGCCTCTGCCTTCGGCTCAGGTCATGTTCTCAGGGTCCTGGGATCAAGCCCTGCATCGAGCTCTCTGCTCAGCAGGGAGCCTGCTTCTCTCATCTCTCTGTCTGTCTCTCTGCCTACTTGTGATCTCTCTCTTTCTCTCAAATAAATAAATAAAATCTTGAAAGAAAAAAGAAAGAAAGATTGAGAGAAATAAAGAAAGCCCTGCTTCTCACCCAGCATTTATGCCATTGGACTCTGTAGCCATGATGCCCATCACCTCCCCTTGCCTACAGGCCACTGAGCAGCAGGGTGGGGGGAGGGGAGCAGTCTTCTCTGAGGAGCACCCCAAGCAGACACGGCCCCAAAGGCAGCCAGATATGGGGCTGCAGGTGTAGGAGAGACCATCCTAGACTCATACACAGCCAGGCCCTGCCATGTGCAGCCGCCTCCCTCTCAGGACCCCTTCCATGCCTCTGCTCTGCAGATTATCCCCCTCATGCTTCAGGTCTTGCCCAGAGGAATCAGATCCTCGAAGCTGGGTAGGTCCCCCATGGGCCCAGAGCTCCTCTGCAAAATTGCACTCATTTACTGGGGGTGAATTTGCCCCTGGCATCTTGTTGGGCTGCCCCCTGGACATGAGCACCTTGAAGGGTAATCACATTTGTCTCCTCGGGTAAAGCAAGCACCCAGCACCCTTCCTGTGCCCAATAACTGATTGTTGGCTGAATGGGCAAGGTGACCAATGGATAAGTCTCCGGAGGTGCTGAGAAGCCAGGGGCCCTCCCTCTCCATGAGACTATGATTCTGGTTTCTGGAGGCGACTTCCCGAGAAGTCGTAGGGTAAGGAAGGCCGAGCCCCAGACAGGCTGAGCCCAGCTACCCAGATGGAAGGGAGCACCCCCAGTATCCCAGGCCAGCTGTTCCTGTGGAGACTCCAGGCTGGCTGGGAAGGGAGGGCCTTACTTGGCACCAAATGGAACTGGATGCAATGTGTGGCAGGAGGTCTGGCTCCAAGAGGCAGGGAAAATTTTCTCTCTGAACCTGTCCCTGTCCACCTGCTTTCTCTGTGAGAAAACAAAAATACCCTTTCCCAGAACCCAGGAGCATCGTGGAGAGATTCCAGAAGATTTAGCCAATCTGGGATTGCTTGCAGATGCTGGGCATCTAAGTCCATCAAACTGATCGGGACAATTCGACCCCCACAGAAACAAAAGCCCAAGTTCATAGAGAGACTAGGGCATAAATGTTCGTAACAGCTTTATTTGTAACAGCCTCACACTGGAAACAACTCGAAGGTCCATCAACAAATAAAGGGAAGAGCAATGTGTACGACAGCTGGACCACAGAATGCTGCACAGCAGTGCGGAGGCCGTGAGCTATTGACACTGGCAGTGACGTGGGAGCACCTAAAAGTAATTTTGCCCAGTGAGAAGAGCCCGACAGGAAAAGAGTCCATACTGTGTGATTCCATTGGTACGACTGTATTTGTAGAATGCTGGAGAGTGCCAACCAGTCCACAGTGACAGAAAACAGATCCGTAGTTCCTCATGAACTGGGGTGAGGGCAAGGAGGGAGAAATGACGAAAGAAGTCAAAGAAGCTTCTGGAGGGAGAGAGAGATGTCACTATCTTGATTGTTTGTGATGGTTTCATGGGTATATACTTATGTCAAGATGTATTAGATTATACACCTTTAATATATGCAATTTATTGTATCCCAGTTACCTAAATGAAGTTTTTTATATTGTTTTTAAAGATTTTATTTATTTCTTTGAGAGAGAGAGAGAGAGAGAGCAAGCGCATACATGAGCAGGGAGAGAAGCAAACTCCCTGGGGAGCAGGGAGCCTAATGTGGAGCTCTGTCCCTTGACCCTGGGATCGTGCCCTGAGCCAAAGGCAGACTCTTAAACGACTGAGCCACCCAGGCACCCTTATTCTTTTAAAGGTGCATTTATTTGAGAGAGCGAGAGAGCGCGCATGAGTGAGCATGAATGGGGGAGGGGGGAGGGGCAGAGGGTGGGAATGTTCAAGCAGACTCCATACTGACCAGGGAGCCCAGCACAGGGCACATCCACGACCCATGAGATCCCAACCTGAGCCAAACCAAGAGCTGGACACTCAGCTGACTGAGCCCCCCAGGGCACCCCTAAATAAAGCTCTTTTTAGAAAATAGGAAGGAGGTGGCACCTTGCAAGGTTATGTTATCAGCACAGCCTCAGTCCCCCAACTGGACCCAACTGTCTGTCCCAGCTCAGCCCCAGACACATGGGGCATAACAAAGGCTGGTGTCCTTAAAGTGAGTAAGTGACTCATCTGGCCCGGGAGAACCGTCTCCTCCCGGTCCCGGCTTAGTCACATGTGCTAAGATATTTACGACACTCACAGCTTTTGAATGATGGCTCCAATCCATACTACCTACCTAAGCAGAACCGTGAGCAGAGTTCATCTCAGCCCACTCCGTGCCTCCCTCCACCGCCTGCTCCCTGCCCTACAGCGGACCTGCTTCCTGGAGGTTGCTCAGAGCCCCAGTACTGGTCTGTGAGAGAAGGGGGTGACCGGGCTGTCCTGGGCACAGCCTGAAGTCCTCCGGGTGGCAGGATAAATGCCAGGCCTCCTGGGTCCCTCACCCTCTGGGATCCTCACCTCTTCTCCACTCCTCGCAAGACAAGGCCAGCGGAAGGGGAAGCAACAGCAAGGAAGGGGAAGGCCAAGGGAACAGGGAGGCCATCGCTGACAGGGAACAGACACGGCATCCTTTATTGATGGGCTCATTAGCTATTGATGAGAACGGCCTTTGTGTGGGCCCTGTTGCCCATCCCGGGGGACTGAGCTGTGGTGGGGACAGGGCATTAGTGGTGGGCCGCAAACCTTTGCTGAGCCAGAACTCAGACCCTGACTCAAGGAACTGGTCTGTCTCCAGGCTCTGTGAGGCACCAACTCCTCTCCAAGACCAAGGCTCCCACAGCACCAGGCTGCTCTGTATGTATGACAATGAGCCAGCCCCTCCATGGGGAGGCAGCAGATTTATGATCCAAGATGTCCCAAAACATCCAGGAGTAGAGCCTCTCATGGAGTAAAGGCACTGTGTGTCCACCGGTCACCAAAACCAAAAGCACTATTTCCGTAGGCAATTTCATTGTGCTTCATATGTATTAATACGGTTAAATCTTACAGCAACTAGTGAGCAGCTAGTAAATGTAAAACCCAACACCAAGTCTTCTAACACCAACTCAGTCTCATTCCACCTCTCTGCCTCTCCTTCTTGCTGCTACCACATGAAGTCCCTTGGGATGGCAAGGACAGGGAGCTGGCCAGTTCCCTCGCCCCTGACATGGCCCTGTTGGAGTGAGGGGTCCTCTCTTCTCCAGGCCAGAGTTCCCCCGGGAAGCCTGAAGGCATTTGGTGGAGTCAGAGAGAGGACCCTTCCCCAGTCAGTAGGGTCAAGGTTCTTGTAGCCGCCAGATCCAATGGGAGTGAAGCAAACCCCAAGCTGTTCCCCTACCCTTGCCCTTCTCATAGGTGTATGGAGAGGGGAAATATCCCAAAGAACCTGTCCTAGGAACTTCAATGCCAGGGGTCACCAGAAAGCCCAGCAAAACCATGCCTGAATTGATGATTCATTTATGGGCAAAGTATCCTGCAAGCTGGGGGTACCAATGGAGAGACATAAGCCCACCATTGCCCCTCTGTGCCTACATGTTATCAGAGGCTTTTCAGAAATTTCCCATGCCAACAACCAATTCTGCCCCCAGGTCAGTATCTGATCTGTGCCCTGTCAGCCGTGGAGGTGGAAGGTCACCCTTTCCGAGTTCACTTTCCCCAGAATGCTGCTGGCGCCCTGTACCGTCCCCCTGCCCACCGACCCTGGCTGGATCCTGTCTCTCAAGCTTCCCCCAGGCACAGACACAGCAAGGGTGATCCTGTTTCACAGAAGGATAGGATTTCTGCATCCCGGGCATCAATCGGGCAGGCTCCTTCCTGCCAGTCCTCCTCCTGTCTGCCCGGAGACCGGCAGATGCCCTCAGCCATGAAGAGCTGACCTAGCCAGAGGGCACAAGGCTCCCCCCAGCCGACCAAGAAGCACCTTCTCCGTGGCTCCTGCTGGTGAGTCCTTGGCCCTGTTTCCCCCTCTTGCCCACACTTCAATCTCTGCAACTAGATCTTAACTGCCATATCAAAGGGCCCCAAGTGTCTTTCTCCTAGAATTCCAGAAGCATTCTGGGGAAATTCAATTGCATTCATGGCAACCAGTGTGAGCTCCCCAGTCTGGCTTGTTTCCCAAATGCTCTTAGGGAGACTTGATCTTACGGTCCGCATCCCTAGCTCAATTTGCTCGGAGCCTTCCAAGAACACCAATTTCAATTCCCCACTTAAGCTTGGGCCTTCTATTGGTAGGTACAGAAGAAGGCCTAGCTGTGCACAGATTTCCACCCACTATGTCCCTATTTCTGCTCCAGAAATTCCAGAGCCGCCTTGAGGTATAAGGAGGCCCCAGAGCCCCACTGCTCAATTCCCCACTTTGGCCAGGAGCATAGACAATGGCCTCTGTGATACTTTGTCAGGCACGCAGGCAGCTTCCATGGTCCATCCCAGCCCACAGAGGCAGATGCCTGCCATTCCACCATAAGTACCTTGTTTTGTTAGCTTGTACCATTGTGTACCAATCAATGAATTATTCAACAATTATTTACAGAGTTTCTATGTGCAAGTCAACATACTAGATCTTGGAATGATACAAGGACATGACTTCTTCCCCCCAAATCTCTCTGTTAGTTATTATTATCCCTGCTTTACAAATCAGGGAATTGAGGCACAGAGAGGCCCAACAACGTGTCCAGGGTCACACAGCTTAATACATCCTAGAAGGTGGCTGGGGGTGGTTCTTTGTGGGAGGGGGGCGGTGATCCCAAGAAAATAGCACAAGATTGGGGGTATTTGCAAAAAGGAGAGATTAGCGTTTGGCATTTTGTTGTTCAGAGTCAATACTCAGCCCCAGGACCTGCTCTCCGGCTTTGCAGCTCCAGGCGGCCTGGGCTGGGAAAGGAAGGCAAGGGAGAAAGTTGAAGCGGCTGGCTGTCAGATGAAATGGGCCCACACTACTTCTCCCTTCCTGGTCCCTGAAGGATTCTACATGTGTCCCCAGACCCCTGAAATGGCTACAGAGACTAGATGAGGCCGGGGTCCCACCACAGCATGGGAGAAAAAGAGGCACAAGCGGGAGGCATACCGCCAGGGCAGAGCGGGGAGTTTTAGAGGTGGGTGTGAAGGGATCCCCTGGAGCCCTGATACAGGGGTGACTGGGCCCACCTGGCTGTGAGGAGGAGCACCTGGTAACCATGTCGGGTGAGGGGGTAGACAGGAAGGGCAGGGGATGCAACCAACCAGGCAAGAGGTGACGCCCAACCAGGCAGGACTCAGGAGAGGAGGGAGGCACACAAGGGAGCAGACGGGTGGGACCCCATGACTGCACACATTCATTCAACACAATTTTACAGGATTTGGAAAGTAATGGGGTGTGAAGAGTGGAGAGAAGGACACCTCTACCTGAGCAGGGAACCAGACTGGGGCACACACAGGGGGAAGGAGAAGACAGTGTGAGCTCAATCACAGGGACCCCAAGGAAGGCGCCAGTTATGCTCTCAAAACCACGCCATGGCAAGGCAGCTAATCCCAGGCCAGTCGGGCCCAGGCTCCTAAGTGCTGCAGAGCCACCCTCTGTGTGGCACCCACCAGGTGTCCGGTGCTGCTCTACGTGTCCGACAACCACTCACTCCCGTAACCATGTTGAGAGCCCTAGGATATAGGTAGCCTCCCCATTTTACAGATGAAGAAACCGAGGCCCGGAGAGGAAATGACGAGTTTAATGGCTAGTTGGTCAGTCACAAATCCAGGCCCGCCAGGCTTATTACCACGGTGCTCCACTGCCTCCCGGGAGGATGAGGTGAGGGTGCAGGGGAACAAGGCGGGTTCAGGCGGACCCATCAGTGATGACTTGTGGCATGCAACTGAGAACATTCAGGAAGCTTCGGGGGCGTGTCCCTCGTCTTGAGTGAGGCCGCCCAGCAGCACGGTGTGAGTGTTAGACCTCGAACCAGACCGAGGAGGCTTGAGTTCCGGCACTGCCCTTCGCTATCCTCACCTCTCTAAGTGTCTGTTTCCCCATCTGTAAAAGGGAGCCCCTGATAGAGTTCTGCCCATCTCCTAGGTCTGTTGTGAGTGTCAAATGAAAACATACTTCAGGAGGGGTGGAACTGTACAAAAGTGAGGTGTCGCACAAGATCTGGGGGGAGAGGTCTTCCTAAAGCCTCTCCATCAGGTGCATAGCTCTGGCCCAGGCCTGGGAGTCTCCATCCCTTGTGTCCTCCCAAGCGTTCTGATGCCTAGTTATCTCCCCTAGGCTTTGCGCACATTCATTCAACACAAGCCCCTGCCACGGAGGGCCTAGGGGTCAGCAGGTGGGGCAGAGGGTCCAATATTCACTTCAAAGATAATGGAAGGAAAATTTAGGAAGCTAATATGTCTCTCTTAAAGGTACACAGATGAGGGGCACCTGGGTGGCTCACTGGGTTAAAGCCTCTACCTTCGGCTCAGGTCGTGATCTCAGGGTCCTGGGATGGAGCCCCACATCGGGCTCTCTGCTCAGCAGGGAGCCTGCTTCCTCCTCTCTCTCTCTCTGCCTGCCTCTCTACCTACTTGTGATCTCTGTCTGTCAAATGAATAAATAAAATCTTTATTTAAAAAAAGGGGGGGTACACAGCTGATGAGATGTGAAGGCAGACTTGAACAGGTCTTCTGATCCCATATCCTCTGCTCCTTCTGCTAACAACCTGGCCTCGTGGGGATCAGTGGCTGAAGGCAAGGCTGGCAGGAGAGAGATAAATAGGAATGTTCCCTATTTTACAATTCTATCTAAAACCATCCCATTTTATATGCCTGGGAAGGCCTAAAAACAAAACCCACCTTCAGGGGTGAGCAGAAGTTTTACCAGCATGTTACACTTTTCGGCCCCCGCCCACTCACACCCTGCAGTGGAGCTGGCCTAGAGGGATGCAATGTGGTTCTCCTTCCAAGCCCCTGAGACAAACAGCAGGGGGTGGGGTGGGACAGGGACCTATCTGAGAACAGGGCAGGGTGTGAGTGTATGGACAGCGTCTGGCCTCGGTCTTGGTTCTCTGCAGTCTTCCTTCCTCACTGCTCATCTCCCTGAGGCCCCGCCAACACCCAAAACTCTGGACAGAGCCAGCCCAAATGTGCTTTCCACTTCCCAAAACCCAAAGGGTATTTCAGTGGCAAACTCCAACAGAAGCAGCATCTCAGAAGGTGCGGGCGCTGGCAAAACCAGCCCCCCAGCAGCACTATGTACGGGCAGAACCTTCAGGAAGGCTCCCAGGCCCATGACTTCTGTGCCATCTCTTCCTGTTACCTGGAAAGTGCACCTGTTACCATCAGAGACAGATGCATCCTTCTCTCCAGGGCCAACAGGAAGGCAACGTGGGGCCTCAACAGTGCAGAAAATCGAGAGGTCCTGGAGTCTTGCCTCCCGGCTGAGCTCCAGAGCAAAATTATACACCCCATGTCAGAGTGGGGGGCTCTTCCAGTCTCCATGGTTCATAGCAGTTAAATGGTAATTCATTCCTGCTGGAATGAATTATCCTGTGACTTTTTTTTTTTTTTTAACATTGCTGCTGCTCAGGTTTTCAATGAAAGAGCTCCTGCTCATATCATTCTGCCTCTTTAGGAAGACAGCTCTGACTTTGAGCGATCCCTGCAGGGAGAGAGACTGTCTGCCCACGCTGCACCCAACCCGCTCTCACAAGGAAGAGCGCCATGTGACCGGCTTCCCAAGCCCCCTCCGGCCCTCCTTT
Organism: Mustela erminea; assembly: GCF_009829155.1. NCBI lineage: Eukaryota > Metazoa > Chordata > Mammalia > Carnivora > Mustelidae > Mustela > Mustela erminea. The sequence goes on from NC_045623.1 coordinate 15,230,566, forward strand.
TCTTCCTTCTATTGCTCCATGTAACAGAACCTCCTCCCATTCCCAGAGTCAGACAGGCTAGAAGGGAGCGGGGGTTTCGGGGCACACCTGGAACAGAAACATCTGTGCATGTAGGTGGTTTCTGGGGCTGCAAGTTTGGGCACGGGAGCCCACCCATGTGCACATGCATCTCTGCGCAGGAGTCCGAGTCTATCCGTGTGTTTGGGTACCGGGGTAAATTTATGTGTAGCAAGTGTGTGTCTGTGATGGCCATGTGTAGCTGTGCATGTGTGGTCCTGTGTGTATCCGTGTGTGTGTGTGTTCCTAGCATGTGTGCTAGCATGAGGCTATCAGAGAGAGAGGGATGCATGTTGGGTTTGGACCTAGAAAACTTAGGTTTGAGTCACAGCTTCATAATTTAGTGGCCAGAGGACTTTTGGCCAGTCACACACATTTCTAGAACTCGGGTCCCCCATTTGTTAAAAAAAAATCCCTCCCTGCCCAAGGGGCCATGATGAGGCTGAAATCCTATGTGGAAATACCTGGCCAAGAGGGGTGACTAGAGTGGACAGGAGGATGCAGCTCCAACACAGGCACAGGGGCTGAGTTCAGACCCTAAGAGTCATGTGCAGCCTCTGTCTGTCCCCAGGCCTTCCCCTCCCTGACCGGCGTGCTTGGCCCAGCAGGCTCAGCCTCTGAAAGGGCCTAGTTGCAGCCCCAGAAGTATGACATACAGGTTGTACCAGCACCAGAAGAGGGAAAGGAAAAAGGGCCATCCACCCCCATCCCTGACCCCAGTGATACTAGCCACCAGCATCCGCCAAGCGCCTAACACAAGCTGCATGCTTTCAATATGGTGGAACTTCCTCACCTCACCTCATGAACTTATAAGGCAAGTACCAATAAGGCTACTTGTCCCAGTTACACAGACAGGAAGTGTCTGTGTGACGGGAAGTGTCTGTGCCAGGATTGAGAGCTCTCCTGTCTATCCCAGAGCCCAAGCTCTTCATTAGGATGGAGAGTCTGCCTGAGGCTCACTGGGCGGCTGACTCCTGTAGACCCCAACCCCCAGCCTGCTGACTGCCTTCGCTTTCCCCAAGTTCAGGTGTCCTGACAGGACTCTGCTCCTGGCTTCAAGCTCTACCCGACGAAGCCTCCAAGGCAGCCATGTCAACCCCCTGCCTTCTATTCAGGAAGGCTGAGAGGGCTGGGTCCTAGGGTACCTCCCCACAGGGACAGGAGGGCTCGGGTGGCAGCTGAGCCACCATGTCCTTCCTGAGACCCCATCTTGCTATTCCTCAGATGGAGAAACTGAGACTCTTGAAGGGTAGGGCAACAACATCCTTACCACTGATGAGGCAGAGAGGAACAGAACCAAACTTCTTGGAGCCCTGACTGAGGCTGGGCCCATGGTGGAGGGTAAGCCAATGTCATGGGGCGCAGACTGGGGGCCGGGCAGAGCCCAGGAAGAGGGTGAGGAGAGAGCCTGCCTGGAGGGAAAATCAGTGAGACCCAGGCCTGGTCGGTGAAGAAAGGCGGCACCAGAGGTGGAAGAAGGGGGCACGCGGAGACTTACACAGAGGGACCAGGGCCTGCTTCCAGTGGGGCAACAGCGCCCTCTTCCGACCAGCCAAGAATAAAACTGAGGTTGGTGTCCTCCACCCCACCTTCCTCCCTGTCACCTCCTGCACTGGTCAGCAGACCGTGGGAGCCCTTGTGCCAGGCCCACTGCCTGCCCCCGCATCCCCCCACTTGCTGCCACTCCTGTGACATTGGAGCCCGCCTCTGAGCAGCTCTGCCTTCCCTGCCCCAGGGCTCCCTGGGCCCTGCATCGTGGTACACAGAGTTTTCTTCATGTGACGACTTCTTTCAGCCGTTCTCGGACTCAGAAAGGCCACGGCCTCACCTGAATGTGTAGGAGGTGTTGAGGTTGCTAAGCGACCCGGGGAACTGATGGGGAAAGGCCATGGGTGGAGGGAAGCTTAGGACACTGACTGCTCTCGTCCTTCTGTGACCTTGAGGAGCCCGCCCCATAGCCCGGCTCCCCGACAGACGTCTTCGGGACATCTGCTCTGGTAGAGGCACAGCACTGAGAGTGCTTGGGGCCCTCCCTATAGGAGGGGTCCAGTCTGGTCAGGGAGGGGCCCATCAGCACCACAAACCACATGTGCAGACCGGGTACAACCAGGTGTGAGAAGCACCGGGAGGCAGCTGGGGTCATTGTGGTCTACACCCAGGGACTAAGGAAGGCTTCAGGGTGGGCGGGAGGTGGGGCAGGGTATGATCAGACCTGGCCCTGCCTGGCTTTGGGGGAAGGGGACTGAGCAAAGGTTGGAAGACAGGAAGGTATAAGATGCACTGGGCCAGGCAGCCCCCATGCCCAAAGATGCTGGGGGACCCAAAGATGACAAAGCTTGTGGATCAAATAACGGAATGCCAAAACCTTGTCTGGGGACTTCTCCAGAGGGCAAGGGTACCACCACCTGGCCTCCTTAGGGAGGACTTCACGGTCACGTGAAAGCAGAAGTGAGGCATGCAGGTGGCAGGAGCTGGGCAGAGTGGCCTGAGGAGGAAACACATGTTCGGGCAGGGGTGAGGGTGGGTGGGGGAAGTGCTGCTTTAACCCGACCTTCTATCTCAGCTCCATGCCAGACAAGCTCAGAGATGATGAGTGGAAGTAGACATCGTACAAGAATCTCAAACACAGCAATCACTTCAACTGTGAGTGAAAGCTCACCCCTGAGTTCTGGTCATTCTATCAAAGCCTTAGGATGGCCAGACTGGTGAAAAAATGTGAGGCTCTGGGAAAGCCGCCAAGAACCCCACAGTCCGCAGACAGAGCAGGCTCCGGGACCCTCACCCACTCGGAAGATCTGTCTCCTCCCAGGAGCCCTGTGTGGGGCAGAGGAAGGAGGCCGGGGGGCAGAACCAGCTCCCATCTTGGCTCCCACAAAACGGTCATCACATGGTCTTCTGAAATCAGAGAGACACCTCAGCCAAGAAGGGGGTATTTCCCAGTTCAACCCCTACTTCTCTCCTGCCAGCAAACAGACAGAAAGACCTGCATTGAGCTGAGCAGAGCCGGCCTCCTGGGTCCAGGGGCTGCCTTGATGCTGCCCGCACTTCTGAGAGAAGACGGCCTCAAGGCCACACTCTGCCCTAGCTCTCCAGTCCATTCACTCTTTCTAAATGTTGTGGGGGCAGGGGGGGGGCATTGCCATGGGCACAGGCCAGCACGGAAGTCAGCACTTTGGAAGAAGAAACCCCTCCTTTCATGCAAACCATGCACTTTTACAAAGCATCGCTCTATCTCCTTAGTCCTTACCAAAACCTTGAACAATCACTGGCAGACCGTGCATTTTCATTTCCTGAGGATTTTGGTTCAGAATTTTTTGTGGGTTTTTTGTTTGTTTGTTTATTTGCTTTTTTTAAAAAAACATACATATTGAGATGAATGGATACACACTAGATTAAAACTGTGCAGCTTGATGGGTTTAGACAGACGTGTACACCCATGACACCGACATCACAACAAAGATGAACATCAGCATCACCCCTGAAAGAGTTTCCTTGGCCCTTGGCCATCCCCCCTTTCCCCTCCCTGCCCCCAGCCCCTGGCAACTGCTGATCTGCTATCTGACACTCAAGGTTAGCGAGCAGCTTCTAGAATCTTGTATAAATGGAATTATCCTATATGTACCCCTTTTTCTCGGGCTTCTTTGACTCAGCGTGTTTTCCTATTACTGATGGAAAAAATGGAGCCTTGATGAGGAAACGCAAGTAGTCAGCAATCACAGAGCAGCAGAGACATTGCAGGTGTCCTGGCTCTGAGCCTAAGATGCTGTCGGCAACACTTCCTTCACTCATCACTCCCTCGTTCATTCACCGGAGAGTAATTGGGTGCTTGGGTGGGCTAAGCCCCGGAGCTAGGTGTTGGAACCATAGCAGTGCATAGGTAGGCACAGTCCCTGCCCTCAGGAGATTGCACTTCATTCGTTCATTTGTTCATTCATTCATTCATTCATTCGCCTGTTTAACAAATACTCACGGCACATCCATAGAAAATTCTGTTTGAACGTGGCACTGCCCCACCACCTCCTACACCACCCTGATGCTCATTAGCCATCCTGCTATCTGCCACTTTGAGCTGGACAGCGGGGTAATGCAGGTGCAGATCATGAGAGGTGAGTTCTGTCCTCCGGGAGCATCTAGAGCAGGAGAAGCTATAAGATACTCTCCTGTACTGTGAAAGCTTAAGAGCTAAGGCTGATCCCACAGAAGGTGGCATTCCAAGCTGAGTGCAAATGTGAGTGGTCCAGGCAGGAAGGCAAGGGGCTCAGGGGAGGTGGGAGGCTCTCCAGGCTGGACTGGCCAGAGCAGGCTCCTCTGACTGGGCGGGACCTGAGCAGTCGCCAGATGAGCAGGAAGAAGTAAGAGACAAACAGAAGGGGAGGTGTACCAGGCAGAAGCCAAACAGAAAGAAAGACATGGAGGCAGGGCCAGGGAAGAGCTGATCAGGAAGACAGTGAGCTGAGAATTCCTCCTGGGGAAGTAGGAGGCCACAAAAACATGCATAATGCCGGGGTGGGGAGAGTAGTCACTTACAGTTTTGTAGTAATTTACAATTTACAAAGTGCTCTGTTATCATCTTATTTACTCAGTATAATCCTCGAGGTGGGAATTACCATTATGTTTCCCATGTTACAAATCAGAAAATGGAGGCTCGTGAAACCCAGGGATTTGCTCAAAAATAAACAACTCCTAAGTGCTGGGGCAGAGCTTCAAGCCAGGACTCTTGTCCCCAAGACCAGTCCTCTTTTCCCTATGTCTATAATTATCAACATTGAAACGGGGCCCAGGGAGCGTGCTTCTAAAGACGTCAGAATACGTTGTTCGAACATGGCGTTGTCCCACCACTTCCCACACCCCCTGACCCTCTTCAGCCACCCTCCTGCCTACCACTAGGAGCTGGGGATGGACATGGCAAAGAGGAGATCAGGAGGAGGTAGAAGGGAAATGGCCTGGCCTCCAGGACAGGAAGTTAGTTATTCGGCCAAGGAAGCTCTCCCTCGTCCCCCCATGCCTCCTGCCTCTAGCTCCAGAGAAGGTTCCTAATAAGGGCCCACTGTAGTCATGCAGAAGTGGTTCCCAGGCCCTTGCCCCAGAGGCCCTGGATGGCACCCCTTCCTCTCAGCCTGGAGAAAGTGGGATGGAAATCACACCAAGGAGGAGATAAGCAGGAGCGCCCCCCGGGGCCAGAACCCCAAGGGGAAAAATACAACTCCGACATCACAAGATGGGTACAGAGCTGGAGTCCGACCCCACATCTACTGGGAAGCCGAGGACAAGCCCCTAATTCATCACATGGCTCACTGAAGGAAGAGGTCATATTTCTCCAGGGCTTCTTGTGTGCAGAGCCAGGACTCCAGCTCACATCAACTGGTTCCCAGCTCACAGGTCCTAACCACTGCTCCATCCTGCCTTCAACCACCCTGCTGCTCCCCAGAGGCCAGCACCTGTCACAGAGGCCCAGAATCTGACATGCTCAGTGATGGGCACATTCTCCCCACTCTCCCCCTGCCCCTACCTGCTCCACGGCCAAAGAAGGAGCATTGTAATGAAACCAGGTGGCTTGCAAAGGCCAAGAGGCAAGGGCTCAAGCAGGCCTAACCAGCCAGACCTGAACCCCACTCCTGAACTGAGGAAAGAGTGCATGGGACTGATGAGGCTCTGAGGGCTCCCACTTCCATGATGCAGGCCCACAACTCCTCACAAGGCCTCAGCTTCCACTCATGGGTCCCATGGTCAAGCAGGAAAGGCCTGGGCCAGGAAGCAGGCTCAGCTCAGGGCTCGGTACCACTGGTATGGTCTTGGGAAGGCCACTTGGTCCCTGTGACTCAGTCTCCCTATCTGTAAAATGGAAATAACACTTTCCAGTCTCACATGATCATTGTCATTCAGTGAGACACGCAAATGTGGAATCACTTTGAAAAGATTACAACACTGTACACTGCAAGGTATCCTTGTACGTGTAACTCCAAGGTCATGACCACCAGATTTTACCCCTGTCTCCCATTCACACCCCCAGCCTTCCTGGCCTCAGCCTTCTTAGTTTGAAACTGAAGCTTGAGTGGCCTTGAGGAAGGAATCTTAGTCTGTTTCTGTGGATATCCAAGCCCACCAGGTGCACTCTCCTTAACCCTGCCCCCAATTCACACACACTTACCTATTTCCCACCTGCCTAACATGACTTTTAAAAATGAAATCATTCTTGGGGCGCCTGGATGGCTCAGTCTGTTAAGCATCTGACTCTTGATTTCAGCTCAGGTCATGATCTCAGGGTCCTGGGATTGAGCCCCACATTAGGCTCCGCACTCAGCAGGAGTCTGCTTCTCTCTCTCCCCTCCCCCACCTCTCTCTCCCCTCTCTCTCAAATAAATAAATAGATCTTTTAAAAAAAATTGTAAATAGGGGTGCCTGGGTGGCTCAGTCGCTTAAGCATCTGCTTTCAGATCAGGTCATGATCCCAGGGTCCTGGAGTCCAGTCCAGCGAGGGGCTCATGAGCAGGGAGGCTGTTTCTCTCTCTCCCTCTGCCCTTCCCCCTGCTTGTGTTCCCTCTCTCACTGTGTCTCTTTCTATCGAATAAATAAATAAAATCTTTAAAAATATTGTAAATAAAGAGATAAAAATGAAATCATTCCCCGTAAACATCTTAGACGTATACCAAAAAAAAAAAAATGCCAATGGCTGTTGGCTTCTAAAGTCCCTATTAGGTGAAGAATTCAGCAAAAACAATAGCTGTGATTTATTGATCCTTCCCCCAGATAGAGCATCTTACATATGCTGTCTCGTTAATGTTGCCTCCAAACAACCCTGGGAGTTAGTGACAGAGGAGGGCCCAGGCTCAGAGGGCTCTCTTGTTCTCCCTCCAGCAGAATCGCCTGGGTTCCTGCATCCCCCAGCCCCAGCCCTTGGCCCAAGAGGGATGACGGAGGTAATGAGAAGTGTTCGTAGCGTGAGAGAAAGAACCTGGCTGAGGAAGCGTGGAAAAGTGTGGGGAAAACTGGAGGACTTCAGCCAAATACAAAATTACCTGCTTCTTTTTTTTTTTTTTTTAAAGATAGATTTATTTATTTATTTATTTATTTACGTATTTGTCAGAGAGAGTGAGAGCATAAGTGGGGGGAGCTGCAGGCAGAGGGAGAAGCAGGTTCCCCGCTGGGCAAGGAGCCCAATGCAGGACTTGATCCCAGGACCCTGGGGATTGTAACCTAAGCTGAAATCAACTGGGCCACCCAGGCATCCCAAATTGCCTGCTTTATTATTAAGAAATGTTAATGTCCTCTTTCATTATGTCCTCCCTGGGCTGCCGGCCTGCCCGTTGTGGATGGACACCGTCTTGGCCAGAGGCAGAGCTGACCACCCAGCCAGGCTCCTTCTCTGCAATCTGCTCTAGTGATTCGTGTACATGAGCTCAGGGGTGCAGGTGGCTTTCGAGGGAAGAATGGTGCCCAGGCAACCATGAGGTTCCTTCCCACACTAAAAGTAAGTCGTTTTTTAACCCACTGGTGTATCTTACCTCGATGACCCGGAGCCCACTGTAACCCATCCTGGCTCGTGTGTGATGACCTTCCTCATCTCCACAGGTCATGGCAGGCCAGGAAGACTGAGGGTCTTCATGCTGCTTTCCTGAACCACCCTAGGATGGATGTGTGTGGCTGGAAAGAAATGGAGGTGGCTCTGGTCAATTTCGATAACTCAGATGAAATCCATGAAGAGCCGGGCTATGCCACAGACTTTGACCCAACCAGCCCAAAAGGCCGTCCTGGGAGCAGCCCCTTCTCCAACTGGAGGAGTCTCATTGGTGATGGCACCAACCATGAGACGGCCTTCTCCAAGCTCTCAAGAGACGATGTTGATTCCCCAGGGCCTGAGCCAGTGGTCCTGAATGAAGGAAACCAGCGGGTGATCATCAACATTGCCGGGCTGAGGTTTGAGACCCAGCTCAGAACCCTCAATCAGTTCCCCGAGACCCTCCTGGGAGACCGGGAGAAAAGGATGTACTTCTTTGACTCCATGAGAAACGAGTATTTCTTTGACCGGAACCGGCCGAGTTTTGATGGAATCCTGTATTACTACCAATCAGGTGGGAAGATCCGGCGCCCTGCCAACGTCCCCATCGACATCTTCGCTGATGAAATCTCCTTCTATGAGCTGGGTAGCGAGGCCATGGACCAGTTCCGGGAGGATGAAGGCTTCATCAAAGACCCTGAAACGCTGCTCCCCACCAATGACTTCCACCGGCAGTTCTGGCTCCTCTTCGAGTACCCCGAGAGCTCCAGTGCCGCCCGGGGCGTGGCCGTGGTCTCCGTGCTGGTTGTGGTCATCTCCATCACCATCTTCTGCCTGGAAACACTACCAGAGTTCCGGGAGGAGAGGGAGCTGAAGGTCATGAGAGACCCCGGCGTCAATACAAGCAAGTCAGTCCTCTCCCACACCATGTTCACTGACCCTTTCTTCATGGTGGAGTCTACCTGCATCGTTTGGTTCACCTTGGAGCTGGTGCTCCGGTTTGTGGTCTGTCCCAGCAAGACTGACTTCTTCAGGAACATCATGAACATCATCGATATCATCTCCATCATCCCCTACTTTGCAACCCTCATCACGGAGCTGGTCCAGGAGACAGAGCCCAGCATCCAACAGAACATGTCCCTGGCCATCCTGAGGATCATCCGGCTGGTACGGGTCTTCCGCATCTTCAAGCTCTCCCGGCACTCCAAGGGGCTGCAGATCCTGGGCCAGACGCTGAAGGCTTCCATGCGGGAGCTGGGGCTGCTCATCTTCTTCCTCTTCATTGGGGTCATCCTCTTCTCCAGCGCGGTCTACTTTGCCGAGGTGGATGAGCCTGAGTCCCATTTCTCTAGCATTCCTGATGGCTTCTGGTGGGCAGTAGTCACTATGACAACTGTGGGCTATGGTGACATGTGCCCAATCACCCCCGGGGGGAAGATTGTGGGCACTCTGTGCGCCATCGCGGGGGTCCTCACTGTTGCCCTCCCTGTGCCTGTCATCGTCTCCAACTTTAATTACTTCTACCATCGGGAGACTGAGAATGAAGAGAAGCAAAACATCCCAAGTGAAATTGACAAGATCCTCAACAGTGTGGCCTCAAAAATGGGCAGCACAGACTCTCTTAGTAAGACCAATGGTGGCTGCTCCACAGGGAGGTCCCCGAAGTGACCTGTCCAGGGGTCCTTGCCCCCGAGTCTCCCTGTCTTTTTTTCTTTGTCTCTCTCTGTGTGTCTCTCTGTCTCTCCCCTTCTCTCTCTGCCTCTGTCCCCACGCCCACAGCTTCTCGCTCCCCCTCCCCTCTCTGCCTCTTGCTCTCTGTTTTTCTGAAAAAGGGAGTTTATCTTTTGAGAATAGCAGGCCATGTTGGATTGCAAGCTGTTTGAATAACCCCATACTTCTGCTGCATTTTCTAAGCTGTTTTCTCTCAACCAACCATCGGAAGATTTAATTCTCCTTTCCTCAGAGGGGTACTTCTGGTCCTTGCTGCTCGCCTATGGTACCCAAGATCAGCTGTATTGACAACATGTGGGAGCAAGGGAAATGCAGAATCTGAGCCCACCACAGACCTACTGAATCCAAATTCTCATTTTAACAAGATCCCAAGTGATTCATTTCCACAATAAAGATGAAGAAGCACTGGTTTTGGTCTTCCCAAGAGGAGGCATATTAAAAGGCCAGGGAATGCTGTGAGCAATGACTAAGAGCTCTGGGTTGTTTAATAATAATATCTTACATTTGTGTCACGTTGCATAAATTTTCCAAAGCACTTTCACCAACAGTATCTCACTGCATCTCAAAATAACCGGTAGGACAGATTTGGTTTTTATTCTCACGTTGTAGATGAACAAACCCAAGGACAGCGAAGAAACGGTGACATGCTCCATGCTGGAAACCACACCTACCTACTAGGCTGAGGTCCTTTCTGCTGTGGATGCTTTGGAATCAGAGGGAGAGGGGCGTGAGGGCTCTGTCTTTCAGAGGATCCAGGCAGCAAATCTCTGGGCAAGAACACTCTTTCTTAGGGATTCCAGCATCTCCACGCATGCTAGGAAGATAGAGCCCGCCTGGCCCCTCGATCCTCAGTCACTTCCTTGGGCAGTGGGCCTGTAGAAACACTCCCAGGTGCTTTTCACCTGGCCCATCTCTGTGAGTTTAGGCACAGGCTGGTGAGCCTGAGTGTGGGATGGGTGTGCACCAGGAAAATAGATGCCTTCTGGTTCAGATGCCACTGAGTCATAAGTAACTGACTAGTTGTCTGTTGGGGCAGCTTAGTGGGGAGCAGCGGGGCCCTAAGACATGTGCCTAGATTCCAGGCCCACTCAAAGAGCCTGGTTGTGGCAGGCTTACCTGAGAAACTGCCCTCTTGGAAGTGGGTCCTTCTTAACTCACTATGCTCCCAGAATGAGGGGGTGGAGTTGGAATTCCCCAAAAATCAGAGAAGGAAGCTTTCACTCTGTCCCCCATCCCTCTACCCCCATTCATCCCTCCAAGGAAGGAGGCTTGCACCATCCTCAGGCCCAATACCCAAACCTCAAAGGTGAGTCAGCATTGGAACTCTGGACCTCTGGGCTGCAGGTCACTGCTCAGCTCCAAGCCACACAGCCCAAACCACACAATCCACAGCACGCAATCCTGGAACACACCCAGCTCCACACAACCCTGTAAGACAAAGAGCCGCAGCCACAGATCCCATCACACAGCCTCCCCTTCATGACAGCCTAACAGAGGTACCAGTGTGAGAGAAAGCTTCTTCTCTCCGCTCTTGTTGTCCTGAGTACAGGCCCTAGGAATCTGGACTCAGTCATCTTTAAGGCCCCTTCCTGCTCTAAAAACCCTAATCTTCTTCTTATGCGTTAGCCTCAAGCTCTCACTTTGCACGAGTCACAGAGACCCTGGGCTTTACAGAAGACATCACTGCCCGAAGACCTGTGCAAGCAAGACTCCTGTCCCAGGCCTGAGCCTCAGGGTTCTGGGCTTTGGAGAGCCTTCCTCACAGTTTTCTAAGTTCCTTTCTAATTGCTCTCCTTCAGGCCCCTTTCCAACTCCCTACATCCCTCAGGCCCAAGCATGGGGGTTGACCAGATGTCCCGAGGCAGTCCCGGATTCACACATGTGGGATCATGCTGGAGCCCTATGTGGGGTTCCAGTTCCAGGATGGTGGTCTGGAGAGCAGAGTGCTCCCACTGGCTGGCGTGGCATTTCTTTTACAGAATCACATAAGCTTAGGTGCCAGAAATGTGACAGCACTCTGATCTAAGGTTATGCAAACTCCCATAGACACTGAGTCCTTGCAAAAATTCTTTCTCCAGGCTCCCGAGCATCCTCGGGGTGGCTTTGACAAAAGAGTCCACATGCCCACTTCTGCCTTCTGGAAGCCACATGATCACAATTCTTTACAGCAAAACCTCTCTCCACAGATGGGTGAGACCATTTGCACTTCCCATCAGCCACCCGAAGTCAACATTATTCCCCCCATTTTGTCACATGAGGAAACTGGTTCAGAGTGGTTCGTGGGCACACAGCCAGGAAGCCGTAGAGAGGGATTTAAATCTAGGTCTCTTTGATGCCACAGTGTATCCCACCATGCTGCCTGCTAACCGGAACAGCTCCCTCCTGAGAAGAGATACTGGGGCTGGGGTCACACAGATGGTCGTGGCACATTTCTGGGAGCAGGGAGGCTGGTTCTCCTGAGGACCTGCTTTCTTTCTCTCTCTGACTCTACATTCAGAGCCACATGCAGGCCTCCCACCTCCAGACATGCTGCAAACATGGTGGGATGGAAAGACCCAGGGGTAGGTTGGGCCAGTGCCCCTAGAGGCCAAGATAGAGTCCCAGAGCCTGCAGCTCAGCCTTTCTCGTCTGAGGGTCCTGCCAGAAAGGGCTTAGACTAGCAGAGCAGAAGGGAGCCACTCGGTTTCTCTAGCCAATGCAGTTACCCCTGGAGGGTTGGGAGGCCCGCTTATAAACTTCTGACGCCCAGAAAGCAGGTCCAGACCTCTAGGCTGGTGCCAGGAGCAGGGCCGCAGAAGCAAGCCCTCTGGGGCACCTGGGTGGCTCATTCTTTAAGCATCTGCCTTTGGCTTAGGTCATGAGCCCAGGGTCCTGGAATGGAGCCCCACATCGGGCTCCTTGCTCAGTGGGAAGCCTGTTTCCTCTCTCCACTCCCCCTTCTCATGTTCCTGCTCTCACTGTCTCTCTCTGTGTGTCAAATAAATAAATAAAATATTAAAGCAGCAGCAGCAGCAGCAAGTCTTCGACTCGCCATACCACTGCTGCCAACGGGGCTGGTATCATAGTCCCTGACGTTGAGTCCCCGGCACTGAGTCATCTGTTTCTTCCCGAGCCAGCCAGGGAGACGGGCTGTGGGGCCCTCTCACCATCCATCTGGCCAGCCTCCTGTAGCAGAGAGATCTGCTGTCGATGGACTTGCACCCCTGGTGACTCACTGACAAAGGGAAAGAAGAGAGTCAGGGCAGACGGGACAGCATGGCCCAGGGGTCAAGTGTGAAAGGTGCTCTCATTACCGTCACAGACAGAAGGACTTGTCAGCAGCCAGGCTCAGATGGCCTTGCCTTTGGGAGGAGCAGAGCAAGGCCTGAGGCTTCCTTCAGTGAGTTCCTATAAACAGAGTCCTACCATGTGGCAGACATTTTCTAGCCGCTGAGTAAAGACATAGAAAGAAGGGAAAGGCCCCTTTTAAGGGTCACAGTAAAAATATGCAAACAATGTAAGGGGAAACAGCAGAAACATCTTCAGTGCAGAAGGCTTCCAAATCTTGAGCCTTCCTTCCCACATGATGCCGACTATCTTTGCAAAGAGCTTGGGATTCATTGCTCCATCTATTCATTCTCTTTGAAAAGTGTTTTACAAAGCAGAAAGCCACTCAAAAACATCAGTGTTTTGAGTGGAAAGCTCTCTAGACTTGGAACCAAAGGACCTGGCTGAATTTGTATTAATGTTAGGACTTGGACCTCCATGGACCTCAGTTTCCTTATGTGGCAGATGGAGAATAAATAAATAAATAAATAAATAAAACCAAAAAAACTCCAACAGCAGCAAACATGGTAGAATTCTCTCCACCCAACCCCAGGGAGCAGGCTCTGAGTCCTCCCACCTGGCCAACGGGATGCCTCAGGACCTCCACAAGCCACTCAAGTGGCTGCTCAGGACCTGCCGTCTGCTAGAGACGGCCCCTGGGACTCCCTGCTTCTCTGCCTGTTATACTTGTACTCACTAGCGAAAGGAATGACTGCTCTTTAAAAGCTGTCTTTTGGGGCGCCTGGGTGGCTCAGTGGGTTAGGCCGCTGCCTTCGGCTCAGGTCATGATCTCAGGGTCCTGGGATCGAGTCCCGCGTCGGGCTCTCTGCTCAGCGGGGAGCCTGCTTCCTCCTCTCTCTCTCTCTCTCTGCCTGCCTCTCTGCCTACTTGTGATTTCTCTCTGTCAAATAAATAAATAAAATCTTTAAAAAAAAAAAAAATAAAAAATAAAAAAAATAAAATAAAAGCTGTCTTTTGGACCAATGAATTAGCGCTGCCCGAATAAGGACAGAACTTGCCTTGGCAATCGGCATTCAATCGACCCTAAGCGGAAGGTCCCTGATTTCAAAGACAGTTTAAAAACAAACTTAACTGAGCTGGGAAAGGACAAGGGTTATGAACCATATAGTGTCATGTTCAATAACCAACTAGCTGTTCAGGCTGATTTGCACATGTGTCATTTCCTCTGAAACAGCCACTGTCAGGTAGGTATTCAGAGGTATCAATCAAAGAGCACAAAATCAGGGTGATCAGACATAGGTGGCACTGCGGTTGTCCCATCCCTCACCTTCTTGACCAAAGACCCTATTCGTTTCACCCCCATGCAAACCACAGGCGGTAACTCCAACCCCCGTACGGCAGCATTCCCTGCGGCTCTGGGACATCAGGGAGGCTGAGGTTGGAGGCACCACTCGCTGCGCTGGCCTCGCCCAGTCCATGCCACCCACGCAGAGCCCACTCAGAGGAGCTCAGCCACTCTTGGGGAAGGAAGGCTCTGCAGCACCCCCGGGACTACCCCCGGTGCAGTGTGGCCCAGAGCAGAGGCCACCCTGGACCCTGGTCACCCATGAGGCTCTCTCAGGTCTGGTGGCCCTGTCCAGCCCTTACTGTGCTTGGGGATGCGGTACCTCCCCACCACCCGCTCAGCGCTCCCGAAGGCACACACGCTGGGGCAGGAATGTGTTCCAGCAGGCCATTTTCCGTGGCAGGTGCCAGAAACCCAAGTCAAACTCATATAAGACAGAAACCTTTACCAGCTCCCGTGATGGAGAAATTCAGGACAAGAAGAGATTGTAGCTGAGTCTGGGGGACTCAAACACCACCACCCTCAGAACTCGAGTCCCTCCTGTCCATTGCCTTTTTCCGCTTCTCTCTGCTGGATGCCATCACAGCTCTCAAGGACGTTCTCTGCAGGGCGGGGAGGGTGGCAGCCCCCAGGTCATGGCCTTATCATCATCCAACCAAAAACAAACAAATATACATATATATAGAATCACCTTTGTGTCACATTACTATCGATAATTCCTCACAAAAATGTCAGATCCAAAAGGTAGAGATTTTGGTCTGTTCGGTCCACTACCGTATTCCCCGGGCCTATCGCAGCACACAGCAGGTGTTCAATAAGTATTTGTTGAATTAATAAATGTTCCCTTCAATTACCCTAAAGAAACCAAACTAAGACACTCTCTTGGCCTGGTAAGATTTTGTTCTCCTTCACCCCTACCCTCTCCCAGACCTTAGACCTACAGGCTGAGGCCAGACCTCCTTAATGAGGAATGACTGTTGGGTGACCCTTAAAGCATTGGGGGTGCGGGCTCTGGGGTCTGGGAAGGTGGCTAGAAAGGGACACATGGGCAGCCTGGCCTGGAACATGCTCCCAGCCAGTGGCGAGAAAACTCCCTGCCTCCCTTCCTGCCCAGCCCCACCCCTAGATAGGATTAGAGGAGGCCAAGGGGACCCAGGACGCCTCTCTCTCTGAAGGCCCTGCTCTGAAGGTTGCGGACCCCTTTGCAGCTTTCCAGGGCAACCCCTGAGCCTCCAGAAGGCCGCCTTTCTCAAGCATCCTGGCAGTCTGACCTCCCAGGTCAGTTTGAACTGCTCCCCTCACCCTCCTCCTGCCCAGGCCCTCACCGGGGGAGCCCCTCTCCATGGAAGTCCTGCTCAGATCACCTCACAGCAGCTGCTGAGGAAACGTGGCCTGCCCACCGGTGACAAGGCCCCTTTCCCCCTGCTCCTTTTCTGTTAGGTCCCAGTGGTGGGAAGGACAGGAGGGAAGGGGAGCCCAAGGTGCCCCTTGCCCCTCTCAACAGCTGATTCCAAAAAATAAAATGCATTCCCCTGTGGAGTGGAGCCTCCAAAGGCCCTTTGAAGTGAAAGGAAGAAAGGCATCCTGGTCTCCCCCAGAGACCACAGAGTCTGCCCAGCCACAGCCTAGAAACAGCGCAGATGAAAAGGCACCAGGGTTGGCAGGGACCTGGGGTGGTGAGTAAAAGGAAGATCAGACAAACTTTTGTTATTGCCTCTCAGGGGAAGCAGAGGTAAAAAGCTGCCTGTGAAATGTCACCGGATAATGAATGCTATTTCACTCCCTCCCGGAGATGCCAGTCAGACACACGAGGAGAGAACGGCAGCGATCCTCACACGGAATTTGGGGTGGATCTCCTGCTCTTCTGAGCCTGAGGGGCCGTGGCCAAGCCCCCTCCTCCCTGCCACCACCCTCCTCTTCTATTGTTAACAGAAATAACAAATAGAGCAGAAACAAATAACACACATAATAAATAATACCAGGCTCCCAAGGTTATTATGAGAATTGTGTAAGATAATACATTAAATCCCTTAATATGCCGATGGTTGGATGGAGATAGACAGAGCCGAGGATAAAAACACTCTCCTGCAAGGGCCAGGGCTATGCCTTTGTAATGTGAGGAGCCCAGCACAGTGTCTGGGACATAATAGATGCTCAACAAATGAAGGGAGAGAAGGAGGAAGACAAACAAGGGAACAACAAGGCAGAGGCTAGGTCCTAGCAGGGCCAAGTAGGAGACCCCTGACTTCCCCTACATGCCCCAGAATGTTAATACTTGTGACCCAGGTACCTGGAGACTCAGGGTCGAAGCAAATTCCTGGCACAGAATTTTCTGATTTCTCTGTTTGTTTGTTTGTTTGTTTTTTCCTGAGATCCCAAGCAGCAGAAGGTAAGGAGTCATCACCGTGTATCCGATTTACTTTCTTGATAAGAAAGAAAATTAAGTTCCAACTGTGGGCCAGATGCTGAAACGGGCCCTTGGGGTTACAGAACTGACCGAGAGGGGTGTGTGCCCTTGGGGAGGAGAAATGGCCTCTCTATGAATTAGAGCTTTCCCCATGAATGGGGAGCGAGGGGCCCCTCCTGCTCCCCAGCTCTTTCACACTGGAGAGAAAGTGGCCCCGTGTGGCCCACCCTCTGGCTGGTCCTGGGACCATAGAAGGGAGGGAGTCATTTATGCTCAGTTTCTGCACCGTGCTCAGCCCCACTGGGAGGCATGTTACCACGTTCAACAGGGAGAGAATATGAAGCCCAGGGGAGGGGGGAGGTGTCTGCGGCGGGGGGGCGGCTCTGACTAGAGAGAACAGAGGGAGGAAGGTGGTCCCTTCTGGTTCTGAAGAACAGAGTACCACAATGTTGCTTCCCTTTGGGTGGGGAAAGGGAAAACAGGGTTTCCATCTCTCAGGACAGCACCCTGTCCCTTCTGCCTCATCTTGGAGACAGTGAGGATCTCACTGCAAGGGGTAGAGAAGGAGACAGACCTGAGGCGCTCTCGCTTTCTCTCTCTCTCTCTCTCTCTCTTCTATGGGACAACAGAGGGGCACAGACGGAGAGAGAAGGTTTGTGGCCTGGGAGCTAAGAGTCTGGAGGCGGGGAGGTGAGGGGTGCGGAAGTCCAGCATGTTGGAAACAGAAGCAGCTTTTTTTCTTTTTTAAAGCTTCAGCAAGTGAGTAGGAAGAGCAAAGCAAGGGGCTGCCGCTTCCCTTTGAAGCTGGATAAAGGAGGAAAAAGAGGGGAAAGACTAAAGATTAAAAATAGTTACTTGGAGAGGAAAGAGGTGTTCAGATATCTTGAGGCTTATTAATGATTTTCTCTGAAGCATCATCTGTAAGTGAAAGGCTCAAGTTCAACGTTTTAATAAGAGGTAGCTGCCTTTTTTTTTAAGGAAATGAGATGTGGATCGCATTACTTGCTAAGGAAACACAAGCAGATACCACAGGGTTGCATCTGGGGAGTCCGTATGTGGAAGGAGCCCTGGTTCTACAGCATTGGGCTCAGATCCCAGTTTTGCTGTGTGACTGTGACCAACTTGCTCAAACTCTCTGAGACCCAATCCTTTCAAATGGGATAAGTTGGGGCTCATTGTGCCTATCTGCTAGAGATGTCAAGAAAATCAAATAAGACATCATCTCTACATTGCTTTTCATAGAATAGGTACTAAGTAAATAGATGTATCCCCTCATGTGGGATCTCCAAAAAATTGTTGTGAATGTAAGCAAGGCCCTCTGTTGCCACTTGGTTGCAGCATACCTGAATTCAGGATGGGACAGTAAGGACCAGGAATCACTGTGGGCCCCTAAGATAGTCTCAAATTTTTCCCACAAAGTAGGAATGTCCACCTCCAAGCATCCCTGGACACTTCTCTGTGTTCTCAGAAACCCCTCCAATCCCAGGATTAACTACAGCAGTAATTAATGTCGTGGGGTTCTAAAACCATTCTTTTTGTTTTGTTTTTTTCTGCATGTGTTTTTATCTAATTTGAACCTCACGAGAACCCTGTGGGGTATTCAGGAGAGTTTGGGCATTTGTTCCACTTTGGAGGTGATAAAACAGATTCTGACAAATTCGGTGACTTGCCCAGTCTCACCATCTGGTCACTGGTGGAACGCAGCCCCGAGCCTGAGGCCTCACCCTGACACCACAGCTGTTTCCCATGAGTGGGTCTGGCCAACACAGCTTACCAGTAACTGAGCATGTGCTCTGAGAGAAAATGGGGCCTCTCCCTTCTAGGCCAAGGGGAATTGACCTTCCCCAGGGGTCAGAGGTTTTACTCTGCATCTTCTGGTGTGTGTTTTTGCATTACAATGCTAGGCTGCCCTAAGGAAGGACCACAGGGCTGGGCCCTGTGGCTCAAACTATGGAACCAGAACCAGATTGTCTCCTTGCTCTGGAGCCTGGAAGTTCAAGGTCACGGGGCGGCAGGTTGGTCCCTTGGTGTACAGTTGCCTTTCTTCTAATTTCTTCCCATCATCTCCCCTTCATGTCTGTTTCTGTGTCCACATTTCCCTTTTTTTATAAGGACATCAGTCATATTGGGGTAGCCTCACCCTAATGACTTCATTTTATTTTATTTTTAAAGATTTTATTTATTTATTTGAGAGAGAGAAAGAAAGAATGCGAGAGAGAGAGAGAGAGAATGAGCACACAAGCAGGGGGAGGAGCAGAGGGAGAGGAAGAAGCAGGCTCCCTGCTGAGCAAGGATCCCAGTGTGGGGCTTGATCCCAGAACCCTGGGATCACCACCGGACAGATGGCAGACGCTTAACCAACTGAGCCACCCAGGTGCCCCCTAATGACTTCATTTTAACTTGATTACCTCTGTAAGGACCCTATCTCCAAATAAGATCACATTCTGAGATACTGAGAGTTAAGACCCCCCCAACATATCTTTTTTTTGGGCAGGGAAGACAATTTTCAATCTGTAAAAATTATCACCTCCCTTTTGCAAATGAGGAAACCAGTTCGGAGCGGTGAAGTCCCATGGCCAAAGTCACACAGCTAGATAAAGAGACGGCCACCAGCGTGGAGCCCACAGCCTGCCGTGGGCACCAAGGGCACAGGGCTGCAGAGTTGCCCCTTGAGGTTGGGTCGAGGATTAGAGAAAGGAAGGGGAGAAGGGGGCCCCTCCCTCCCTGCTGCTGCCTCCTCAGGCCAGCGGGGAGTGAACAGGAGACGGGAAGAGTGACAAGCAAGGAGTGAGTGGGAAGGGAGGAGAGGAAGGGAGGCAGCCAGCTCACAGGGCGGGGCGGGGGGTACCAGGCAAGTTCACAGAGGCTGGGGGCCCACCCCCCCCTTCCCTGGCTCCCCGAGGCTGGCTCCTGTGCCACATTCTCAGTGCAGAGCCTGAGCAGGTGCTGGAAACGGCTCCCACTTGCGACCTGTAATATGAAGATTTTTTTACTCAGAGGCTTGAGTCCTGTTTCCCAGTTTCTTAAGGGCCTGGTTCCTGCCTTGCAGTCCCAGGAAAGGACCCCTGAAGTCAAGAATGAACTCCGCTATACACGCCACTGTCCTCATTCACACATGCTGTCCCTGAAGCCCTTACCCAAGACGGAGGAGCTGGGGGCGCGAAGGGAGGAGGGAGGCAAGAGCCCTGTGGGGGCTGTAAGAAGGGCCATGGGACAGAGCGGGGAGGCCAAACAGGCAGCCCAGCATCAAAGGCATTTTCCAGCAAGATGACATCCACCTGTTGTTCCACCTGTCCTGGGAACACAGGGACCCCACGCTTTGCGGACTGCCCCCTCTATATCTGCCCCACTCACCCAGGCAACAGAACTCCCCAGAAACACTCTGCGAGAGCAGACAAGTCCTGTTAGGCTTCACTATATTCCTTTGTCTGGATTGTGCCCTGAAGCATGGGGAGACCCTCTGCTCTGAGCTCCCCCACAGGGGCCAGCTGGGAAGTCATCCAAGAGCCAAGTTTTCGTAAGAATTCACTAGATAACACAGGAAGGTGCTCAGCCAACAGTGAAAGGTGCTGTGCAAAGTAGGGTGCACTGGGGACGGTGACAGGTTTGTGCTCAACGGACGTGTGAAAGAAAGGGTGAGATCTAGAATGAAAACTCACCAGCGAGCTGCAAATCTTTCCAGAGCCACGGCTGTGCCCTTTTAATGTTACCATCCCCGCACAGCTCTGGTGCACAACAGATGCTCTGCAAATGAAAGAAGTAAGAGTAGGAAAAGAAAGAACCATGTTGCAAAGAGCAGGTCATGTCCCTTGAAAAAAAAACAGTAACATATTCATTGCATGCCAGACGCTATTCCAAGAAGCTTCGTGTAAATGAGTCAGCTTAAGGCTCACGACATGCTGTGAGATAGGACATGTCACGAACCCACCTTATATATGAAGGAGGATCAGTCACAGAACAATCACATCACTTGCCCGAGATGCTCCAGCTGGCAGGTAGCCAAGCAGGACTGGAAGCCAGGGGCTCGGCGGTAGGTATCAAGGTTTCTCCTGTGCCCCCAAACCACCTCTCCCCACACAACCGTGTCTCAGGAGAGCCAGGATGACTGAGCCCAGGAGGTAGCCAGAACAATCACCCCGCCCCCCCATATAGGACAGCTCCGGCGTTAGCCTGACCGGTCTGTGCCGTCACCATCGCTAGAAAGCTGTGGGAAGAGGCAGCCTCCCTCCAATTTTGCCTCGTGCTAACCCCATCCAGAAAAAGAGGGGCCAAATCAGCCCAGCTTTTTCTCCTCCCTGGTCAGCTCAGTGTCACCTGCTTGAAAACACTTTGAACCACCTCTGTTCCTTCCCCTGTGAGATGCCCCTTTACCCTTTTTTTTTTTTTTAAGATTCCGTTCATTTATTTTAGAAACAGAGAGAGAGAGCAGGGGGAGGGACAGGAGAAGTGGGGAAGGGAGAACTCTAAGCAGACTCCAGGTGGAGCGCAGGGCTCGACATGGGGCTCGATCTCACGACCCTAAGATCATGAGCTGAGCAGAACCAAGTGTTGGATGTTTAAATCAACTGAGCCACCCAAATCCTACCTATCTCTCAAGACATTCCAAACACTCATGCGTCCACGAGGCTTGCTCTGATCTCACCTTGCCTGTCCCATGTGTACCTGTCACCCGCAACTGGGAGCTTCCGGAGGGTGGGGTCTTGTCTGGCTCATCTCCAGAGCCTCAGGACCCTGACACCATGTGTCTGGTGTAACTAAACTAAAAGTGTGATGCCGCTTTATAGTGAGCATTAGCTCTCCATTGCTGGGTAACAAATTCCACCAAAGTTAGCAGTTTCAAACACACACTGATTGTCTCACGGTTTCTGTGGGTCCAGAACCCAGGCTTAGCTTGGTCGGGTCCACTGGCTTTCAGTTGGTCGTGCAGCTGAATAAGGTATCAGTTGGGGCTGCACAACCTAAAGGCTCAAAAGGGGGTGAATCTGCTTCCTGCTCCCTCACATGACCCTGAGCAGGAGCCCTTTTGTGGGGGAGGGGGGCAGCTCCCCTCTGGCGGTTGGCTAGAAGCTACCTTCCCTTCCTTACTTTCAGAATCTTCTCATGGGGCAGGTCATGACTGGGCAGCTTGCTTCCTCCTAGTGAACAAGCAAGAGGGTTGCTTGTCTTTGCAAAACAACTTTGCAAGGGACACTCCAACACTTGGGGTATTGTTTGCAAGACTAACCCCGGCCCACACTCCAAGGGGGAGGGTTTATCCAAGCATGAGACTCCTTGGAGGCTGAGATTACTGGGAGCCCTTCTGGTAGGCTGTCAATCCCAAAGGGAAAAGCATTTCGTAGGACATTATTTGCCAAAGTGGAGCTGGTCCAGAGGAGGGAGATGGTCAAAATGAAAGGAACACATGGGGGTGTTCCGCTGCATGAAAATATAAGGTCTTCCATGTTGGCTCAGTTCCTGGACCACGGTCAGTGACCAGCCAGCTTTCTGCCATGGTACGGGTGTCTCAAGGTGCAGCCGTGCTCCTGGTCTCCGGATGCCCACTGTTGAATGCTTGCCGGCCTGCTCACCTTCCCTTAATACAATAATGTTCCCACATAGCATACCCCTTTGTACAAGGCACTTTCAGGTTCATTTCCTCACTTTCCTTCTTCCCGTCCTCGGCAGGTAGTTCTGGTATTCCCATTTTACAGCTGAAGAAACTGAGGCTTGCAACAAAAGTCAAGATCATAGAGCCTAATGAACGGAAGAGTCAGAGTTGAACCCTGTCTGACAGCCTTGAGTTTATCTCAACTTTTAAAAACTTAGTTCTCTATCAAGACAGTCCCACCTTTAAGTGCAAGAAGTTCTACACAATTTTAGCCTACCATGAGAACAGGGCCCTTCTACTCATTTCTTTAAAACTTAAAGTCAAGGCAGAGTCATCTTCCCCAGACTCAGCTTCAGTGACCACATGCTCCCTCACCACTTGAAATCAAGTCCAACCCCCAGAGGGGCCCCAGCACCAGCCCTGGGGACCTCAAAGGGACCTCTGGGCATCAGCAGTTCCAAGTTTTGGAGATGGCTCCTTCCTCCCCTTCCTCCACACCGGTGCCCTCTCCCCAGAATATTACATTCTGAATATCCAGAATATTATATTCTCCCCAGAATCCTTTCAAAGAAACAATTCTCAGTCAAGAAGACAGCGAGGCTTGGTAGGCTGGGCAGGATTTGGGATTTGCGGGGACAAGTATCTAGCTGTGACATGTTAGCTCTCAGCTCTGTGAGGTTTCGTAAGAAGGTTATCCTGCTGTGTTTTGGGGTGCCAACATTAGGGCAATGGGATGGTGTTCAATGAGCTTGTCCTGAGAAAACCATAGAGAAAACCATCCCCAGAGGACAAGGGCAAGGCGTGCTCTGAAGTAAATGGACTCTTGATCAGTTACCCAAGGGGGACGGCCTTGGGCAGGTAGAGGGGAGCCCCCACATCTACTAAAAACTTCCTCTCTTGGATATGGGCCTCACAGAGGGGAACTCGATATGCACTTCAAAATCAGAGCAACAGGATGATGTGGGAGACAGAATATTGGCTCCCCAAAGATGTCCACACCCCTATCCCTGAAACCTTTGAATACATTACCTTCACATGGCAAAAAGGGCTTTGTGGATGTGATCAAGGATCGCAAGGTGGTGAGATGATCCTGGATTATGTGGATGGACCCAGTGTAATCACAATGTAATCACAGCCTCTTCCAAGAGGGAGGCAGAGGCCAAGGTCAGGAGATGAGCCAATGGAAGCCGAGGTCAGAGTGATGAGCCCACCAGCCAAGGAATGCTGGCAGCCCATGGATGCTGGAAAAGGCAACAAGATAAATTGCCCCCTAGAACTCCCCAAAAGAAGGCAGTCCTACTGACACTTTAATTCTAGCCCACTGACTTCCAAAATCCAGAACTATGAGATCATACATTTGCCCTGTTTAAATCCACTAAGTTTCTGCTAATTCAATGCCATGGCAATAGAAAACTCATACAGCTCATATCCATTATGAGGAAATTGGCCAGAAGACAGAGTGAGTCCACAGACAGTCCAGCTGTCTAGGACATGTTGCTCTGGTTTACTCCCTTCTGGGTCACCCAGAGCTCATACGCTACAGTTGTGCACCCACACTAGGGCCAGAGAGCTCTTCACGGGGTCGAGGGCTACAGCATCGGTGATTACCAGACAACCCCCCTCCCCACCCCCTGAAGAGGAGGTGACTCCTCTGGGAAGGCCAGCTTCTGCTGTCCAGTGAGAGAGCCTCTGGAAATGCCCACCTTGGAGGATCAGTCTTATTTCATCTAGGAAAGCTTTCAGGGTCCCCCCACCCCGCCATCCCCTCTGGCAAAGCTGCTCCCAGAGTCCTCAACTCCAGGGCTCTACACACAGGGGGCTGCCTACCAGGAGACCTAAGGAGATCGTCCAAGTTGCCAAAAGCCTTAAGGGCAAGTTGTGGGGAGGCTGCTTCTCTCCACTCTGCCCAGCCCAGCTTTGGCCAAGCCCACCGCAATTCCCCTTCCTCACTTGTCCCCATAGGTCACAGCTCATGGCTGCCCTCTGGCTTCAGCTCTCAGACCCTCCAACAAACCCTGCCAGGATTATAAAGGTCACATCTCATCTGGGGGCCCTCTGGAGGTTGTCCAGAAGCTGTCAAAGTCCAAGTGGCTGGTCTAGAGAGGCAGAGCAGGGTGGAAGGGTCCGAGGGCTGCCTGAGAAAGGGACAGGCTTCCATGAGCCAACACAGAGCAGGCCTGGGGACCCCCGAACTGGGGATGGTTTCCAGGTGCCCGATCTGCCTCCCTTTCCTCCACTCAGATCCCTGCCCCACATCAGGGGCTCAGAAGCACAGGCTGAACGTGGGCCATACCTTCTAGACTCGAAACTGGGACACTCATTGGCGTAAGAAACAATCTGGCAGATGGGAGTCTGATTTCAGAATTACCATTCTTTTTTAGGACACTGCAATCAATGGAGAGAACAATAGTACAAAATATTTAAAATGTAAAATATGGCCCCTCTCCATAAATCTGACCATGATGAAGCTCCCGATAGCTCTCACCCCTGCAAAACTCCCTGAGGGCAAAGATCGTGTTAACTCACCACTGGGACGCCACTGGGCTGCAAAGATCTTATGCTAGACATTTTGTAAATCTGTGATGGGAGGGAGGAGAGAGTACACTTGGGCAAGGCACAGGCCCATGCCTGGGGGATCAGTCTCAGACCTCAGGCCTGACCACCACCACCCCAACTGTATGAGAAAGACCGGAGTCCCCCATGTCACCCTCTTGCATCCCTCTAGGTCAGATTCTTCCAGTAGGACAAGTGACTCACTCTCCAAGGTTCCTCTCTCTGCCCTTGCTTGGGGACGCATGCTGAGTCCCACTGGAACCGTACCCCTCAGGGCCAGCCAATCCCAGAAGGAGCTGGAGGTTTCTGAGCAACTAAGGCAGCTGCAGCCCTGGGGAAGAGGCTTCTTTGGGGCCAGATGGCGCAGGAGCAGCAGGGCAGCGTAGAGGTGACAGGAATAGTGGGGAAGGGGAGGACACCCTCCCAGGATGCCACTTGTAATGGACAGAACTGTCCCTCCAAACTCGATATGCTGATGAAGCCCGGCCCCCAGTGGGACTGCATTTGAAGATGGGCCTTTATTATTTTTAAAGGTTTTAAGATTTTATTTATTTATTTAACACTGAGAGAGAAAGAGAGAGAGAGAGAGAGCACAAGCAGGCAGAGCACAGGGAGGGGGAGAAGCAGGCTTCCCACTGAGCAGGGAGCCCAATGTGGGGGTCGATTCTAAGACCCTGAGATCATGACCTGAGCTGAAGGCAGACGCTTAACCAACTGAGCCAGCCCGGATCCCCATGAGATGGGCCTTTAAAGAGGCCATTAATGTAAAGTAAGGTCATACGGGTGGGGCCCTGACCCAATAAGACTGGTGTCTTTAGGAGAAGAGGAAGAGACATGGGGAGGGGTTGTGCACAGAAGGCAGCTCTCTGAAGCCAGGAGAGAGGAGGCCTCAGGAAAAACCAGCCCTACCAGCACCTTGACCTCGGGACATCCAGCCTCCAGAACCATGAGAAACAAATGGCCATTGTTTAAGCTGCCCGGTTGGTGGTGATCTGTTCTAAGACACCACCCGAGGTGACAAAGTGCTCAGAGAGTGCGAGGGGCTAGGGAGGCGTGGGCTCAAGTGCCCAGTGACCTTTGCCAGGGAGCCCCCCATGGGCAACATGGGTCCACATCAGTGCTGGGGTCCAGTCCAAACCCCTAGCCCAGCTGCCCCCAGGTGACCAGAACATCCACGGGGCACCTGTGCCCCCCTGCTTATCGCTCCATCCTACTGACTCTCGGGCCAAAGACTATGGTTTCTCAAGTTTCTCGCATTCCAACTCATGCTTCCCTCGACTGGCCTATGTCTCCCCAGAGTGGCCTGTGGCCATACCCTGGGCATGTGTGGACTCAGGAAAATGGCTGGGGATTCTCCACTGTTTGCTGTTATCCAAACCCGACAGGCCATGGGCCCAGGTGCCAGAACTCTGGCCCCAGCATCGCCTCAGGGTGGGGCGGCCTGCTTCACTGTCTCTTTAGCAAGGCCAAGAGATTGGCCCCCAAGGCAACTCCGGGAGTCCCAGGGGCCCTTCATGGTAAATGAATGATGCTCTTGGATGAGAAACGCCCCCCAGGGAGCTGATGAGGGGAATGTGGCTGAGATCCAGTACTCCCATGGGAGGTTCTGGCTTACAGAACTTCCCAGGCAACAGTTCAAATCTGCAGAAGGTATGGAAGGTATGACTGGTCCCTGCCCAGACCTTCCCCAACACAGGACTTGTCTCTCTGGAGGCTCCTTGTTCCTTCGCATAGGTCCTAAAAATAAAGTTCTAAAGACAGAGTTATTCCGGTCTCAATGCGAAGCAGAGCCCTGGGAAAGAAAGGGACTCTCAGGTTTCATGGCTGGGGCCAGAGGACAGGGCAAGGACAAAGGTGGCAGAGCTCAGCACCCACAGATGGAACTTCAGAGTCATGCAGAGGAGACCAAGACCACCAGCCCAGAGAGGGGCCAGGGCCATGCATGAGCAGTCCTCCGAGAGGAGGCATGATTCCACCAGCCAGAGCAGGGAGACAACTTTGGACTGGATCTCATCTAGCCCTAACCCCAGCCCCAGGGCTCCAGGGAGTGTCTAACTGCTGCCCAGGCTCCCTGGAGATCTAACTCCTCAGGTTGAAGGCCTCAGAACCACCCTTAAGGGCCAATGCCATTCCCAAGCCCCACAGCACACACAGCAGCCACATCCTCACCTGGCCAGCTCCAGCTCAGATGTAATCCTGGGGTTACAGATGATCCAGAAAGATCAGAGAGGGAGGATACCAGAAAACAGAGAAGGGAAAGGTTAGCCAGTGAGAAGTCCAGTGAGGGGTTTTGAGAGCAGGGACGCAGGGACCATGCCCCCTATGCCTGTGCCTCCTGCAGAAGCTGGCACTGTGCCCCAGACTTAGTAGTAAATTCTATGATTTGGTTGGCCACAACGCGCCCCACCCCAACCGAACTGCCCCGCCCCGCCCTTCTAAGGTAGAAAGAACATAGAAAGATGTACAAACGGGGCATTTGAAAAATTGGGCCACTAGAGGGCGCTCCAGGACAACAGCTGAGTCTGGCAGCCCTTATCCTGCGTAGGAGTTTAGAAAGGACAAACTTGGGAGTTTGTTTACTCATTCAACACACATCCACTGAACAATTACACTATATCAAGTGCTGTGAAGTATTCAGAAGGCTCGAGAAGTGACCCCTGCGCTCAAAGGGTCATCTCAGAAAGGTAAGACGTGTAAACAAATAATAATGTATCCTTATGTATCTACTGGTAACTCATTTGAGCGTTAATTTTCACACGCTGTTCCTTCTACCTATAATGCTTGTCCCTCGTTCATATCCACACACCTTACCCCCTCTTGCATATCTTTGCTCAAACGTCACCTTCTTTTGGAGCCTGTCTCACCCACCTCAGACTATTAACAGGACCCCAGCAGCAGCTCCCACTTTCGCTCTCTGGCATTCATGAGCCCTCTCTGCTTTCTCCCATAGCCAAAATCACCCACAATCTCCACAGTGAACACACGTGTTGTCTCTGTCATCCATGTCCCTGCAGAGCTCCGTGACCGTGGAGGGTTCTATCTGTCATGTTTATTGAGAGACAGTGCAGAGGACAATGCTTCACACACAGTACATACTCAAAAACTATTTTTTAATAAATAAGACAGGTGAAAATTCTAATTAGGCCTCAGTAAACCAAGGGGCCAGTGGTCAGCCAGCCAGTCTTGTTGAGGTTTGGAGGCTCTGGGTGAGGTGGGCATTGTGTGCGGTTGGCGTCTTCTCAGAGCTGGTAACAGTTAAGCTGGTCTTGAAGGAGGAAGAGCAGTTCATAGGTTGGAGACGGTGGACAGGGCTTCCAGCAAAGGGAATGGCCTGTGCAGAGGCCCAGAGGCCAGGCCTGCAGGACGCTAGGTATGGCCAGGCCAAAGGAAGGTCAGACCTCCTACTATATGCCAGGGGCCTGAGTAGGGGGCTGGCGAGGGGAGGGAGGGGGTGGTGCACAGGTGAGGGGGAGCAGCCATAGCCAGGGCTCCTGAGAGGTGGCCAGGCCCTTCCCCTCTGTGTGCCCCGCTGTTGTCCCCTCAGCCCACATTCCCACGGCCCACTTCCAGCTCTCAGAGTGGGTCCCGCTTGCCTGTCTTGCTGCCTCGGGCTTCCTGACAAGGGGCACCCTCTACCACTCCGGGTTCAGTTATATCCTTCCTTCTGAGGCTGCCAGCAAGAAACCAACTGCACAGCTCAGAAAACAATCCATCATTTTGTCATAACATTTCCATTTCAAAGACTTCCTTTCCAAGCTTCTCTCTGGCCAAAGCTTCCTCTCATTAACATGAGAGGATCTGGCAAGCAATTGAGTGACAGGGGCGGGGGAGAGGGACAGGAAACAGGGCTGGACTCAGAGGTGAGGCCTCTGCCTGCGTGCGCGTACAGGGTCAAGGAGGGGTGCAGGACTGACACGCGTGCCTGTGTGTGCACATGCGCACGCTCGTGTCTTTGTGAACTTGTGTTTCTCGGCACTCATGATTGCTGCTACCCAGTCATAGATTTGCCCGCTCATGTAACAAAGCACAAGCCACCCTTAGGTGTCTGCTCAACCTCCACGGCATGCCAGGAATCCCCCAGGGTGCTGAGGAGCCAGAGATGTGAGATGCCTGTTCATCAGAGACTCTGGCAGAGCCCCCGTGTGTAAGTGAATAACAACAGGAGAAGTGGGTTGTAAAGATCCCTGCTGAGCAATTGGGAAGCCAGAAGAGAAGTCTGGCGGAGTGGGGTGTCACCTCAAGGGACACTTGAGCTGATCTTGAAGGATGAGGAGCAATTCACAGGTCAGGGAGAGTGGAAAGAACAACTACCGAAAGGAGCAGCAGGTACAAAGGCCTGGGGGCCAGTCAAGGTCATGGTCATGGTCATGGTCAGGTAGGGCCCGAAGCAGCCACAGAGGCTTCCTCAGCCACGTGCTCCCTGCCCCAGTTCTCACAGGCAGATAGTGCAGGTGGGAGAGCAGGGGTGAGCCGCCCCGCCCTGCAGGAACCTGTGCCCAGCATCCCCACTGGCCTCCAGCTTGCCCCTCTTTACAAGCAAATGGCAGATGTGCTGACAGCCCTTCCAAGTCCCCTTCCTCACCTGGCAGACCCTCCCCCCTCCCCCCCCCCCCCCCAGAGAACCCAGCCCGGTGCAGAGCCCTGTGTGCCCTCCCCCAGAACCTTAAATCCCTGGAGTCTGCTCCCCACCCCCACCTTCTCTCCCTATCATTGTCCTCCCACACCTGCTGTGCCTTTCCCCAGGGACAGCAAAGAATGGGGAGTGTTCTGGGCTTCCAACCAGGAGGGAGAAGATGCAGAGGGGCCTGAACGTGGCGGATGGGTGGTTGGAATGATCCAAGAGGAAGGGGAAACCAGTCATACTCGAAGAAGGCATTCTGTGAATTAGGGGCTCAAGATATCAAAATGAGAGCTTCAGTGTGTGTCCTCAGGGAGCCCACAGTCAGTGAGGGAGACAGACAGGAAACAAATGTTAGAACGCTGAGCACTATGCTAAGAGGAGCGCTGGGCAGAGGGGTCCTGGGGAGCCCCAAACCCAGCCTAGTCAGAAGCATCCTGGAGAGATTTGCACCCAACTGAAGTTCAAAGGACGCACAGAAGCTGGACAAAGGGATCTGGGTATGGAGAACACAGCAGACAGGCATCCTCCACAGCTAGGAGAAATCCCAGGAGGGGCCGTCTCACCATACGGTCCCTACTCGCTCAGGACAGGGACCACAACTGGGGTCAGGTGGGCCGGGGCGGGGGAGTGCTGCAGTGGGGGGCCATTAGGTCCTAGCTTCCCATTTATGAAAGTCATCCTGTATGGGCTTTCTGGAAGTTTGGATGTTTAAAATGCAATTTACTAAGTGTAGACCATTGAAATATGACACAATTTTTGTGAGCTTGTTTGGCATTTTTTTTAATCTACAAGAAGCCTAAAAATAATGAGAGTGGCCCAGTTCTGTCTCATTCTTGGCAAACAGGCAGTATTGGTCTTGGATAAGAGAAGTGAGGCTTAGAGAAGTTGCCCAAAACCAGAACTTACTCCTTGGCACATGCTGTCCTCCCCAATCCTGTAAGACCCAGGCACCAAGGCCCACCCTCTATTCTTAAAGTCCTGGAACATTCTCCTGTAGTCTCTGCCCCAACCCACCTGCAGCTCCTCAGGTCACCTGGGACTACAGCCTGAGCTCTTCCTCCCCCCACATCCTCCCAACCCCCACAGCCCAACCCCCGATCCTTCTTGGCCAGAGGCCACTGTCTGCTCAGCCACAGACACAGGTGAGTGCTGAGGACAATATCTCCACTGCCATGTGTCCCTCATCTTGTCTGTCTTTGGATACAGCTGAGAAAGACCCCAAGAGATTCACACACACACACACACACACCCTGCCCCCAGACCAGACTATTAACAGGACCCCAGCAGCAGCTCCCACTGGAAGCCCCTCCCCCATTCCTCTTCCTAAGGGACAGTCTCCTTTGTCAAGTGCCATGGATCTGGATCCTTAGCTTTGCTCTCAATCTCTGAGACAGCTGCCTGCAGGATGGCCTCGCTCCCCAGCTGTTTGCAGGGCAAGTGTGGTCAGGATAAGGTGGGGCACGACCAGATGCGAACCTGGCCCCAGCCCCTTTTCCAAGCCTTCTGAGAGTTCAGCCACTATAAAGGTGTGACTTGGAGCCCAGTCACAAAATTGGGCGTCAGACTGGCTGTGATTTAGAAAATAGAAGCCTGTCGGGAGACTGCCAAGAGAAGGGGCACAAAGAAAAAGGAAGGCGGGTCAAGGGAGCAATTGTGTGCAGCTCAGCTGAGCACTGTCCAGGGAGCCTAAAAGGGGGCTCGAGTCCCCCAAGAATCTTGTCTGCCTGACCCCTATGGGGTTTCAGGGTAGCATAACTGGGAAAGCCCCTTAAATTCACCTGGATCCCTCTGTTATAACCCTCTGGTCTGCATTTCCTATGTGGCCTCTCCCTTCCTGAAAGGAGCTGCTGGAACCTGGGAGCAGGAATGGTCTATCCTCTGACAGCTGTGGGCTAGGGGGTCCTCACTGAGCGCTAGGAAGTCTTTACTGAACACTAGGGTCCTCTCTGAGAGCTTGGAGTCCTGGCTGAGCACTCGAGGGTCTTCATTGAGCACTAGGGGTCCTCTCTGAGACCTCAGAGTCATCACGGAGCACTGGTGTTGGCTTTGACTCTCGGCTTCCCAGAGCCCTTATAGGCGAGTCTGCCCCCAGTGATGGAGCCAGTCTCCGTGAGCAGGTGAGTCAGGTTCAGAGAGTGTATGACTAAGGATGGGCTCTCGACCGTGGCTCATTCCCAAGGTTAATGACAATCTGAGGACCTTAGACCTTCCCAGCTACCTTCTGCTTATTCCACCGTGTACTGTGTTCTCCAAAATGCCCTGAAGCCCTTTTCTTAACAGACGTAGAGCTTTTCTGTCCTTGGGCCAACGTTCTCTTTCCAGGCCCATACGCCAAGCCCTTAATGCCCAGGTACAAACCTTCTCCAGGTACATGCCTCCTCCTACAAAGTTCTCTCCTACTGCACCGTTTCCCCAGAAAGATCGAGAGTGGAAGAACTCAAAGGCAAGACACGTCTTGCTTTTACCTGACCTAAGCTTGAAGTGGCCAAATCCTTTGTGAAAGTCTCCGCCCAACAACAGTGTCCCCAACCCTCTCCTACCCATGTAGCCCCAGTGCTGTCGGACACCACGTGATGCCACGTCCCCAATCCCATAGCGGCGTAGGGCTTTGGCCCAACAGAAGCCACGCTTTGCAGAGATATGGTATTTATTGAAACATGCACCTGAAAACCTGATCTGTATGTGTGCAGGTGCGTGTGTGTGGGCGTGCGCATGCCTATTTGGGGCACGCATCCCTGGTCCGTGCTCAGCGGTGCCATCAGATGGCCTTGGCCAGCCCCAGGCGGTTGTTGACCCTGTCAAAGACGCTGTAGTACTCGCGGATGAACACATCCCCCAGGATCCACAGCTGGGAATCACCTTCACCTTGGAAGCCGCTAGAGCAGAAGCCCATATCCTAGGAGAGGAAAGGCTGAGATGAAGCTGGGCCCAACCCGGGTCACCATGTCTGTGGGTGGCCCAGCCCCCCACCCCCACCCCCCGTAGTCCCTCTCCCAGCTAGCATTTCCTCTCATCCTTGAAATCACCTTCCGAGGGAGGCAGACGAGTATCAGATTCATCCCACTCGATAGATGAAGAAATTGATATTCACAAAATCAAGCAACTTCATGCAAGCTCACTCAGTGGGGTCCCCTTACCCCAGCCCCCCTCACTTGTCCTCTCCGGCACCCCCCCTTCGTTCAGCACCTACTGCCCTGCTGACCAGCCAACCCAGGCCTAGGGACCCAAGGCCTTGCCAGTTGTGTGTGCTCAAGGCTAGGTCAAAGCTGAGGCCAGTGGGTCAGAGGGGATAAGGGCTGGGTCTCCACAAAGCCCAGACTTCCTACAAAAGTCCTGGAGAACACTCCAGGCCCCTGGGCTTAGAAGCAAGACCAGTGGATGGAGGTTCCCCAGGGGCTGTGGTCCAGCCTACCCAACCCTCCCACAGGCTGCTCAGGCTCTGTCCTTTCTGTCTGACCCATTTCTCCCAGCATGAGGCTCCAGTAGCCACAGGGGAGGCCCAAGGACAGCAGGGCCCCACTCAGAAAGGCCAGTTTGTCTAACTGCTCCTCCTGCACACCACTTTCCAACTGACTTGCCAGGAGGGGGTGGGGCTAGGTGAACCCAGGTTTCCTCTCCCAAGAGCTCCTACCGTGCTGGTGTAGGCGGAGGGGGGCAGAGGGTACTTTCGGCCGTTGATCTCAAAGACCACATCAGGCATGCTGTTCAGGCTCCCGCAGTTGATGTCAACCTGAAGGCCAGAGGAAAGTCATCTCAGATGGGCAATAGATCTGATCAGGCTCGATGAGGCAGAGAAAGGCCAAGGCAGGATCCCTTCCTCTGCACTGGCATTGGTGCGGACGGACCTCCCCACTCAGAGGACTCTAGGGAGGCCCTCAGGCCTCAGGAGAGCTATACTGAGTGGGACCTCCTGTCAGCCAAAGCAGGAACAGCCCTGGCTTGAGACAAAGGGGGACTGGCCTCCGCGCTTTCTCTCCAGGCTCACTCAGTGCCTCCTCCAGGACCCGGGAGCACTTAGCAGTCAGGGAAGCAAGGAGACCCGTGTGTGGGTGAGGAAAAATGGGGTAGGGCAGAGCTCAGTGAGTCAGGGATGCATGATCCTCCTGGAAGACAGGAGGCCAGACATCGGCCTCTGTGTGAGATGGGAGAGTCCCGACAGCCACAGTGGGCCAGGCTGGAAGCCCACGGGGAAGACCTCCTGAGACACCCCACCCCTCTGGGGAAATGGGCCTGGCCTTACCACACCATACTGGTCCTGTGTTGCTCCGATGGCTGTCTGGATGTTGAGGATGTCACTGTTGGGCCCAACCAGCATGGAGGTACCTGTGTCCAGGATGGCCTGACAGCCACCATCACAGGCCACCACCACGCCATTGACAGTAACCCTGCAGAGTGCAGAGAGGACAGCCTCGTGGTGAGTCCAGCATCCAGCCCCTGTCCCTGGTCCCTCCCATCCTCCCCTGCCAGGATCCTCAAGAAGGGGGGGGGGGGCAAGCTTAGGACTCTCCGCTGCTCCCCAACCCTCAAATACACAAATCAATCTTTTTTCAAAACCACGGAAGTCACATGCACTAAGGGTGGAATAAGTCCAGCACTGGATGCCTAAAGCTCCAGTGTCAAGCTTTCTCCCTGCCATTCACTTGCTGCAGGCCTTGTGCAAATCATCATCCTTCCTGACCTTGGGCTTCTCAACCACAAAGTGGGTACATTAACAACCCCTTCCCTGACCTCACTGATGGACCGTCATGAGGCTCACGTTAGTGAATTATAACATGAGGATACTGGTGTGGCCTCCCACCTCCTAGGGTTTCAGCGAGGCGTAAACGAGACCATCCTGTTGTCACTCAGCCCAATATCTACAGGTAATAAGGGCTCAGAAAGTGCAGCACTCTTACTCTTACTCCGTGGGGAATGTCAGCATTCTCGCTGACTGAGCTCACTGGCCTTGCAAGGGTCCAACTCAGAATCTGATGGGCCAGGCTTGCAAGCGCCTGTGCTGCGGTCCTTCTCGGAGCCTCACAAGCTACTCCCCAGGTCCTGGCATCCCCCTCCCCTGGAGCCAGGGCTGCTGCTCACTCACCTATCCACGGTGAACTGCCAGTACTCCTGCACGGTCACGGGCACCCAGTGCAGGGAGCCTGTGTAGTAGGATGGGTCAATGGCTCCCAGCGTCAGCATGCTCCCCTGGCCATTCCTGAAACCAAGGAAAGGCATATGGTGGCCCTCGGACACCCTGGCTTGGAGAGGAGGAGCCGCAGCCCCACATGTTGGGAGGGAGGCAGAGGCAGCTGAGACCAGTCCCACCATCTTCCCTGCCCTTGACCCCCACTTCCTCCCTGCAGGCTCTAAGTGAGCTCTCCCACCTCCCTGATCTTTGGGGCTTTTCCCTGATAAGGGCATCTACTCTCTGAGCTCCTTCGCCTCCAGACTGAGGCAGCATCTGCAGCTTGTAGAGTGCAGGGGAGGTGGGAACTAACCATCACGTAGTTCATATGACCACTAGGCTTGGCTGGGGCAACCCATAACTGTCTTCCTGTGCCCAGCCCCCATCCCCACCCTTCAGCTACAATAGGGCAAAGGGTCTTCAACCAAGTCCTACAGACTTTGGATTAAAATTGCCACCCCCTACCCCTCTGTTCCTTCTGGGGCTTTCCTTGAAGCCAGGAAGCACAGGCACACGAGTGTCACCTGCTCCCACCCAGCTGCTTTTAGTTCCTAGACCCCGCCGCAAGCTCTGTCTTGCCCCTGAGCCCTAGCACGTGCTGTTGCCATTGCCTGCAGCGTGCTATCCTCTGTCTCACCTGGGGAGCTCCCATGCGTGCCTCAGAGAAGCTTCCCCTGCCTGCCCTGCACACGTACCTCCACCAGACAGGGCTTCCCTCATCACTAAGCTTTCCCGGCACCCAGATCTGCCTGCAATGAGCGCCCTTCTCACAAACGTAAGCAAAATTGTGTGATTGTGTGTTGTCTGGCCCCCCCGCCGGCTAGAAAGTTAACTCCCAGTTTGTCTGTTTTGCTAATGTATCCCCTTCTTCTGCCAGAGCACTTGCACGTAGTAGCAGCCTATAAATATTGGTTGAGCAAATGAACGTACCAATGTACCCCTCGCCTGGGTGCCCTTGACCTCAGTTGCCCAATACCCTCCTTCTCCTGAGTGGGGCGCTCTTCTCCCCATTCTGCCACCCACCCTTCTGTCCAGCTGAGCTGCAAGAAGACAGAGCAGGGAACACCAGACTGGGAGTCAGGAGCCCTGGGCTCCAGATGTGACTCAGCCACCAGTTCCCAGTATGACCGTCCCTCCCACACCTCAGTTTCCTGGATAGAAAAAGGAGAGGGCTGGCCTCCTTTGGAGCCTACTCTGGAAGTCTATGAATTTCAGTGACATCCACAGATGATTACGGAGGCCTGGCCACTTTGGACAGAAGATGTTAAATGCCCCCAGGCAGAGATGGGGTCAGGCTTCATGTTTTAAATGCCAGAAACCAAGGTCAAGTGTTGGTCCTGTGGATTTTGGCTGCATCGGAGTCTACACTGGAGGCTTTTGGACAAGAGGTTGGGTCAGCCTGGAAACAAGGAGAGGGCTTGCTTGGATTCTAGCCACCATTCTTGAATTGCAGTGTCCCAAATGGATAGACACTCCTCGGCCAAGAGACCTTGCCAGGCCCTGGAATTCTGGCCCTGGCTGGGGGCGGCTCCTACCTGGACAAATACACAGAGAACAGGTCTTGAGCCACCAGGTGCTTCTGCATCATGTTGTCGAACACGGGCACTGAGTACTCAGAGGCCAGAGTGGGGTAGGCCAGCCCCAGGATCCCGTCAAACTCGGAATAGGTAAAGACATTGCCAGGCTCCTTGGTGCTCAGGCCCACGGTCTGCTGGGGGTCCACGATATTGGAGACCTGCAAGAGAAGCCGAGAGACCTCCACCAGGGGCCTTTGGCCAGAAGCAGGAAGATTCTGGGGTAGGCCTGTATCAGGATCAGTCTTGGAGCGAGGGGGCTCACCTACCCTCCTACGGGCAATGCAGTCATGTGAGCTTAAGAGGGAAAAACCCTCGTTTCCCATCTCTGCACCGTGGTCGTGAAGGAATGACCCTGGCAAGGCCAGGGACAGAGGAAGAAAGGACACGGTGAAGGATGCAGACAGCAGTGCTCACGTGCAGAAGTTGGGGGGTGAGCCCAGAAAAGGGGAGGGGGTGAGGGATGCTCCAAGACCCTCTGCCAACCTGCAGCCCTACCATCAGTGACACCTGGGGCATCTGCCAGGGAACAGCTGGGGACAGCACAAAGGGCAGAGAGAACATGCACCCCCTTAGCATCCAATGGACCTAGCTGTGCACCCTTGCTCTGTTGCATGCTGACGTTTTGACCTTGTACAAGCCCCTCCCCGAGCCTCCCTCCCCTCATCTGTTAAATGGAATAATAACATCTGCATCTTGAGGCAATGCTTAGGCCCGTATAATATGAACGCCGAACCCGTATCGAGCATTTAGGAAGTGATTGGCCTTTGGACATTAATGGTGCTCTGCTAGGGTATCTCTCTCTCCAGCTCTCCTGTTAATCTGCCCACTTCCCTGGAAGGCTGCTGAGCCCACCCACCCATTCTGAGCTCACAGGGCCTCCAGCTTCCACTCTGTCCCCTTATAGTCAAACCACCCGTCACACACGCAGCCAAAGTGAGCTTTGAAAACAGACGTCCAGTCATGTCACCCCTTGCGAGGACCCTCCAGAGACCCCCAATGGCACTCGGGAGTTTGCCTTTGTCTAAGAGCCACTTCACGTGCTCACCCTGCTTTTCACACCTGATCTCCTACCTCTGAGCCCTTGACCCAAGCCTATCTTCTTTCTCCTCCTCCAATACCCCAACTTGTCCTCATTTCCATGGGGCCTGACTCCCATGGTTTTCTCTCCTACCCCCATCCCAGGGGGGCAAATGAAAGCCACCCGATGCCCCACGGCTGAGGCCAGCAGGCTCGGGCCAGCCCCTCCATGAAGACGTGGGATTTCCCCCTGAACCGAGAACAGCAGAAAAGAAAACCAGCGGCTCTGGGCCTCAGAGGAAGTAGGACACAGGCAGGAGATTCCCCTTCCCCGGGGACCTGTCTGCTGGGACCACCTCAACCAGTGGCTCTGGGGCCTCCACTGTCTGGCAACGACCCCTGGGGAGGCCTGAGCTGCATGGGCACTTGCCCTGCCAATGGACAAACCTGAGGAGAGGGCCATCAGCAGAGAAGAACTGGGTCTTTTGGGGCTTAAAGCAAAAAAGCCTTCAGCCAGGCCCAGGAAGAGCTCAAGGAAGATGGAGGTAATAAGCCCCAGGGGATGCTGCTTGACTTTGAACCTTGGATAGTGGGTGAGGAAGGAAAGCAAGAACCTAGTTCTGAGCCCTTCTATGTACTAATTAGTACTATGTATTATTTACGTAGTACTTAGTACTATGTACTAAGTACAGCTCCCAGCCTCCAGCTGCGCGACTTCAGTCAAGTCACCAGCTCCTGGGAGCTTCAGTTTCCTCGTCTGCATGATGGGGATAATAGTCCCCTCCTAAGAACTCAGTTTACAGTGAGACCCCACAGGTGACACTGGGGAGCTGGCACAGGCTCAGGGCTCATGAAAGAGGATGGGGAAAGTGGAAACTGGGCACGGAGAAGCTCTCAGGAGGGACTCCAGGGGCTGGCCTGGAAAGGAGAGGAGGGAGGGATGAGCCACAGTCCCAGCCAGTTAAGATGGCTCTCAGAATCCCTACCCACCACGCCCCCCACCAGGGGTCGGGGTGGGGGGCGTGCATGGACAGGATGCAAAGGGCCTCTCCACCCCCGCTGGAGGTGCAGCCCGCCAGAGTCTGGGTGGATGGGAGGCAGAGCAGGCACCGGGGAAAGAAAAGTGAGCCCCGACTGGCCCCAAGCCCCACTCACAGTGACGGTATCAAGGCCCAGGAAGCCTTGCATGCTGCCGGTGCCGTACTGGATAGACAGAGGCTCGTTCAGGTTCTGGAAGGTGGAGGACTTGGTCGGGTCGAAACGGTGATGTTTTTCTGAAACACAGACCCAGGGTTAGTGAGGCCCGTAGAATCTTCTTGCCCTTGACAGTAACAGCCAGGGCTGAGAACCTCACTAGGCCTTGTAAGAAATGTGGTCTACATACCAATCATTCTCACTGCAGGAAATAAGCAGCCCCCCTCTCTTGATTCCCCCAGGGTTTAATAAGGAAAATTATCCTTTGTTGCTCGACCCACCTCTCGGAACCCCAGAGCGACCTATGTAGCTTCCAGACCAAACAAGAAAGAAAAAAGCCATTCCTGGGGTTTCCATAGACTTGTTACTTTCTCCAGCTTTGTAACCTTAGGCAAGACTCTTTTATTCTCTGAACTTTGCTTCCTTCTCTGGTAAAGGGGGTAACAAGAGCACCAATTTCCCAGAATTGTTGGAGAAATCAGTTAGTACCACATAGTAAACGTTTATTCATCACTAATGATAGGCCTGGTGACTTCATTCTCCCAGAACCTCCTGGCATATCCCAGTCCCATTCTATAGGAAGGAGAACCAAAAACCCAAGGAGGGTCAGCAGCCTGCCTTGGCTCCTGACAGAGGCTAAGTACATAAGTAAATATTGGGCACCTGGGTGGTTCAGTCAGTTAAGCGTCTGCCTTTGGCTCGGGTCATAGTCCCAGGGTCCTGGGATCGAGCCCCGCATCGGGCTCTCTGCTCAGTGAGGAGCCTGCTTCTCTCTCTGCCTGCTGCTCCCCCAGCTTGTGCTCTCTGCTCTCTCTCAAATAAATAAAATTTCTTTAAAAAATAAAGAGCTTAAGCTCCCTGAATT
Source organism: Mustela erminea (assembly GCF_009829155.1). Lineage (NCBI taxonomy): Eukaryota > Metazoa > Chordata > Mammalia > Carnivora > Mustelidae > Mustela > Mustela erminea. The sequence continues at coordinate 15,269,446 of NC_045623.1, forward strand.
TCCAGCTGGTGCTTTACACATTTGACCCGTGATTTGCACACCTTCTCAATCTGTGGGCAGTTGGAGGGGCTGAGCAAGGAGATGGGGCACAACCAGGAGGCTGGGAATGTCAAAGCGAGCTCTCCTGCACCCACGTTCCCCCCCAGAACCCTGCAACTCAAAAGCGGTGGCCAGAATCCAAGCAAGCCCACTCCTTGTTTCCAGGCTGACCCAACTTCTTGTCCAAAATCCCCCAATGTAGCCTCAGATGCAGCCAGAATCCACAGGACCAACACTTGACCTTGATTTCTGGCATTTAAAACATGAAGCTTGTCCCCATCTCTGCCTGGGGGCATTTAACATCTTTTGTCCAAAGTGGCCAGGCCTCCGTAATCATCTGTGGATGTCACTGAAATTCACAGACTTCCAGAGTAGGCTCCAAAGGAAGCCAGCCCTCTCCTCTCACTACGCAGGGCAAGCAGAGCAGCCCTGGGGTCAGAGCCTGGAGGGCCGGGTTGGAAAGGGAGGTCACTCACGGCAGGCATAACTCTTGCAGTAGACAGAAGGCACCCAGAGGTCAGAGGAGCCAGTGTCAAACACCACGGTGAATTCCTGGGGTGGGGTCCCGATGTAGATCTTCCCAAAATACTGACACTGGGGACAGACAGCACAGAGTTAGGGATACGGGTCAATGCTTGGCATGAAGTACAAGGGAAGAGAGAGGAGTGAGGGTTACTGGGGAGGGTTCTTCATCTCCAACCGCCACACTGGGCTCCTCTCCGAACAGCTGCGCTGGCCTGTCCCTCCCTTAAGCCCTACAACTCCTGCGGGAATCAGCCCCAGAAGCAGACGTTAGATCAGAACATCACCCCTCCCCGGTAGGAAGACTGGGCCCCGCCTGCCAGGGGCAGGGACATAGAGAAGAGACATGGGAAGTACAGACCCCGGGTCCCAACCGAAACTCCCTGCCACCCCTCTTGGCCAGGCTCCCCAGGTGTCAGAACTTAGGGTCGGGACAGGGCTGAGCATGACCTAGATAAGGCAACAAGCTCACAGGAGAGACAAGGCTGGCTGTTTACTGCCAAGAGCGACAGATGAGGGGGAGACAGGCTCCAGGAAGGAAGACCGCGCAAGGGGCGTTCCTGTCATGTCCTGGGCGGCTGCAGATGGGCACCAGAATCCCATCCCTGCCGAGCCCAGACTAAGACATGGGTCACGGGGCTGGGAAAGACAGGCATGGGGGTACACCTGGGAGCAGATCATGTGCCCCCGAGGGATGTCTACAGGTCGCCTGAGCCTCAGGCCCTTCTGGCAGTGGCCTTCAGAGCCTCGCCTTTGCCCGGGCTGCTGGCCCTGTGTGGAGCTGACTGAGGGGCAGGGGGACGGCCTCCGCAGCCCACAGGACTTCCTGATTTCTAGAAGGGGAAAGAGGCGGGGACCAGGAGAAGACATCCAGCACACTCTGTGCGAGAAGCATTATTGGAAGGGGAGGGGAGAGCCACTCACGTCCAGGTAGTTGGTCAAGGGCTCGCTGGCCACCTTTGCTAGGCTGGAGTACTTCGTGCTGATGGAATACGGGTGCTTCTTCAGAAAGTCCTCCAGGAGCCCATGCTCCTTCAGGACCTTTCTCAGAGACTTGCCTTTGTGTAGAGGGACCCTGAGGAGACAGGGAAGAATTAGTGATGCCAGTGGGCATCTCCTCAAGGCTGCCCAGCCTCAGAGAAGTGCCCAGAGGCTCTAGGTTCTGTAAGCTACTTCCCCACATTTTTTAAAAATCATAACTCAAAGGAAAAATTAAATTTTACATCAGTTCACAATTCTGTGCCTACCCTTACCAAACATAATACACTCTGGTGTTCCCTAGTCCTTCCTCTTTTCTCAATGCTGATGGAGACCCGGTGGATGGATTTTATAGCCTGCTCATGAGTTCCCCAACTCCGAGGTTTGAGAGACATAATGTCATTCATTCAGTCTCCAAATTCTCGCTGCTTCCCTTCTATGGGCCAGACATTGCGTGGAGCCCACGGGTACAGCCTCTGCCATCTGGAAGCACGCTCTCTGGAGAGGAAACAATGTCCCCCACACTCTGAAAATGCTCCCTCTTTTGCGACCCCTGTGATTGGCGCTTTGGGTAACCTAACGTGTGTGGAAATTTTTCAGAGGGTTTCAGCACAGAGTGTGGTCCTCAGCTTGGAGGACCTTCTGGTAGAGTTTAGGTGTTGGATGATGGAAGCAAATCGTTGAAGAGAATTGAGAGGAAGAACAGCGGAAGGGTTCTAGACCCTGCTTTGCAGTCTGTGGCACCTTTGGTGGCCCCCAAGGTCCTCTGAGCTTTGCCTCCACCTCTGCAAAACAGGTGACCTCCTTCCTTTCCAGCCATTTTCCAGCCCCGCCTTTGACCAACTTCTTCTGGCTTTCACCTCTCTGGCTCCTAGTTTCCCCCCTATAGGTTGAAGTAATACAGGCTGATGACCCTGGTGTCCCTCCAGTTCTAAGGGCTATGCAGTCCTCCTCTTCGGGGCTGATTTAAGGACAAGAGGACAAGTGGAGACCACAGCTGTGAAAGGGCTTGGAGAGTAAGAAAATGGCAGGAAATCTAAGATCCTCAGAGAAAATGGGTTTTCTCATGTTGTTCACAATCCAAACAGATCCCAGATGGAACAGCCCTGTACAGGACTTACGGTCTCTCTTTCTGGTGCCTCCCTTCCCCAGCCCTCAAGTGTGACTTCAGCCAGGACCCAACAGAAATAAAAGCCCCTAAGACATTTCTCAGCGTTTGTCTCTGATGATAAAAAAAGGACATAAGCCCAAAAGGAAAGAGGCTCCTGGGCCCAATCCTACAGTTGCCATTTCCTGTGTCCCCATGTCCTGGTCCGCAAAGTGTTCTGCTTGCTGAGCTCCTGTTCCCACGCAGCTCAGGATCCACTCATGGAAGGCCTGGTGACTCCCACAGGGGCAGCTGTCTCTCTACTAGCTGCTGTGTCCAGCATGAGGCCCCAGGGAACCTCCCTCAGAGGGACGCCGGCAGCCCACTGCCCCACGCCAAGAACGGGGAGGTTCCAACCACCATGGAAACCTCCACTTCCAGTGCTGTCCAGTCCCTGCACTGAAACCACCCGAAGCCTGATTAAAAAAAACTTCCCTTTCAAGACATAAGGAGCTCTGACTTGTCAAAGGCCCCCTGGCCCCTTTTCAGGGATCCAGCTTCCCAGGGGTGAATTCAGGTCTCCCCAGGCTCATGGCCTGATGGAGCTCCAGGCTAGGAACTGGAGATAGGGTGATTTTGTGGCAAAAATGTAAGATCACTTGGGAACAAATCCTAGCTCCTCCACTATGAACCATGTGGCCTTGGGTAGCTCTGGGACCCTCCTCAAACAACAGCTGCCTCATCTGTAAAATACAAATAATAATATCTACCAAATCCAGGAAGAATAGTGCACCCAGCAAAAAACAGCTCAAGAAATATTAGTTATGGGGCACCTGGCTGGCTCAGTCTGTAGAGCAGGTAGGTGACTCTTGATCTTGGCGTCATGAGTTCGAGGCCCAGGTTGGGTGGAGAGATTATTTTTTTTAATTATTTCCAAAAAAAGTATCAAATAAAAAATTATCAGTTATTAGTTTTGGAGGAAAACTTGGGAATTCAGCCCATAGAGAGAACTTTATTTTGTCTAAGAAATGCATACGTAGCTTTTTTATCATGCGCCAGGCACTGCTCAAAGCATTTGACAAATACCAACTCATATACTCCTCACAACTCTGAGAGAGAGAGGCTTTCTGTTCCTGATTTTACAATGGAAGAGGAAACAGGGCACTGGGAGTCAGGTTAGTGATGGAGCTAGGGATCAGAACACAGGCAGTTTGACCCCAGAAGCCACGCCCTTCATTTCCCAGGCTGCCGGTCTGACCCTGCGTTGCTGCTCATCACGCCTGCAGTGGCTGAGCAGACTTTGAGGGAAAGGTCCCAAACGCAAAGGCAAGACTCTCCTGGGAACCCACAGCATGGCCGCGGGCACAGGTGTAACACCGGGAGACACCCACCCAGAGCAGGTGCATGTGACCCCCTTCCCCTCCCTGGGTGCCTGATACCCACCTGGAGATCCCACTGCCCTGGGAAAGGGCGAGAACTGCAAGGAGCACCACGAGGCACCTCATCTTGGACCGTGGGCTGGCCACTGCTGGAGCCAGTCCTCCTTCCCACAGCCTTTATAGAGGGTCCTGGGTCCGCTCTGGCTGCAAGCCTGGGCTGCAGAGATGACCTCTTGACTTCAGGCTGCTCCACAAACACATTAAGTACCCAATACCCACTTTGATAAGGGCCCCAGACTCCACCCCCACGGGACTTCAAAGCCAAAGGACACACATGCTTGATCTTTAGTCTGGGAAGGGTCCCAGCAGCCTCCATGACCTGATTTCCCCTTCCAGATGGGACTTCTTGAGCTAACACAGGTGGGGCTACCACCAGAATCCTGTCTCGTGTTCCACCTTGGCAGCAGACCCTTCTCCTGCCCTCAGTGCCTCTCCGCCTTGGGCCTGACTTCACAGGGAGCCTGCAGCCTGTCCTATCCAGGCATCTCCAGCTCGGTGCTCCCGGACTCACCTTCCAGGGAGCACTCCGTCTACCCCTGCAGCAGAGAGTGCTGCTTCAACCTGTCACCCCGGCTAAGACGACACCAGGCCCAAGACCCCTGCACTGTCTGGGCTGTGTCCCCCGGTTCCATGTTAGATGTGTGTTGGGAAGGTGAGGGGTGGATATGACATCCGCATGAGCACTGGAGGGGAGGGGGCCTGGCGGAAGTGAACAGGGAAGGCGGACGTGTGCCACACACAGAGGGGAAGGAGGAAGATAGGGCGCCATGGTCAGATTTCGGCAACAGGTGTGACCACGAGTCAGTCCCCTGGTCTGAGCCTCTCAGAAGCATATATGCAGGGCTTCGTGATAAGTAGGCAGCCCCCCGAGAGAGAGACAGGGCAGAAAGGGAAACAAAGGCTCAGCCGCAGATGGGGTAGAGAAAACCACATCCCAGGGTGAGGGGAGGCCATAAACTGGAAAATCAGGATCAAATCAGGATTCAGGCAGGGGCTTTGGGGCCACAGGTGTGATGGCAAGAGTGGTGCCAGCCACCAGCGCCCTGCGGGACAGACGTCTGGGTAACTAGGACGTGGAACAGAGAGGGCAGGCTGGGTAGCTAAAGAGGCAAACGTGCGGTGGGCCCTGGACATAGGGGCACACAGAGAGGGACAGACCCAGAAGCTTCCTGTATTTGATGAGATCCAGCAACAGGGGAACTGAGAATTTTGTGGCAAGAGCTAGGAAGACCACCAGACGGGTTTCCCTCCCTTGGCAACGCCCTACCCAGCCATCCTCATCCCTCCTCAGAAGGCCTGTGTGTCCCATACCAGCAACCCTGCATCGGAACGGCTGGAATCGAAATGTCTTTCTTGCCAGCATGGAGCATGCCACATAGTAGACGCTCACTAAACGTTTGGTTAAGCAAATGATTGAATGAACAGTCTTGCTCTGGAGGCCCAGCAGGGCCCTGTCTTTATGACGAGCTGCGGGTGAGGAAACAGAGACTCAGAGAGGTTGAGGGACTTGCCCTTGAGGAAAAAGACCTTGAACTGTCACAGAGCGCTGGTCTGATACCCCACACTGCTCCTCGGGGCCCAGCCGGCTATAGGAATCTCATGAGTTTGCAATTTCATGTCTGGGGCGGTTTTGCTTCTAGCTGACTTGAAATTGCAAACTCATGAGATTCCTATAGCCGGCTGGGCCCTGAGGGGCTTCTAGCTCACCCCTGCTGAGCTCCAGGTACCCCTTGGGACAGGCTTGCCTGCATGCAGCACCTGGGGCCGGGCCCCTCCGGGGTCAACACTAGCACGTGGGAGCACTCTGCTTCGCTTCCCCAGGGGCCCAGCCTGACCCAGTGGCAAACACTCCTGACAGTGAGCCTGGTAAGCCAGGCTTGGCCATCCCTCCCATTGGAAGGGGAGCCTCGAAGCCAAAAACTAAAGATCCCGTAGCACTGGTTGTTCTGTGTTTACTCATGAGATTGAGATCATTCTAATAGCATTCAAGTGTGCCCTATCAGGAATGCCGCCCAGACTGCACAGAACGTCAGAACTGCTTATCCACAGGGGCAGGGCAAGAACTGCAAAAAGCTTTTAGGAAAACCACGATAAGATTTTATCACCGGCTACCCAGCACCAGGTGGGGACGACTTCCCTTGGTCTAGATTCTTTGTGCCTGGGGCATGGCCCACAAAAGTGGCTAAAGAACAATCAGGGCCTGGGGACGACCTATCCTGGGCACATTCCCCCCATCTTGCACCCCCCAGTGCCCATGATCTCCACTCAGGCCTAAGCAGCCGCAAAGCCGCTTCAACGCAGCTCCTCGAGCATCTTCTATGTGCTCACCACTCCATGCCTGGGAAGGCTGCAGTCAGGGGAGGGACAGCTCCAATCCCATTTGTGTGACACTGCTGTGACAAGCATTATGGGGGGAAATCCAAAGGAACAAACATCTTCCATGGCAAGGAGCCAGGTGACAGGGGAGCATGGTTTCTGGAATGTGCACGTGTGGACTGTCTTGGGTTTCAATCCTGGGTCTGCCCCATGGGATGTGGCCTTGAGCAAGTCCCTTTACATACTGGAGTCTCAATTTCCTTTTCTGACCCTGACATGCTCATGGGACGATCAAAGAAAGGACAGTCCAGTGCTGCTCTGGGTTAGGACTTCTACAAATCTGAGTCATAAATGGCTGTCCTTGTGTGACCTTGAATGTTCCATGTCAGTTCCCAGCCTCGAAATGTGGGATTCCCAAACGCATAGAGCTAGTCTAAATCTCAGGTATGTACAAAGCATCAGTTCTTTTCCTGTTCTAGAAATCAACTGAATTTCTGTATTGTCCCTGCAGGTTGGACGCAAATTAATCTTAGCCATTTTTGCACAGTGCCCCACAGATGAGCTTTGGCACCCATGACTCTCCAATGTGCCAAATTTTGGTTGCAGGGGAAGGGTGTCCTCAGTAGTTTTTCTTCACCCTTGCCTCGGCCCCTGTTGCCTCCATGCCTCACCCAGACCAACCCAGCCTTCTGGAAGATGCCTTGGTCATACTCCCGGGGACAGGCCACATATTCCCTCCTCTCTGGTCTTGCCACCCCTCTGGGCCACCACCAGGAAGCAGACTCCAGGTCCCCGCCACTTAGGACATGCCTGTGTCCCTGCCCTCCCCCCACCTCTTCCTTCTACACACTCTGAGGAGCCCTGAGTTCCCCTAGGGCCAGACCACAACATCCCAGTCAGAAGTCCTGCACGTCTGTCACCTCTGCTTTCTGCCCTGCTGACATCGTCTGGCAGCATTGTCTTTTCCTTTCCTGAGGAAAAAAGAAAGGAGAAAATGAGAGGGTGTTTTGTTTTGTTTTGTTTTGTTTTTAAAGCATAAATCAGGGACACCTGGGTGGCTCAGTTGGTTAAGCATCTGCCTTCTGCTCGGGTCATGATCCCAGCATCCTGGGATTAAGCCCCACATCCGGCTCCTTGCTCAGCAGGGAGCCGCTTCTCCCTCTGCCTCTGCCTGCCACTCTGCCTGTCTGTGCTCTCTCTCTCTCTCTCTCTGACAAATAAATAAAATAAAATACATAAAAAGCATAAATCAGTATCTCTAAATATTGCCCAGTTGTACAACTATAACATGTCTCATGTGCTTACCTAGTGCCCGTGCACCGGCCCTTTGAAATACCATGCCACAGACGAGCGAGCAGGAGCTTGGACAGCTTGACGGATCTTCCGAGTCACTCAGCTAATGGCAAATGGATCTGGATGCAAAGTTGGGTCTGTTTGATCCTTGACCGCCCATCCTCTCAGCTACACCATAGGACGCTCACAGCATCCACGTTCTGCATGTTGGCAAAGAGGGCCACACTGTGTCCACACTTGACGAGTCTCAGGTTGAAGGTGAAGGGGATCTGGGGTCTTTAATGCAGGACCCAGGAACAACAGAGGCTCAACTGCAAAAGACCTGGGGAGGGTAGAGACCTGGAAAATGAATCAGAGGTCTGACCTACACACCACCCTTCTCCCTTCCTGCACCCCGGTGATCTCTGAGTGATATACTGGCCTGTCTGCCATCCATAGTCAGCAGAACTTTGGGGAGAGGATAGCTCCCAGCCTCCAAAAATGCACTTCTATTTGTTCAACAGTAAGCACCCTGAGCCCTGGAAACCTCAGTCCAATGCATCATGGAACTGCCTGGTCCTCTTGGGAGATGGGTAAGGTGGGGATCCCACCCTACACACAGGAAATCACATTATTAGTTATGGGAAACAGCCGTGGAGAAGCCCATCCAGCTTCCCGAAAGGAATGGGAAGCAGGAGGAAGAGTCAAGGCAGTCCCCACAGCATGGACGCAGGACTGTGGGCCCTCGGCCAAATCCGGTCTCTAGATCACAGTGTCACACATCTTGAGACTACATTTTGCTTTATAAACACAGTTTTAAGGAATCACTAGATAGTTGGGGAGGAGGACTTGGCCAAAATTGTAAGTAGTAGTATTGTATTGATGTCAATTTCCCAGCTTTGATATTTGTACTGGTTCTTATTTTAATCATTATAAGAAAATGTCCTTGATTTGGGGGACATACCGAAGTAAAGGAATATCATGTCTGTAAGTTCTAGCAGCATTTCTCATAGATCAGAAAATGGACAGGGAGAGAAAAGAGAATAAAGCCAATGTGGTGAGGTGCCAACATTTATGGTGTCTGGGGAAGGTATGCAGGAATCCTTTGTACTGCTTCTGTATTGGGAACTATTGTTAAATAGAAGAATTTTTAAAACTGAGATAGCTCAAACACGTCTCCAGAGAAATTCCATGTTTATCAGTCTGACACTTGGGGTCCGGCACTTCCAGAAGGAGGAAGATACAAACCCAACCACATCAGAGCAGCCCAGGGCCCTGCTCCAGGGAAAGACCTTCAGCAGAGGCCGCAGAGAAGGGGGCATGCAGCCGGCCCTAAATCCCATTCCGGACAGTTTTTCAGGTGGGGGCATGAAAAGAGGAAGAAAGTAGAATGAGGGGGAGGAAGAATGGGGTGGCAAGGTGCTCTGGTAGAAATCAGTCCTCTCCCAATGGAGCCTATACACCATCCCCCACTCCCCCAGCATGCCTATGCTTCATGACCAAGCAAGGCAGTGCCCAAATGGGACGCTAAATGTGGACTTGGGGAACTAGCGTCCCTGCAGGACAATGAAACGAAACCAGTGTCACTCATCTTGAGATCATGAATGTTTTGCTTTATAAATACAGTTTTAAGAAATCATTAAACATTTGGAGAAGAGGACCTGATCCAAAATTTCAGCTTCAAAAGCTTCATGACATGGGATTCAGCTATGATTGCTTATATATGATACCAAAAGCATAGGCAACAAAATAAAGAAAATAGATATATTAGACTATACCAAAACTAAAGACTTGTGCATAAAAGGACACTTCCAGCAGAGATGGGATGGGAGAAAATATTTGCAAATCAAATATCTGAGAAGGGGTTAGTAGCCAGAATATATCAAGAGTTCCTACAACTGAACAACAGACACAAAAAAACAAGTAACTCAATTACAAACGGGGCAAAGGACTTCAATAGACATTTCTTCCAAGAGATGTACCAATGGCCAACAAGCACGTGAGAAGATGCTCAACATCACTCATCACTAGGGAAATGAGGTTCAAACCATGAGGAGTTATCAGCTCACACTCATTAGGATGGCTGCTATCAAAAAATCCAGAAAATAACAAATGTTGGCAACAATGTGGAGAAATTGCAACTATTGTATATTGTTGCTGAGAATGAATATTGTATATACATTGTATATACACACATATATAATATATAATACAATGTGTATTGTATATACATATATACAATATTGTACATTGCTGCTTGCAGCCATGATGGAAAACAGGGTGGCAGTTCCTCAAAAAAACTAAACAGAATTACCATATGATGCAGCCGTTCTCCTTCTGGATGTATACCCAGAAGCACTGAAAGCAAAATCTCAAAAAAGATACTCATACACCCATGTTGATGGCATCATTCTACACTAGCCAAAAGGTGCAAACACCCCGAGCCTCCGCCCACAGTTGAACGGCTGGATAAACAGTCTGTGGCATACACACGCAATGGAGTATCATTCGGCCAGAAAAAGGAGAGATTCTGACACATACTACGATCCAGATGAACCTTAAGAATTATACCAAGTGAGGGGTGCCTGGGTGGCTCAGTCAGTTGAGTGTCCAGCTCTTGACTTTGGCTCAGGTTGTGCTCTCAGGATCCTGGGACCTGGCACCACCCCCTTCCCCGGTCGCTCAGCTGGGAGTCTGCTGGAGATTCTCTGGTTCCCTCCGCCCCTCTCCCAGCTCGTGCACGCACTCTCTAAAATAAATAATTTTTTTTTTTTTAAAGAACATTATACCAAGTGAAAGAGGCCCATCTCAAAAGCACAAATCCTATATGGTTTCCCATTCTATGGAGTCCTCAGAGTCATCACACTCAAAGAGACCCAAAGCAGAGTGACAGTCGCCAGGGGCTGGCAGGGAGTGGGAAATGGAGACTTCCTGTTTAACGGTGGGTTGGGGGGTAGGGGGTGGTGGCTTCAAAAGGTAACTCTTCTGTTGCATCTGTTTGACCATGAAAACATTAAAGTTTACTTATAAACAAAAAGAAATGCCCTCAGGTGAACCAAATAGAAAATGTAATACGCATCTCTTTGCAACTCACCCTCTGAGAGATGGATGACTTCGCATGCCACAGCCTCTCTTTGAACGTCGGGAAAACTTGCCCCTTCCTAGCATGCTTCCCCCAAGGACCTGCATCACTGTAGAAAGGGAAGGACCCGGGCCTGAGTCACAGCGTTTTCAGAACTGGAGAACTTGGCCATGTCTACTCCATGGCCTTCAGACCCTGTGCCCTACTGTGTGACAGACACCCCAGCTTGGCCCTTTGTTAGGGGATTGGCCAGCCTCATGATGCTCAACCACAAGCATCTTCCACCTTGTGGGGTTTTTGTGATGATCAATGAGGCCCTGTAAAGGGCCTGGTAGACAGCAGGCACTCAAAAATCACCAGCTCCTTTTATTATGCTCTTCTCCAATCATCACCAAAAGTATTCAGAGTCGGTATTATTACCCATATTCTACAAATGAGGGAAAAGGACATAGCATAATAGAAGCCTCCATGATTCTGATGATTGTGTTCCAGATTCTAATTTTTAAAATAAACTTCAAAAAATAGAAATTTTCCATTAATTTCATTCTCTTCCCAAAAAAAAATTGTTCAATACAATGCATGTCAACACTCTGTGAACCCAACACATTATCTGCAGATCCGAGGCAAACCCAGGAGCAGGTGTAGCAGAGGCCCCCACAAGTGGCGGGTTCAGGGAATGTCTGCACTCCTGCCAATGACTGCCTACCCTAACCACCAGTTCATCCATGCCACTATGGGAACCCAATGCAGGGATGCCAGAACTTTCCATTTTCCGAGAGATGCAGAAAATGCTACCTCTGGGGAAAATGTACAGACTTTCAAATAAAGGTGACCCTTTATTCTGATACCATGCAGACAAAATAAGTCAAGTGTGCAGACAAGCCCTTCAGCGGCGGGCTCCGATAGGAAGTCGCGTATTTTATAAGCAGAGCTCTGACAAAAAGAGAAGCCTGGGACTCGCAGCTTCCCATAAAGCCCTCCAATGGTTTTTCTAGTCGAGACTGGGAGCTAGAGCAGGAAGCAGAGAGAGGATGGACAGAAACAAGGAAGAGCAGGATGCCCAAACCTGACAGTCTCAGCCTACCGAGGCAGGACGACAAACTAATCTTTGTAGGGTTCACTTATTTTCAGGGTTCACTAATTTTCTTCCATCAGATCTTTGCCTGAAGCTACACCCAGAGATTTTCTGCAACCCCTGCTCCAGATGGGAAGGCGCACACCATCCGGCCACATTAATTAAAGAGGATTTCTTTCCTCTGAGGTGAATGCGTGTTAAAAATATCAAATGTTAATCACTGGCAACATTAATTTATAATAATGCTTGTCTCCCTCTCAACTTCCACGGCGACATCTGGCCTGACTGCTTTGAAACTGACACCTGCTCCATCGCGGGAATTATAAATAGCCTGAGTTAAAATCTTCACCTTGAACCGAACAGACGGGCTCCGTGGGGTGGTTGAAGCAGGCTGCAGGGTGCTGCAAAGTCCTGGGTGGGTCTGTTTGGGGTGGTGTTTAAAATTGTTTTTTAAAGCCGGCAGTCATGAAGTGGGAGGCAGCGTGATGGAGGGGCATGGACAAGGTGGGGCTCTGGGCTGCTTCCTTGCCCATGGGCAGGGCTGGCTTCACTCCCCGACCCCTCCTACTCCCCACCAGCCCATTTCATGATGGTCAGAGGCAGGTGTGGGGGCAGGCATGGGGTCAGCTGTTTCTTTCCACTCTCCATCCAGTTTCCACACTCGCCCTGTGGGGATTGATCGGTGCAGACACCATCTTCTACTGAAGGGGGCAGCACCCACTTGGTGCAAACAGAGCACTCTCCATCGGCAGGCTGGTATAGTAGCCAAAGTTCACACTTCCCGTGCCTTCACTATGTGCCAGGCCCGGGCTGGCTCCATCTCACCGGGTCCCTGCAGCAAGCCTGTGAATTAAGTCCTAGTGGGAATGCGGCTTCACGCAGGAGAAGATTGAGGCTGGAGAAGTTGCTTTCCTGAGGTCATCCAGCTAGCAAGTGGTGGGCAGAGTCAGAATTCAAATGAGGAATGGTAGGTCCCAGGGGGTCTCCTTGCTTACTCTCCCTTTCCAGGGTCTCCTGAGCTGCAAAAGCTCCCTCTTCCCAGGCCCCCTCTCCAGCATTTCACATCTCTTCGTGACAACTCTGGGAGCAGCAGGAATTACTCTCTCCATGCATCAGATGTGGCAGCGGACCCTGGGAGCTGCCTGACCCCTCAGACAACTGAGCGGAGAATCTGAAGCTTTGGTTCCAGTGCCACCAGGAAGAATGGGACCACCAGACAGAAGACAGGGAGGGACAGAGCACCTCATGGAGGGGAGAACACAGGTGGGAGATGGGGAGGGCAGTGTCTGGGAAGGAGGGCAGGAGATGCGGGGGGCCCCATTTCTGATTGTCTCCAGCTCCCCAGTGGCTCAGGACATCTCTGGGGCCAGGCAGCAAAGCCCCTCCTGGCTTTGCGATGAGGCTGCCTCCACAGGACTCTGCTGTCCCAGGCCAGAGCCCTGGGAGGGTGCATGCTGTCCAGGGACGTGGTGGCCATTGGCTGGCTTTCCCATGATCCCAGGCACCCATGGAGCCTAAGGGGAGGGAGGAAATAGCTATCCTGAAAGCAGACCCCTTATACTACACCACTTAGTCATTTCACAGCTGTCCCTTGCCAGTTTGGGCCCTGGGGGACCATCTTAACCAACAAAGCTGCAGCAGGGAGCAAGAACCTTCTCTCCCATCTTTCTCCAGCCGCCACCCCATCCTCTCCAGTGCTTAGTCCCCGTGAGATCACTCCCAGGTCTTCCTTCCTCACTGGGCCTGCCCCTGGGCCTCTTCTCAGTGACCCTCCTCCGAGGCTGACGTGACCAGGTATGCACACCTGGCAAAGGAAGTCTGTGATCCCTTCCCCTCACCTGGGACCAAGTGTGGCTGCCCACCCATGGGGCTTCTTACTGAGATACCTGCCCCCAGCAGGCTCCAGAGCAGGGAACCCCTACCTGAGGTCTTGGACCCATTTTTCTGTTGCCTGACTCCCTAACGCTCCCTCCAGACATGGAGTATCCCATTGAGCTGGTCAAATCCCTGTAGCTCCCGCTCCCAGCTGACTCCCAGCTGGAGACTGGGGAGCACATGCAGGACGTATGCAGGACGCGTGGTTGCCTCCTGGTTGGGGCCTCGGGCCATCCAGCACCTGCGCCTCCTCACCTGCGCTTTGCAGCATCCAGGTGTGGGCCCAGCTGCTGGCCTTGAAGTGAATGGAAATTACAGCCCCTTAGAGGGGCCTCCTCTCTCGGCCCCAGTGTCACCCCTCTCTGTACTCCTCTGCCTGCTTCACCACTCTGAGGATGGAGGTGTCCTCGGAGACAATTATGCCCCCTTTGAAACCTAATTCTGGACGGTTGTAGACCCAGGCATAGTCACACACACACACCCAATTCCCTCCCCACTTCCTGTCTTCTTAGTCCTTGTTTTAACATGAAGATCAGTTCTAGCTGAATGGAGTTTTCCTAATGGAAACTAGCCTCTCTGCCCCCCTGCAAAGATAATTAGAATTTTCACGATAGGCCTAACTGATTTCCTCCAAAGGTTAGGGTGCCCAGGTAGGACAGTGTCTCCCTGGGGGCAGAGGCCTGGGGAGGACCCGCAGCCCCCCAACTGGAGAACAGCTTGTTAGAGGCCCCTCGAATCCAAGCCTCCAGGACTCAGCATTTTGACATTTCCCTTTGGTGAGCTATGAACCCTGAAGATTGGGAGCTGCGGGTTTATGGGGCAAATGACATTTCCTAGGACCACTGACTCCTGGGGGACAGCCACCAGAAGTGACACCTGTTTCAGGGTCATACATGCTTCAGCTGGTTTAATTTAACCCAGTTTGAGAAGATTCAGGATAGGATTCAGAGCCCACTCTCCTTATGCTTTTTCTAGAAAAAAAAAAAAAAAACGCATAGCGCAGTGTTAAGATCACGGTCCATATTGAGCAAACATTACTTTAAAATAGTGACTCATATGTTTAAGCAAGGGATTAAGAGGCACTTAGATAAGATTTGCGTATCTATGTTCCTAAACGGGTTGCTATTGAGCTTTGCCTATATAAACCTGTGCTTCTAAACATCATAATATCAACAGAACCAGGTCTGGACAAACTGTAATTTCTTCCTACCACACTCCAGCCCTGGGGAGCAGAAGCATGTTTAGGAGATGCTTCCAGGTAACATGGGCTTGGTAAGGCAGTTCCTGGAGGACCAGGCCCTGGGCAGAAGGCTCCCAGCAGGGACTTTCCAAGATGTGTTCATAAAGAAACAAAAAAGCATAAAGCATGCCTAATGTGCTTCCTCATGCACAGCCTGTCCTAAGCACTTTGCACACCCTTGCCCGGCAGGGTAAGGGTAAGAGGCGGGTACTACAATCGTTTGTGCCATTTTACAGATGGGGACACTGAGGCAGAGAAGTTCGGCAACTTGCCCAAAGTCCCCAGTCAGGAAGTGACTTGACCAGGGCTTAGACCCGAGCAGTCGGCCCCATCCACCATCTTGCCGCACCCCCTGTTGGGAAGCAGAATTAGGATAATTTGCTGCACATTTGCCAAGCAATGCCAACAGAGTGAAATGCAAAATGATGAGAAAATGTCAAGCTGTCATTCGACATATTTGTTTACTTAGTGTTCGGAGCTTAGTTTTGTGACAGGATTTCACAGGATCCTCTCCGCCTGTCTCTGTCAGAGCTGTGCCCACGGCTTCTTACTCGTCAGCGTTTCTCTCTGTGTAGACCCACTTCATCCTTTCGCGAATCTTCGGCCCCCAAGTAAAGGTTCCCCTGTCCTCAGTAGGCCAGGGGGAGGGGCTGGGGGGGGTGGCTCTGATCCCTTCTGAGGGCAACACCCAGGTTTTTCTTCCAAGGCACACCCATATTTAAATGAAACAAATGTCCCTAGAACCCGTGGGTAGGGACTTCCAATAGGGCAAAGGCGAAGATAAGAAAGAATGTTCTGGACAGAGGGCCATAAACTGCCCCTCCCATGGCCTGGGCCCTGTGATCTCCTTGAGGCCCAGGTACTGGGCTCTCAGGCCTGTAGCCGGCTGCAGGCTCCACGAGGCCCTTCATAAACTTTGAGAGGAAAGCCTCTGTGGCAGTCAAAAGGGGCCTCAGGGGAGCTGAGGGAGAAACCATGAAAATGAATAAAAGAAAGCTCATTCAAAATGAAGTCGGGAAGCTAGGCAGGGAGAGGTGTCAGGAACGTCATGGAAGCTCTTCTGGACCAGCAGGAAGAAGGAAGAGGTCCTCAGCCAGCCAACAGCACTGGCCCTGCCTGCAGCCAGTGAGAAGCCGCCACACGTCGCTCCCCACTTCCCCCCTTTCTTCTATAAAAGGAGGCTCTCCCGCTGTGTCCTCCAGGCTTGCCTCAGCTTTACCTAAATTGGCTTATCCTGAATTGCAATTCCTCTGCTGGTCCTGAATATACTCATTTGCTGCAGGGTAACTTGGGCTGTTTCTTTCTTTCTTTTTTTTTTTTTTTTTTTTTTAAGATTTCATTTATTTATTTGACAGAGAGATCACAAGTAGGCAGAGGCAGGCAGAGAGAGAGAGAGAGGAGGAAACAGGATCCCTGCTGAGCAGAGATTCTGATGTGGGGCTCAATCCCAGGACCCTGGGATCATGACCTGAGCCGAAGGCAGAGGCTTTAACCCACTGAACCACCCAGGCACCCCCGGGTTGTTTCATTTTTAAGGCAGACACCACCTAAAAGTTGTTCTCAGGGTGACTCTACGGCTTTGGGCTTCTGGGGCTAGGTATGGCCCCGACCATGACTGGAACAGGAAACGGGCCATATTTCCACCTTATTCCCACCCAGGGTCAGCTGTTTAGGGTAAGCCTCTTTTTTTTTTTTTTTTTTTTTAAGAGAGAGAGCGCACAGAGGAAGAGTGAGAGGGAGAAGCTGACTCCCTGCTGAGCAGAGAGCCTGATGCGGGGGGCTCGATCCCAGGACCCTGAGATCCTGACCTGAGCCAAAGGCACCCCAGGATACTGTTCTTAAAGAGGCACAAACATCCCTGCAAGAAGGACTCGGTGCCAGTTAACTCAGTGGCTACATAGGGACTTGTCCTCTCCAGCCAAGGCGGGCAGTGCCCAGGGGTAGTAAAACAAAAACTACAATAACAACAACAAAAATCCTTTGCAGGAGACATCCTGCCTCCAGGGAACATCTTTGCAGCAGGCATGTGGAGGCCAGAATGGCAGCTCTAGGCCAGTGTCACTCTGGGCTCCGCAAGCTCCAGGTGTGGTCGCTACCATTCATTTTTTTTTTTTTTTTAAAGATTTTATTTATTTATTTGACAGAGAGAAATTACAAGTAGATGGAGAGGCAGGCAGAGAGAGAGAGAGGGAAGCAGGCTCCCCGCTGAGCAGAGAGCCCGATGCGGGACCCAATCCCAGGACCCTGAGATCATGACCCGAGCCGAAGGCAGCGGCCTAAACCACTGAGCCACCCAGGCGCCCCGCTACCATTCATTTTAAGATGCAGGCATGAGGAGGAACTGAGAGCCCAAACTTGCACCTTGCACCATATAGCGCTTTTGTCCTGCTAATGAGGGATTTCCTTTATTATCCAAACTGGGTTTTTTTTTTTTTTAATCTTATTTATTTATTTGACACAGAGAGAGAGAGAGAGATATCACAAGTAGGTGGGCCACAGGGGGGCGGGAGGGAGCAGGCTCCCCGCCCAGCAGAGAGCCCATGTGGGGCTCGATCCCAGGACCCTGAGATCATGACCTGAGCCGAAGGCAGAGGCTCAACCCACTGAGCCACCCAGGCGCCGTGTTACCCACATTGCAAACAGTTGAGAATAGCATTTGAGGAGCCGTCTGGTACCGAAAACCACACATGACAAACACCTTACTGGGGGCATCTTTCTCCCCCGCCCACAAGATAAATGTCAAATAAACATTAAGGGATGCCAAATTGCTCACCAGCCTGGAATGTTCCAGTCCTCCTGTGCTCGAGACCCTGAGGACCTCCCAGGTGCCTGCAGGCCTCAAACCTTAGAAGCTGAAGCCTGGTTCCATGAAACGTGGGCCATTTCCTGCAGCCGTGAGCGGCGCTGAGACAGGCCCTGGCCTCATTCTCTTCAGGCTGGACACATGGGCCAGACCAACCTCCTGCCGACTGAAGCTGGAAAGCTTTTTTTTTTTTTTTTTTACTTTATAGATTTTAATAATGATTTTTTTTTTAACAGCTTCTTGTGACATAGTGCACACCCCATGAGAATTCATCCATTTAACACATTTAATTTCATATTCCTCAGATATTCACAGAGTTAGGCAACCATCGGTAGGTACAACCTAATTTTAGAACATTCTCGCCACCCGGAAAGGAAACCTTGTACCCACCAACAGTCACTCTCTATTTTCCTACACTCGGCTCCAGGCAATGACCAAGCTGCTGTCTGTCTCTGGAGATCTACCTACTTTGGGCATTTCGCATAAGGAGAATCATATGAAACGTGGTCTTTTGGGTCTGGCTTCTTTCTTTCAAGTTTCTTTTTCTTTCTTTTTTTTTTTTAAGATTTATTTATTTATTTTAGAGAGAGCGCAAGAGTTGGTGGGGGTGGGGGAGAAGAGGGGAACCCCAAGCACTGAGCGCAGAGCCTGACACGGGGCTCCATCTCACGACCCTGAGATCCCAGGCTGAACCCGATTGCACCGCGCAGGTGCCCCTGGCTTCTTTTGCTGGGCATCCCTGGCTTCTTTCATTCCACACAGCATTCTCGAGGTCCGCCCCTGCTGTGGCACGAGCAGCATTTTGTTCCAGTTTAGGACTCAGTGACATTCCATGGTAGGGCACAACCTCCTTTGTTCGTTGTGCCATTGATGGAAGCAAGCTGTTTGTGTCTAGAGGGCCCTTTGCTTTTCTTTCTGACTACCCCCTGGAAAAGTGTCCCGATGGAAAGCAGGCCCCGGACTGCCTTATGCTTCCCTCCCCATCTGGTGGGATCTGAGTTTTTGGTACACTCCAGGAGAATTCTCCAGGTGGACTCTTGGGCTGGTCTCAGATCAGACACCGGCCAAATTTTCAAATAGCAATTCCTCAATCCCCTTGCTTACAGCTGTCAAAGCTCTGAAAAAGTAAGAATGCCAAGTGTTGCCCTTGGGGGTCTGAGGCCTTGGCCCCACCTCAACCCACCCCCAACCAAAGCCAACCTGGGTAAACACGCAGTCAAAGTAAAATGGTATGTTTGCTGTGCAGACTCAGCTCTGAGGCAAGCCCCCACTCCCGGGGGCCTCTTTCAAAAGCCCAAACTTTTCTTTGGCTGAGGGAGTCTTCCTGCTTCCTCCTTGGGTCTTCCCTCTGCTCCTTGCCCCTCTGGAGCCTTACAGCCAGAGTCTGTGAGATGGGAGAAGGGCCAAGGAGAAACACTGACCAAAAAGCACTCACGTGCCTGCTTGGTGCCGGCCAGTTGGAATCCTTTCCCATACACCACCTCGAGTTCGTCCTCAAATATTCAGGGGGAGCAGGGCTTAGCGGCAGACTTCCACTGAATGCTCTAGAATTTTAGGCCTAATTTAGGAGAGCTCCAGGCAGACGCTCAGCTCTGGCCTCTGCCCTCCGCTCTGCCTGTGTCTAGCCCTTAGTCCTCCATGAGGAGCACCCCCAACACCCAGCTTCCCTCAGGCCCTACCCTTCCTCGGCCCCCTACTGGTGACATCTCCCCTCCCTGGTGCCAGCGGCTTCTGCCCTACCTTCTGCTACCATTCTCTTCAAGGGGAGGGTCCTTTTTTGTCTTTGTTTCCGAGACGACTAAGTCCATCCAACAAAAGTAAATGGAACTTTTATAATTTAAGATGTTCTCTCTCACAGACAGCAATCCTGTACTTTCCCACTCCCGACCTGCCCCCCAGGACCCATCCTGGTCTCTCAGGACTACTGTAGGCTTTGTGTACGGCTCTCTCAATAGCCAGGATCTCAGAGGGCCTCCCTCTGGTGAGTGAGAAACTGCAAGGGGGCCAGGAGGTGAACACGGAGATGTGGGGACTCTGGGAGCAGAAGGTCTGTGACGGGCGGCAGCTACAAACCCCACATCCCAGAGGCCCCGGAGACCCTTGCCAGTCTGTCTCCTCTTAGGAAATGCTACTGCTCTTTCATTCATTCGTTTGTTCATTCCGTAAATGTCCTGAGCACAGCTCCATGCCAGGCACCAGACACGGGAGAAAACCATGGTCTCCAGCAGGTCCTCTGCTTACTGTGCAAGAAAGGGACCCCTTAGCTCATAAATGAGTAATAAACTAATTAGTTAATACATGAATTAACTGGGTTCGACTTCAGATGACCAGAAACTTTTCAGTCCTCTGTGGGCCCTCCCTTCAGATCGGCCAAAGTGTCCCATCACCCTCCCCATCCATGGTGTGACCCGGGTGCTGAAAGCCAGCACCCCACCAAGTCCCGTGTCTCTACCCCAAACACTGGAGGGAGGGGTCTGGGCCAGGCAGGCCAGCCCAGGACCCCCTGCCTCCTCCCCCCACCTCCCTTCTGCCAAAAGTGACAGACCACAGTGCAGAGAGCAGGAGGGCATGACCCTGCGTAGCTTGGGGTCTGAAGAGGGGCTGCCCACCAACACCCTCTGTCAAGTACTCAGTACACCTGGTTCTTGGGCTTGGTGTGGCTATTGCTGGGCTTGGTCTGTGATGACCCCAGGCCCTGAAGCCAGCCCCGGCAGAGGGCAGACTCTGGCAGACTCTGGCCTCAGTAAATGAAGGGACCTGAGGCCAACAGGGTGGTGCAGGCACTTGCAGGGAGCTGGGTCCAGAAGCCCCTCCTGTTACCCTCCCCATCCCCCACCTTTACCACAGGCCTGGGTGTTCTCAGTTCCTCAGCAGCTTGCCCCTAGGGATGCACTCTGCTGTGTACTGGGCCTGGGAGGGGAGCCCAGTTCCTGGGAAGAGAGGCCACCGAGAGGAGAGGCTGGGGGTGGGGCTGCTCCCTGGGGAGGCCTCTGTCCTCTGGCTGTGCAGCTGCTCCTCCCAGCCCCTATTATTCAACCTGGGGACACAGGCAGGATGCAGACACTGCCCTTCCTTCTCTCATGGGTGAAGGCCGACATGGGCACGAATGTTCTCTAAGAGCAGGTGCCAACTCGTGCCTGAGGCCTATCCCAGGTGTTTCCATGTGGATGGATGTGGATGGGGCAGGGGGACACATTTGAGGGGCTCTTGAAGGAGGCATTGAGATCACCAGACCACAGAGGAGACACAGAACATTCCCCATTGAGGAACAGCCCCGGCACAGACACACATGGCATCTCCCAAGGACCGTAGGCAGTCCTGAGGCTGAGAAGCCTAGTGGGGAGCATGGGAGAGGCAGAGAGAGAGTGGGCAGGGGCTTGCCGTGCCCTGCTATGGGCTGGGTTTTCTCCTTTGGAGCTGAGAATGGCCGTCAGGGGTCACAAACCAGGTAAATGTGCTGCCTAGAAAGATGCTGGTAGACATGCCAGGGTGGATTTTTAAGGGGAAAACTGGAGGCAGAGAGAATAGGTCAGAAGCAGTTGCCACAGGCCATGCTCGGCAGGATGACTGCTTAAATCTGGCCAGGGCTGCCGTGGGAAAAGACAGTAGAAGAGAGAAGACATGTAGGCTGCTCTTGAACTTCCAACTTGGATCCTGGGGTTGATGGTAGCCCTGACCCAGATGACTAGCCAAGAAGATGGGGACTCGGGGGCACAGGTGGGGGGAGAGGAATCTCATCATCGTCACCTGGCTCACCCACCTCCACCGTCCCACTCCTGGATAAGCTGGACGATGTCTCGCCAGAAGATGACAGCAGCTTCTAAGAAAGAGGTGTGTAGGTGGGACGGGACCCAAAAGACTCCACAACTAAGTATTTCTCCTGTACTTCTTAGGATGACAGATTTCTTTCCACAGGTGGAAGCACTGTCCCTCTAACCCTCTGGTTGAATCTATCCTTTGGGGACATCTGGGGAATGGTCCCCATCTGCTTTGAGAAGGGCACATCTTTGACTCCTCCATGCCATCCCCAGACTGGTCACTAGATGGCACCAGACTCCACCTGTCGAACAGGAAGGGGTTAGGTCCAAGGGGAGGTAGGGCTGTCCCTGAAAGGGCAGCATCCGGGAAGGATGTCCATTTTATCTAACCCCGATTTAATTGAACTCTTTGGGAATACATTCTTATCTTAATATATGTTATTCCTATAAGTAGATTCTTTTTATAATTATATTGATGAAGAATATATTCCTGATTATAAAAACTTCTCGCAAATACACTTTTCTTACCTCCCTGTCCCTCCAACCTCCCCATCTCTGCTCTTAGGGCTTCAGGGGGGAAAAGGCAGTGAGAAACTGGGGCAGAGGTCAGTTATACATTCCTTGGCATTCTGGTATAAAATATGAGAACTGTTCCAGTTAGACTAAAAGGGGTCTACAGACTGGCCAGCTCCAGATGGGGATGGAGATGGGGGCTGCAGGTGGCGAGTCAGTGTGTGCCTCGTCAGGGGCACTCCTGTGCCTCCAGCCATCACCCTGTGTCTCTACTGTGCTGAGGCACATGGCCATGTCTCATCCAGGAGGGCTCTGCCTGCAGAGGGCACAGCCTGACTGAGGAGGGCCCCCACACACCAGCATGACTTGTCGTAGCAATCGGTGGTACCTGGAGACCCAAAGGATAAGGGTGGGCAGATTGGAACCCTGGACATGGACAATAGCTCTATGTCTGGCATCTGAGCCTGAGTGCAGGGGGGAGAGATCCAAGGGCTGCAAGAAGGGGCAAGAGCCAGCAGAGCAGGCAAGGAGGTCCATCAGAGGAGACAAAAACAGAGAAGGAGCCCTGAGTGGAGCTCAGGTCTGACTCAAGTGAGTCCTACAGTAAAGCCTGTCCTGAGTACCCCCGAGCAAAGCTCCAGCAGATCCAGGGCAAACGGGGGAGGCAGGAGCCCCCAGGCCTCCTTAACCACGATGAGTTTGGAGGCTTCTGAGAAACACAGGATACAATGTCTTTTTATCTTACATTTTGCATTTTTCTAGGCCAGGAATTGGGGTGAGGAGGGACTGTGGGGACAGTAACCTGACAGGGAATGCTCCCAGCCCCTGGGTTCGGACATAGGCTCCTGGCCGTCCTGATATAGAACTTCCTCACCCCACACATGGTGGTCTGGGGGTCTCAGGTCCTGGACACTAAGCAGAAAGGACTGAGTTGCAGAAATGGGAGTTGCAACCCATCCAGATCTTGCCATTGGAGTCCCCACTCGGCTGCCAGTTCAGGGCTCCCTTCCTGTCTCCAACCCACTAACACACCTGAGCCACACACCTGAGCAGCACCTGCTGGGCCCAGAGTCCAAGGCCTGTCACACTCCATTCAAAGAAACCCTGAATCCACTTTTGCAAAAAAACTGCCCAAAACAGGAAGAGCAACGGGACGACATCCCTCCTCCACCTGGAAAAGGCCCTGTTCTGCCCTCCCACTCGCAACCCCCGAATCCCCACACAGGCGGAGCAGGAACAGCAAGGCCACTCGCCCTTGTTCATGCCTTTATTCTGCAGGGTCAGGTCAGCAAGCTCAGCTTCGGGTGTCCCCTGCTGTCCTGGGTGAATGCAGGGCAGAGTCCAAATGGGAGGGGCTTGATGGGGCTGGTGTTTTAGCAGACAGTGGAGGCCCGTGACACAGCTCCCAGACAGATGGCTCTGAACTTGGGAAAGCCCTTGATGTCTAGAGAAGCTGACTTCTCTGGGTGTGAGGCCTGTTGCAGCCTGGTCCTTAGGGGACAGTTGCCTCCCAAGTCAATGTGCCTGCCTGCTGCCTCTCCTCCCACCTCCCACCCTCCCCCAGCTGGGCAGAAGCCCTGTGTCCTCAAGGTCACAGACTTGCTCCCAGGGGCTGATCCTCAGAAAGGAGCTGTTTGAGGTCACTCCTTAACTGCTTCCTAAACTGTCATGGCCGATTAGATTAAGCTGCCCTCACTTGCATTCTACAGGGAGGTAGTGGGAACTGGGGGCTTCATTTGTGAACGAGTAAAGGGTGCGGGGAGGGGCCTCGGAGGCAATGCAGTTCTGGCCTAGTGGGTGGGCTCCCCCCACCTGCCATGAGGTCACTGCCTGCTGCACCTCCGCACCCCACCCCAAAGGGCTGACCTGGGGCCCATGGCCTAAAACTGAGGACTTAGTCAATCAAAGGAAGACGAGCAACTCCCCGGTTGCCCCTCACCGACCTCATGGAAAGGCTCAGCCCAGGACCTGTCCCTCGGAGCAGTACACCCAATACATACACCCAGTAGACGGGGCCAGTGGGGGCAGGGGCTGGGGAATGTGGGATTTGGGCAGAAGAGCACATGCAGGAAGGGGAAGAGATGGGCCCAGGGAGGAAGACAAGTCACGTCCGTGAGTGAGGCGGGGATCAAGGGAAAGAATCCCCCTTCCTGGTACTTACAACCCCTCAGGCAGCTAGAAGGGGAAGAGAGCCAGTTGGGGCGCCTCTCAGACCACAGCCCAGAGCTGGGACCCCGTGTGCTGCACGCACGTAGGTGTGTAGGGAAGAGGGACCGAGGAGGACTGTCTGGGGAGGGGGGACAGGGCAGCGATGGGCTGGGCCATGTAGCAGAAATGAAACACCCTCTGAGGCGAGCCCAGGCAGGGCTCAGGCAGAGGCCCCGTGTGTGTCCCGACAACAGATGAGCTCCTAGAAGCTGATGTTCTTCAGGTCCGTGGAGCAGCGGTACCTGCCATCCGGGCACCTGGAGCACAGCAGGTTGGGCAGGCAGGGACAGGTGTGGTGCTGGCGTTTCCTGAAGAAGGGGACCTGGGGAGAGAGGAAAAGAAGGAGGACAACTTCACCATGAGGGAGGTGGGCCTTCTGGCAGGAGCTTCTGGCCGGCCCAGCCCTGGCCGGTGTCTCCCCTCCAACCAGCACAACAGTAACAGTTATCACAGAGGGGGGAAATTGAGGCATGATGGCTGAGCGACTTGCCAAGCTCACGCAGCTGGTTTGTGGAGGAGCCGGAATATAGACAGACCCAGGCAATCTGTCTCCCGGGACAAGGTAACCAGCCTAACCTAACTCAACGCTAGGGGGTGCTGACGATGCAGCAGTGGACCGGACAGACACTGTCTCTGCCCTGTGACTCACCCAGAGACTAAACTATTGATATTTCCTCCAGGGACGGTGAACAGGAACAGTTATGATCATAGGTAGGGTCAGACTGCCCGGGTTCAGTTCCCAGGTCCCTTCCCAGCTGCGTGACAACTGGCAGGTTCTTTAGTCTGTGGGTCTCAACCTGATTATCTGCAAAATGGGTCAAAAATAGCACCTCCCGGGTGCCTGGGTGGCTCAGTGGGTTGGGCTACTGCCTTCGGCTGGGGTCATGATCTCAGGGTCCTGGGATCGAGTCCCGCGTCGGGCTCTCTGCTCGGTGGGGAGCCTGCTTCCTACTCTCTCTCTCTCTGCCTGCCTCTCTGCCTACTTGTGATCTCTCTCTGTCAAATAAATTTTTTTTAAAAATCTTTAAATTAAAAAAAAAAAATAGCACCTCCCATGTATGGCGGAAAGAGGTTTAAGCTATATAATTGCAAAAGCTCTTAGTCTGAAAAGTGGCCCATAGTAAGCACTCAGCTTTAGCTTTTATTGCCCCCGGTGTCCCCTTGCGGGAATGCAGATCTGCAGCCAAACTATCACACACCCCAAGGCAGCGAGGACTGTCCCACTGTCCCACTGTCCCATCTTGACTCGGCCCCGCCTCCCCAGCTGTCCCGATCTGGAGCATGACCACAGGAGGACACCCAGAAGAACCCAGGGCTCCTAGGTGCAGACGTGCTCCCCTGAGCAGCAGGGGGTACTCCAGAACTGCAGGGAACCCAGAGGAGGGGCTGGCCCACGGGGTCCCCGTGCACATCTGGGGTTGCTCCTGTACCCAGCTGTTCAGAAGCAAAGGCCTAGTGGCTCTTCTATGCCGCTGGGGTTGGGAGCAGCCTACCAGGGGAGGGATACTAGGCACGTAGGGCCAAAAGGGTACAAGTGCCTCCTTAAAGCATATGCCCTGGGCCTGGGGCTTGCGGCGCCCTAACCAGACTCATCCCTTGGGCGGGAGGCCATTTTGTGAGTCTTATTTCAGGTTCTTGAGGGATGGTTCCTAGGGGCAGAAGACATTCAGGTCCCCTTGAGAATCTGAGTTCATCAGATCTGAAAGAGACTTCTGGGGTAACCAGTCTCTTCCCCTCATATTCATGAGGTGATTGAGGCCCAGAGCAGTCATGCTAATTGCCCAAGACCACCCAGCTGAGGGGTTCCGGCCCTCAGATCTAACAGGCTGTGTGATCAGGCTGCCCTCAAGAAGCAAGGAGCCGGGCCCAACCCGGGTGAGCTGCTTCTGAGGTCAGAGTCAGAAAATCAAGGTCTAGTCCCAACTGTCTGGCTCAGGGCCCTGAGCAGGTCTGTGCTGTACCTTATGGCTGCTGGGGTGACACTCTTCTCCTTCCCGCCCCAGCGGGGTGCACATCCGAAGCCCACGCAGCCACAGGCTGATTGCACAGCAGGAGCCCGCCCCACACTGGACATCCCTCTCACAGGCCTGCAGGGAGACAAAGCGGCCATTCGGAGCCCATTAGTGCCACCCAAGAGAAACCAGAAGGGAAAGGTACATCCGAATCCCTCACGGCTGCCTGGCACCCCAGACAGCACATCCGTGCTTCTGCTCCACTCACAACAGGATGCCGGGGCTCAGCGAGGCATCCAACTGCGTCCGAGGACCCCTCCAAGCTCCTCTGAGCCCATCCAGTAGGGAGGCCACGCTCCTCCTCGGACCAAGCCAGAGTCAGGAGCATGGCTCTTCGGCTCTAGTAAATGCTCCAAGGATGCTGGGGAAATGGAACTGATCTGAATTCCTGGGGGGGGGGGGACATTGATGGTCCAAGTCCCGAGGGGGTCAGTCCTTGGACTAACGATCCAACCTTGACCCCACACCCAGGGTTGGTGTCTTCCTTCCCCTGGCCCCTACCTCGGCCCTCCCCTTGGCCTTCACCAGAAGCCCAGCCTCACTGAGATGCCAGCACCCCAGAGAACAGGGGTCTCCCCAGTGCTTCTCTGCTGGCATCCTCAATCCCCAGAGACGGGTGGACCCCTCTGGGCTGGGCTCCAGAACAGGAGCTAGGCGGCTTTGCCTGGTTTCTGGAAGCTGTGAACTTGCTCAGACCCAGGGAGGGAAAGTGGGGGTGTGGGGTCTGCTCCCGCCCCCCAGAGGAGGTGCAAGTGACAGTCACCTGGCCGTGCATGTCTCCAGCCCAGTGAGGGCACATCTCACACACCCAGCAGCCCCTCAAAGCCCGGGTCAGGGTGGAGCAGACCCTCCCTTGCTGTTCTGCCACAGAGCTGGAACATCATGGTTTCAATCTGGCAGGAGGGAATATCCCATCCTGAATCCAGGAAGGTCACAGTCCAGGGAGCAAGGGCGTGTGGCCATGTCCACCCAGCCTCTTCCTGGGAGTCAGCCTCAGGGCGGCAGCAGGGCATGGAGAGGGGAAGAAGATCCTGACACCCCCTCCCCAGCACTGGTTCCCACCCTCTCCAGATGTTGGAGCAGGCCCAGTGGGGTCACCTGGGCGTCAAGGTCAACCCGCAGCTCCCATCCCTCTTGGTGGTTTCTCTCCTTTGTTCTTGGCCTCCCCGGTCTCAGGCTACACAATAGGAGATTCAGAGACTGATTCATTAGGTATAATTTTGCCCTAACAATGTTATTCATGCTCTGGGTCTTAAAAGCATTGACTTGACTTTAATATGTGTTCGTCTTTGAAACTTAGTCTCTTTCCTTTAAAAAGGAGAAGAAAGACCTTTCCTTTCTGTGACCATGAAAACTAATGAGATTTCAGGAATGGTTTGGCATTTTTCTACATTTCCATTCTTTATGTAAAAAGTTAAAGGACATTGGGGAAAAATTAATTTCCCTCTTTTTTTTTTTTTTTTTTTTTAAGCAGCTTTGATCTGGGAAACTGTTAGGTATTACTTTCCCTTTTAGTAAGAGTCGTCCCACCACTGTAACGCATTTGAGGGTGGTCCCAGGGAAAGCCCCAGTCTGAGGGTTTCGAATTCTAAGACAGGCAGCGCCCCTGTGTGGGAAACCTCCACTGGGAGGCAAGATTTCTACTTGTTATCAGATGCTTACTTTTGGGTACACCCAGCCAAATGCTCTGAACAGAACCGAGCACAGTTAAAATACATAAACAATAAAGAAAGGAAAGAATTTCAAGACAATCTTCCTTAAGAGTAAAAAAAGCAGAAGTTAAACATCCCCAATTAAAGCTAATAAGGTCCCTGACTTTAATTAAGTCAACATGCTGTGTAAATGACACGGACATGTGGACCAGATTGTATATGAAATCCCAAATTTACACAAAAGATAAATTACGGGGTGCTAATCAGCTTTATGAAAGAAGTCCTTACTACACAATTAGGAATCTTATTCTTCCCCAAGGTCTAAACTTCAAAATGTCCGATGTTCTTCTAATGAATTTGGAAATAAGACTCGATTTACACATAGCCTCTCCAAAGTAGACCCCATCTAGGAGGGGGGTAAGGTATGACTAATCTGAAAATCATGTGGAATGCCCCTCTGAAACACTGGCTGACCACTGACTCCTTAATTTTTGTTTTGTTTTGGTTTGGTTTGGTTTGCCTCCTGCATGGTTGCTGGCTCCTATCCCATGCAAACCCTGACACCCGCCCAAACCCAAGGCATGGAGGGAGTTGGACGCCTTACCCCAGTGATCACGGCACAGTCCGACATAGTCAGCAGAAGGAACATGAATGAGACTCGCATGGCACCTCTCATGGTCACTTGGGGTGAAGGCACAACGCTGCCTGCTCCACGGCCTCTCGCTTGGTCCCCCTCAGCCTCCTGCACCAGCTGGGAAGGCCAGGCTGTCCAGCCCTTTCCCTCCTCCCAGATTTATGCAGTCCGATCCCGGCTGCCCGTGGGCGCCTCTCTCGGCTCTTCCCTTCCCCGTCACCAGTGCTATTTAGATGATCTCAGGGACGAACATGAGACCTGAATCTCTGATGACATCAGATCATCATCAAAACCAATAAAAATGAACACATCGGGGGCGTTGACAGTGGCTCGAGCTCTCCGAGGAGCCCAGAGATGCAGTCAGTGACATACGTTTCACTCTATAGTCTTTGGCGCCTCTGGGGCATCCTTCTATTCTGATTGGGGCGGGGGGTGGGGGGGCAGGCAGCTCTGGCAATGAATTAAGGGATTTACAACATCACCATTTATCCTTTCTGCTCCAAACCATGCAGCATACACATAGGATCACCCGCCCCCTCACTGTCAAGCCAACAAGAATTACCTGGGCATTTACCATTGGTCCAGCCCAGAGTTGGTGGCCCAGAAGACATGCATGGGGAAGGCAGTGTCCCTGGTCCTCTAAAAGATTAAAAGTCTGATAGGGAGACATAAGACAGTGAGAAAATAAGGCTATGCTTGGGGGGAAAGGGTTGACATCTCTGAGAGGCCCACATGAGCAATAGCTCCGTAAGAGGCTCAAGAGGAACACCAAGTGTCACTTGGTACAGGAATCAGAGGGCAGAAGATGAGCCCAGGTCTCTTCAGAGAAGCATGCTTGGGTCCGGGTATAAGATAAAGAGAGCCAGGAGCCTCCCCGCTGCCTTCCTGGGTTTGGGGTGAGCATGAGAGGGGGTGAACAAACACAGTGGACCCAGTGCCAGTTTGGTAGGAACTTGAATTTGGGCATGGGTCCTCTCATTGGGCTAGGAAGGCCCCGGTCCCAGACCTCCCACACCAGCCAACCCAGAGATAGCTCTCGGAATCCTGTACCAGACATCTGCTTCCCTTCACAAGAATAAAAGCTATTATTTCCAAGGTATGCTTTGAACTTATACAAGTTCAACCAGGTTTTTTACTGCAGAACTTTTCAGAGTCTTTCCTAGGCTACCAAGCAGGAAAGGCAACTTGTAGCTCTCCCAAACCAAGCCATCCATCAGAATCTTTTTCCTTAGAGTGTCTCAGGGAAATAGGGTTCCTACACAGAAACACTGGCAGGTGTTTACGAGTGCTGAGAGAGGTGAACTGGCACAGTAGCTAAGAGCCAGACTCCAGAGGTGAGACATCTTAACTTCTGGTCCTAAGTGGCTCATTCATTTTATGACCCCCAAGAATACTGTCAAACTCTCTAAACCTCAGTCTTCTCATCTATAACATGGGGAAGAGAGTACCTCTTACATTATGGGGGTTGTGAGGATTCATCCATTTATGTTTTCATTGGCCACATATTTATTTATTTATTTATGACCTCTTCATTGGAGGCACCGTTCTCAGTGCTGGAAATCAAGCAGTGAACAAAACAAGGTTCCTGCACTCAGGTAGCTTTGGTTCTAGGGAGGAGATAGGTAATAGACAACCAAATAGATTTATAATAAAATAGCCAGGTGTGCTGAGTTCTATCAGGAACAGAAGAAATAGAGCCCAGCAACACGTGATACTTTGGTTGGGGTGAGGCTCTCTGTAAAGAGACACTAGAGAAGGCCTGATAAAGTGAAGGAATGATGTGGGCAGTGCCGGAGGGAAGAACCAGTGCAAAGGCCCTGGGGCAGGGCCTTCTTGGCCAGTTCCAGAAGCAGCAAGGAGGCTGGTGAGCAGGGGAAGGGAGGGGATACAGTTGGAGCAGGAGCCAGGAACCATGCCCCACCAGCATTGCAAGACACTGTATTGGACCTGGCGGCAAATGTACCAGAGTTCTTGGATGGTTTTGGGCAGGGGAAAGGTGGGGGGAGATGTCATTTATACTTTGAGAGGATCTCTCTGGCTGCATACAGAGAATTAAATGAGATGATGTGTGTGACGTGCTTTTCACCAGGCTTGGTACAGGGCAGAGATTTGCTAATAATTAGCAATTTGTATCTCACACACACACACACACACACACACACAAAGATGGACCTATCTGCCTTAATATAAAATTCTCCTATGAGGTGGGCATAGAAATAATGACCCTGTATGACCTACTTTTCACTGCGCACTGAGTCAGGCACACAACCAGAGAAACGAGAGACCATCCAGCCTGTCAAACACTTACCTGCTGGAAGAAAGCAAGGCCATGCTGGGTGCTAGAGGAACTCCAAGCAGTCCTGGGCTCTGGGTGTCCCCACAGATGCCTCCTCACAAAGGCCGCCTTCCCTGAGACAGTGGTAAATGATGGCTGATCACCCCCACCCCCATCCTCCCTCTGCCTCCCATTCTCACCCCCTCCCTTCAACACAAAACTAATTATCCCACACAACTGGTGAAGAATGGTAGCGAGAAATACTGTTGCAAACAAAGCCAATAACATTGATTGAAAGCGTTGCATTCATCTGGAATGCTGGCATTTGAGGAAAAGCCAGCTTCATCAGAGGAAGGTAAGGGATAGCTGGTGACTTTGGTGGGAATCCCAAAAGAGGTTTTTTGGGAGATTTGGGGGTTCTTTACCCGATAACTCGACTAAGCAAATATTTGCTGGGTGCCTTCTACGTGTCAGGCCTGAGAGTTCATGGTTACGGGTCTGATTTCTCTCTGGAACTTGGAGCTCTCCTGTTCCTGTGAATACGTGGATTTCAACAATATTTTTGGTACACTTTAACCAAATCGGGGTTACTTTGGGCTGACAGATATAGCACAGAAGAGAAAGCAGGAGTGGGGAGGCCTCGAACTAGACCTAGGTAGGAGCCCCAGGAGACAAAGGAGAAGTGAGTGGTGAGAAGAAAAACACAATGACAAGTACTAACAGTGAATTTCGTCCCCTAGGGACACGAAAGCCAGTGAGATGTGCAGGGCCAGAGGGGATGAGGCATGTGGACAGAGATGGCCTACTGCTGAGTGATCGTACAAGAGGGCTCTGGGCCACACTCCTTGTGACTGAGACCTGGCCCTACTTCCCCTTCTAGCTAATTTTGGTGTCACCATTCTCCAGACCGTACAGCTCTCTCTCTCTCTCTCTCTCTCTCTCTCTGTCTGTGTGTGTGTGTGTGTGTGTGTGTTCATGCACACACATGTGGCAAACTAGAGCCATTCTCTGGGCCCAGGTCAGCACTGGCCTGGCATCCTCTCCAAGAGGGTTTACCTTCATCCACAGAATAAATTTGACTGTAAGGGCATTGGTGCTCCCTTCCAGCTCTACCATGAGGTCCTTGTTCTACAAGCTACAAAATAGTGCACATCGGGGGGTCTCCCTGCCCCTGTCTGAGTGTGACAGAATGGGGTCACTACCATTGGTTCCTTGCCAATGATTAAACATGAATTACTCTGGCTCATTTAGGAACAATATGAAGGGGGCGCCTGGGTGACTCAGTCGGTTGGGCATTTGACTCGATTTGGGCTCAGATCATGATCTTGGGGTCATGGTATCAAGCCCTTCGTAGGGATCCACACTCAGCTTGGATTCTGCTTGAGGTTCTCTCTCTCTCTCTCCCTCTGCCCTCCTCCTGCTCATGCTCTCTAAGTAAATAAATAAAATCTTTAAAAAAAAAAAAAAAAGACCAATGAAGAAAGAAATCGACAAACAATGGAAAACAAAACGCAGGGACCAGGGATTCTGAACCTGGGGTCACAGCCTCCCAAAAAGTTCTTGAACAGAATTCGGAGGACCCATGAGCGTGGCTAGAGAAAAGAATCGTGTCTTCATCCTCACTAAGGTCTAACAAGGTTTGAACATTTTCTTCGATTCTAGCTATAGCCACAAACACAACAGTATTAGTGAAACCTAGCTCATGATCACCAAGAGAAGTTGCAGGTGTTTTCATATCCTATGAAAACAGGCCAAAAGATTTCTTTTGTTGCAAACAGCTCAAAAGATTTCTGCTCATTCGATATTGAAGTCATGGGAGTTACTGGGACACTGCGAGACTGTGCTACTTGAGGGGTGAATAAAGAAGCACATCTAGGGATGCCTGGGTGGCTCAGTCGGTTAAGCATCTGCCTTCAGCTCAGGTCATGATCCCAGGGTCCTGGGATAGAATCCTGCATTGGGCTCCTTGCTTAGCAAGGATCCTGCTTCTCCCTCTGCCTGCCACTGTCCTTGCTTGTGCTCCCTCTCTCTCTATCTCTCAGACAAATGAATAAATAAAGTCTTTAAACAAAACAAAAAGCATACCTATTACCATATCACAAATGTGTTTTTAATATGTTTGATAACTATATTTTAACTTAATCGATTTCCTTTGCAATCTTGCGTACTTTATTTTATACATTTCAAAACATTATTCTGGGAGAAGAGTTAAGATGATGGAGGAGGAGAGGGCCCAGGCTTGCCTCCTCCCTAGAACACAGCTAAATACATAACAAATAATTGTGAACACCCAGGAAATCCATCTGAGGACTTAAGGAACCAACCGCACATCTAGAGTTAGAAAAATGGCCACATCATGGCAAGTAGGAGCTGTGGAGAAGTGATTTGGGGGAGAAAAGAATCGTGGGTGCTGCAGAGGGGAGGGAGCTCTGATAACAGAGAGAGGAGTGAGACAGAGAGAGAAGGGGGGGGCAAAGACAGAGTGAAAGAGCACTGCAGAACTTCAGCTCTAGGGGAAACAGGATCTAGAATCTTTCAACAAGCAGATCAGAACACACCTTGTCAAAACTTGTCACACGGTAGACAAGGTCCAGACACTCCCCACTGATGGGCAAGGAGAAACTTGGCAGAGGACTGACCTAAGGGAAAGAACAGCCAAAACACAGCAGCAGAGTGTACACTCTGAAACATTTCCCAAAGCACCAAGCCCAAGACAGCATGGAACTTCTTAATATAGCCATTACTCTCAGGAGCAGGAATATAACAGGCTTTATACACACACACACACACACACACACACACACACACAGAAACAGTAACCTCGACAAAATGACAAAATGTTGGAATTCACCCAAAGAGAAAGAACAGGAAGAAGTCACAGGTCAGAGATTTAATCAAAACAGATATAAGTAAGATGCCTAAACCAAATTTAAAACAACAATCATTAAGATACTAGCTGGGCTCAAGAAAAGCATAGAAGACATTAGAGAATTCCTTACTGCAGAGATAGAATAACTAAAAACCAGTCCTGCCAAAACAAAAATGTTATAACTGAATGCAAAACTGACAGAATGTGATGACAAGGAGGATGGATGAAGCAGAGGAATGAATCAATGACCTAGAAGATAAAATTATTGAAAATAATGAACTTAAAAAGAAGAGGAGGGACGCCTGGGTGGCTCAGTCAGTTAAGTGGCTGACTTTGGCTCAGGTCATGATCCCAGCATCCTGGGATTGAGTCCCACATCAGGCTGCTTGCTCTGCAGGGAGCCTGCCTCTCCCCTCTGCCTCTGCTGTGCTTGCTCTCTCTCTCTCTGACAAATAAATAAATGAAATCTTAAAAAAAAATAAAATAAAATCTTTTAAAAAAAAAAAAGAAGAAGAGGAAAAGAAAGGCATTGGATCATGAACGTAGGCTTAGTGAACTCAGCAACTCCTTAAGGCATAATAACAGATAATATCATAGGAGTCGCAGAAGAAGAGACAGAAAAGGGAGCAGAAGGTTTATTTCAGCATATTATAGCTGAAAACTTCCCTAATATGGGAGAAAGAAACAGACATCAAAATCCAGGAGGCACAAAGAACTCTCAACAAACCAACACCAAGACTTATCATAGTCAAATTCACAAAATGCACAAAGAAAGACTCCTGAAAGCAGCAAGGGGGAAAAAGTCCTTAACTTACAAGGTAAGACAAATCAGTTTTGTAGCAGATCTGTCCACAGAAACTTGGCAGGTCAGAAGAAAATGGCATGGTATATTCAATATGCTGAATGGGGAAAATATGCAGCCAAGAATACCTTCTCCAGCAATTCTGTCATTCAGAATAGAAGGAGAGATAAAGAGTTTCCCAGATAAACAAAAACTAAGAGTTGGTGACTACTAAACCAACCCTGCAAGAAATGTTAAAGGGCACTCTTTGAGTAGGAAAGGAAGATCAAAAGCAACTGAAACCAGACAGGAATGGCATTAAATTCATATCTAACAATAACCTTTCTGAATGTAAATGCTCCAATCAAAAGACATAGAGTATCAGAATGGATAAAGAAAACAAACCCATCCATATGCTGCCTACAAGAGACTCAATTTAGACCGAAAGTGAGGGGATGGAGAACCAGCTGTCACACTAATGGGCAGCAAAAAATAGCTGGAGTAGCCATACTTACATCAGACTAACTAGATTCTAAACCAAAGCCTGTAACAAGAAATGACGAAGGGCATTCTGTCATAATTAAGGCCTGTATCCGTCAAGAAGATCTAACAATTATAAATATTGATGCCCTCAACTTGGGAGCACCCATAATTTAAATCAATTAATAACAAACAAAGAAACTCACTGATAATTATACAAGAATAGTAGGGGACTTTAACACCCCATTACAGCCATGGACTGATCTAAGCAGAAAATCATCAAGGAAACAATGGTTTTGAATGACCCATTGGACCAAACGGATTAAACAGATATACTCAGAACATTTCATCCTGAAACAGCAGAATACACATTCTTCTCCAGGGCACATGGAACATTCTCTGGAATAGATTATTTACTGGGTAACAAATCAGCCCTCCACAAGTACAAAAAATTGAGATCATACCATGAATATTTTCAGACTACAATGTTATGAAACTTGAAGTCAACCACAACAAAAAATTTGGAAAGACCACAAATACTTGGAATTTAGAGAACATCCTACTAAAGAATAAATGGGTTAACCAGAAATTTAAAGAACAAACAAAAAAAGTACATGGAAAAACCCAAAACCTTTGGGATGCAGCAAACGTAGTCCTAAGAAGGAAGTATATAGCAATACAGGTCTACCTCAAGAAACATGGAAAGTCTCAAATACAGAACCTAAACTTACACCTAAAGAAGCGAGAAAAGGAACACCAAATAAAGCATAAAACCAGCAGAAAGGAAATAATAGATTAAGCAGAAATAAATGATATAGAAACAAACCAAAAAAAGCCTCAGTAGAAGAGATCAACAAAACTGAGAGTTGGTTTTTTGAAAGAATTAATAAAACTGATAAACACCTAACCAGACTTATCAAAAAAAAAAAAAAGAGAGAGAGAGAAAGGACCCAAATAAATAAAATCATGATGAAAGGAGAGAGATCACAACCAAGACCACAGAAATACGAGCAAAGAGAATATTATGAAAAATTATATGTCAACAAATGCGCCAATCTAGAAGAAATGGACAAATTCCTAGAAACATACAAACTACCAAAACCAAAAACAGGAAACAATAGAAAATTTGAACCAGCAAGTAAATTGAATCACTAATTTAAAAAATCTCCACACAAACAAAAGTCCAGAGCCAGATGACTTCCCAGGGGAATTTTACCAGATGTTAAAGAAGAATTAATACTTATTCTTTTCACACTGTTCTAAAACATAGAAATAGAAGGAAAACTTCCAGACTCATTGTTCAAGGCCAGCATTACCTTGATTCCAAAACCAGACAGAGATCCCCTAAAAAGGAGAATTACAGGCCAATATCCCTGATGAACATGGATTTAAAATTCTCAGCAAGATACCAGCAAATCGAAGCCAACAGCACATTCAAAGAATTATTCACCATGATCGAGTAGAATTTATTCCTCAGCTTCAGGGGTGGTTCAATATTTGCAAATCAATCAACATGATACACCACATTAATAAATGAAAGGATAAGAACCAGATGATCCTCTCAATAGTTGCATTAAAAGTATTTGACAGAA
The DNA here is from genome assembly GCF_009829155.1 of Mustela erminea. Lineage (NCBI taxonomy): Eukaryota > Metazoa > Chordata > Mammalia > Carnivora > Mustelidae > Mustela > Mustela erminea. The sequence goes on from NC_045623.1 coordinate 15,305,948, forward strand.
AACAGCATCCATTCTTGATAAAAACTGTCAACAAAGTAGGTATGGATGAAACATATCTCAAAATCATAAAGGCCATATATGAAAGACCCACAGCTAATATCATCCTCAATGGGGAAAAGCTGAGAGCTTTTCCTCTACAGGACTAGGTTCTTCTACAGGCTCCTTTTGTCAGGAACAAAACAGAGATGTCCACTCTCACCATTACCATTTAACATAGTACCGGAAGCCTGAACCTCAGCAATCAGACAACAAAAAGAAATAAAAGGCCTCCACATCAGCAAGGAAGAAGTCAAACTTTCACTATTTGCAGATGAAACACTCCACCAAAAAAATTGCTAGAAGTAATACATGAAGTCATCAAACCCACAAGATATAAAGCCAACATAGAGAAAATGGTTACATTTCCATACACCAATAATGAAGCAGCAGAAAAAGAAATCAAGGAATAAATCCCATTTACAAGTGCACCAAGAACAAACGTAACCAAAGAGGTAACAGGTCTGTACTCTGAAAACCACAGAACACTTTTTAAAGAAATCCAAGAGGACACAAAGAAATGGGAAGATATTCCATGTTCATGGATTGGAAGAACAAACATTGTTAAGATGTTTACGCTACCCAAAGCAATCTACACATTTAATGCAATCCCTATCAAAATACCACCAGCATTTTTCACAGAGCTAAAACAAGCAGTCCTAAAATTTGTATGGAACCACAAAAGCAATCCTTAAATAACCAAAGCAATCCTGAAAAAGAAAAACAAAGCTGGAGGTATCACAATTCTGGACTTCAAGCTCTATTACAAAGGTGCAGTAATCCAGACAGTATGGTACTGGCACAAAAGCAGATACATAGATCAATGTAATAGAATAGAAAACCCAGAAAAACCCACAGCCATATGGTTGACTTATCTTCAATAAAGCATGGAAGAATAGCCAGTGGGGGACAGGAAACAGTCTCTTCTACAAACCGTGTTGAGAAACTGGACAGCCACATGCAGAATGAAACTGGACCCCTTTCTTACATCACACACACAAATAAATTCAAAATAGATGAAAGATAATAAATGTGAGACAGGAAACCATCAAAATCCTAGAGGAGAACACAGGCAGCAACCTCTTGCAAATTCTTACTAGATGTGTCTGTCATCAGAGTCAAGGGAAACAAAAGCCAAAATGAACTATTGGGACTTCCGCAAGATTAAAAAAAAACAAACAAACTTCTGTACAGTGAAAGAACCAATCAACAGAACTAAAGGGCAGCCTATGAAATGGGAGAAGATATTTGCAAATGACATATCTGGTCAAGGGTTAGTGTCCAAAAATCTAGAAAGAATCTATGAAAACATGAATGAAATCTTGCTGTTTGTGACGATGTGTGTGAGCTAGAGAGTATTATGCTGAACAAAGTAAGTCCGAGATAGAAATACCTCAGGATTTCACTCATATGTGGAAATTAAGTAACAAAACATATGAACATAGGGGAAGGGAAAAAAGCAAACTGAGGGTTGACAGAGGGAGGTGGGTGGGGATGGGCTAAGTGGGTGATGGGCATTAAGGAAGCACTTGTTATGATGAGCCCTGGGTGTTCCGTGTGAGGATGAGTCTCTAAATTCTACCCCTGAAACCAACTCTACACTATGCGTTAACTAACTAGAATTCAAATAAAAATTTGAGAAAAAAATATAAAACTTCATTCTGAGCAGGATTTATGGACTTCAAAGGGGTCTATGGTAGAAAAATAGTTAAGAACCTCTGAGGCAGAGTGAGGAGACAGAGAAAAGAGAGAAGATGGGGCGCCTGCGTGGTCCAGTCGTTGAGCATCTGCCTTCGGCTCAGGTCATGATCCCAGGGTCCTGGGATCAAGCCCTGTATCGGGCTCCCTCCTCAGCGGGAAGCTTGTTTCTCCTTCTCCCACGCCCCCTGCTTGTGTTCCTTCTCTCGCTGTGTCTTTCTCTGTCAAATAAATTAATAACTAAGGAAGGAAGGAAGGAGAGGGGAGGGGAAGGGAAGGGAGGACAGGAGAGGAGACCTGGTTGAACAAGGTGGAAGGTCATAGCCCAAAGAGAGAACCTTAAACTGGACGCCTTTGAGAAAAAAGCTGTTGAGGAGGAGGAGAGGCACGGGGTGGGGGTGTGGGGGAGAAACAGCAGCGAGTGTACACTGGCCTGACGGTGTGGTCTCCGGGGCAGGGCAGAGCAGCAGGACCAAGACAGTGGGGCCGCCTCCACACTGAGGGCTCACCAGAAGAGCTGAGCTGGCTCCCAATTGGGATCCAGGTGGATCCCAGCCCTGGTTCCCCTGTCTCCCCAACCCATATACAACATATCCCCACCGACCAGGGCTTCAGAACACTTTGGATTTAAACAAACAAAAAACCAAACCAAACAAAACAAACAAACAAAAAAAAAAAAAAAAGGAAAACAAAGACCACGTTCCCATCAGTCTTTCAAACTTCAGTCTACTTTCAAGTTCCTTTGATCCCAACTGTCCAGCTGTGTTTCCAAAGTCCAGCAAGACTTTTCTGTTCTACAAGTTGAAGGCGTCGTTAAAAAGAAGACACCATGGGGGCGCCTGGGTGGCTCGGTTGGTTAATCATCTGCCTTCGGCTCAGGTCATGATCCTGGGGTCCTAGGAGTGAGCCCCGCATCGGGCTCCCTGCTCAGTGGGAAGCCTGCTTCTCCCTCTCCCCCTCCTCCCCACTCATGCTATCTCTTTCTCTCTCTCTGTCAAATAAATAAATAAAATCTTTTTAAAAATTCTTCTCTTACTTTTCTTAACATCATTTTCTCTGTCATCACCACCCTCCACCTTCAGAGGTTCCCCTGCCCTTTCCAACCCTGAAACTGTTCCCTGGGGTCACACTCAATAGTCTTCTATCCCTCCACACCCACCGAAATGCTTAGGATCCCAGCCTGTGTCCCCACCCTGGGCCCCCCCACCTCCAGGCCCATACAGCCAATAGCCCCAAGGCTGTCACAGTGATACCCACTGGCCCCCCACACTCACCGACCTCTGTCCGCAGGTGTGCTGAGAAACGGGCGTCCAAGAACAATTCGCAGAGCCACGGGCAGAGCTACCTAACAAGGGAGGCTGCCTCCCGAAGCCAGATCTGTGGTGACCTCCAGGCCTCATGTGGAGCTTCTTTCTTCATGTTACTTTGTTCCTGAGTTCGACTGCAGAGTCCCCGTCTCCCCCTGCACCCCCCATGGGAGCGGGGACAGGGACGTGGCTGACTTGTCCCTGAAGACACGGAAAGTGTTCAAAGCCCTCAGGCAGCTACAAAGCACAGTCTCCTGCTGCTCCATTCTTCTTCTTCCTGTGTGCCCTTCTCATCATGGCACCACAACACAGTCAGCAGTCCCACCCGGGAGTGTCCTGGTTTCCGGAAAGTCTCAGCTTTCATAAGTCATCCCCTCCTGTCACTTGTGCCTCCCTGGAACTCACACGCACCCCCCCCCCTTCCATCTCCACCACCACCATCCACCACCGTCCATGAACATCTTCCCTGCTGGCTCCCTCCAGGCTCACCTCTTTCCAACCCAGCTTCTGCACAACCCAGACCTCGGCTCTGCACCTGTTGGAGATCAAAAGTTCCCCAAGGACTTCTCACTGACCAAGAGCAAGCCCAAATCATCAGCCTGTTTGTCCAAGGCTGGAATGGCCCGTCCTGCTCTCTTTTCAGCTTCACCAGCCCTCATCCCCCAGCCGCACACCCTCACCTGCCCAGCCACGCAGAACCCCTCACGGCTCCTCCCCGGGCCGATCTGTGTCATCCCCCCACAGCTTCCACGTGTCACTCCTCTTCCCTCCAGCCCCAGTGCTAAAGCCCCAGGTCTCCGTCCTCGTCCAGCCATTTACTACTGTTGGTTCGAACTTGGAAAGCTACTGCATCTCTCTGAACCTTGGTGTTCTCTTCTGGAAGAAGAGAATAATCCTCCTGGGTGCTTTGTGAAAGGTACACAGCATAACTCCGCAGAGTGTTTCAACATCACAGTGGGTTCAAAGGTGGCCCCTCGAAAGATAGATCTCCCTCCCATCCCAACCTGTGAACATTACCTTTGCAGACGTGATGGAGGGAAGGGTCTTGGCCCGAGCTCAGCCTGGATGCGCAGTGGCAAATGGCCTTAAAAGGAAGAGACCAGGGGAGGGCTGTGGGAAGATGGAGACCAAGATGGGAGTGAGGCCACCAGAATGCTAGGAGCTTCCAGGATCTGAGAGAAGCAAGGAAAGATATCCCTGGAGCGTTTGAGGGAGCACAGCCCTGCCAACACCTTGATGTCCGACTTCCAGCCTCCAGAACTGTGAGAATATATTCCTGTTGTTTCAAGCCACTGAACTTGGGGCAACTTACAGGCAACCACAGGAGTGAGCACAGACATACCGAGGCCATCTCTCCTCCTCCTCCTCCCCCTCCTCACCCTTTCCAGCTGGGGCTGCACCGGGGATGCCACTGGCCTGGGGACCAAGGAGGCCAGGCCTCTGGCCAGCCAGCAGCACATCCATACCCCTTTAAAAACAAGCACTACCAGGGCACCTGGGTGTCACAGTCTGTTAAGCATCTGACTCTTGGTTTCAGCTCAGGTCACGATCTCAGGTTGTGGGATCAAGCCCCGTGTTGGGCTCTGTGCTCAGTGGAGAGTCTGCTTGGGATTCTCTCTCTCCCTCTACCCCCTGCCCCTCCCCTCACTCGTGCATGCGTGCTCTCTTTCTCTCTCTAAAAAATAAATAAAATCTTTAAAAACAATCCCCACAGAGTATACCTCTGTGAAGAGTGAGGATGGACTAGGGACATTGTACTGCCCACACTTCAGGAAGGGAATAGTCTCCCCAGCGGGTACAGGGTTAGTCAGCCCAGGGGACCAGCTTCACTGCTCAAGGGCAATGCAGGGGAATGAGCTCCTATTTATCTTTGCTTCCTGGAAACTCCCTGGAAATTTACAACTTATGTTCTTTTATTTCTTTCTCTTTTTTAAAGTTCCTTTATTTTGTTGTTGTTGTTAGTATTCTCTACATCCAAGGTGGGGTTCGAACTCATGCCCCCAAGACCAAGAGTGGCATGCTCTTCTGGCTGAGCCAACCAGGCACTCCTGTTTGTTTGTTTCTGATCCTCTTCTAAGAAATGCTTGGACAGTCTTGTCCCTGTGGACATTGTAGACGCTGTGACATCTGGTCATTTTGACTGAGCTTCTCCATCCTGCTTCCCAAGGGTCTCGTTAGGGAACTTAAAGTCCCAGGCATTGCAAGGACATTTGTGTCACTGCCCAGGGAGATGAGCCTGAGCTGGCCGAGGGGAGTCTATAGGAAGCTGGCCATCGGTGGGCCCGGGCTTTCTTGCCCCAGGCGCCCACTGCCAGGAGACCACTGTCCATCTTCACTCTCCAGTGTTAGTCCCTCCCTATCCACCCACTCCTCAGATATGTTGCTGAGCCCAGAAAGGTTATGGAATTGCCTGGAGTCACACAGCTTGACAGTGGGGGCGCCCACAGTCTACCCAACTGTAGTAGAGAAAGCAGAGAACGAGGCATAGAAGGAAGAAAGCTGACTTTTAATCATGGCTCAGCTGGCTTCCCGTGCCCCTCCCCTCCCATGTTCTGGGGAAGACCCACAGAGAGGCAAGTACGAACGTACTCTGAGCTGGGGTGTCTTTCACAGAAGTGGGACACGGATCCTCAGCCCTGTGGAAGCCCTCATGCTTTAGCTCTAAAGCAGAATCATCTGTCCAGGTCTTGGGAGTGGGACTCTTGCCGAAGGAAATTTGTGGTGATCTGGCAGAGCGCTGGAAGGAGACACGGCCAGGCAAGATCGCATCATGGGCCGTGCTGGTACGTCCTCAGGGTCTGGCAGGCAACAGTCACAGGATGGGGCTCACTCAAGACCCACCAGACTGGCTCGGCAGGCAATAAGGATAGAAGAGGGGCCCCAAGAGGATGTTAGTAGGAACATCTGGGTGGCTCAGTTGGTTAAGCATCTGCCTTCAGCTCAGGTCATGATCCCAGGGTCCTGGGATCAGGTCCTGCATCGGGCTTCTTGGTCAGTGGGGAGCCTGCTTCTTCCTTTGTCTGTTGCTCCCCCTGCTTGTGTGCTCTCTTTCTGACAAATAAATAAATAAAACCTTTTAAAAAAGAAAAAAAGAGGATGTTAATAAACTCCACTGCCTCCTCCCTACATCATTCTTCCCGCGCGCCCCCCCCCCACAAATCCAGGGCATATCCCATCCCTCCCCAAAGCCAGACTGTTGTTGTTCTCCAGTCCAGCCCCCTGCTCCTGGGTGGGGAACTCCACAGACAGAATTTGGGGCACAGGAGGGAAAGGGCAAACAGGGCCTTGAGCCCAGAGGCATACTCCACAGTCCAGACCTGGTAGAGCTTTTTGAATACTGCCCAGCCCTGGAGAAAAGCCTGGGCTTCCTTCCCTCTTGATCTGTGTTACCCCCCTGGGCTGAGGGGGGCGTGGGGGGAAGGGGAGGGTCAAGGTTGAGTTTGGGGGTCAGTTTGGAAAATCAACAAACCAGTTTCCTGCACTTCCCTCAACTTTCCCCTCCTTAGGTCCCACTCTGAGGGCCAGCCAGCTAATCTACCTTCTTCCCATCACGTTGTCACCCATCAGCTTCCAGACCCTCCAGTCCCCAGTGGTAGAGTCCCAGAACCCTCACTGTCCCCCTGCCTCAGCATAGGCCCATTTGCAACAGAGAGCAGGTGGGCTGTCTTAGAGCAGGTCTTGAAATGGCCCCCTAGCACGTGAAGGAGAGCCGGAGGGGCTCAGCCTGGAGAAGCAGTCACGGTGACAATCTTTGGTTGTAATGACTCATTACTGAGCAGCCCTCCTGCGTCCTCTGGCTTCATTCTTACAACAGTCCCCCCAAGAGAGCATCACCCCAGCTTACTGAGGCTCCATAAGCAGCCAAGGCCAAACAGATGGTAAGGACATGGCTAGAATCTGACCTCAAATCTGATTTCGGCACCCCCTCCGAGCCACCACACTGCACTGCCACTTACGTATGAAAAAAACAGCTGGAAAGAAGGTGGGGCTGCTTCAGAGACAAAAGCAGTGTTAAAGTGTGGAAGTTACAGGAAATGAGACTTTTGCCCAGGGCAAGGAAGACTATACCTAGCCCAGGGCAGGAAAGACTACCCCAGCAGGGAAGGGAAGGGACAGCCAGGGAAGCAATGAGCTTGTTGCTAGATGCTTCGAGGCTTGCCGTTCAGGCTGCAAGGCCACAGAGGAAATCCTTGTCTCAGGCGACTCTTAGGACCCTATGACACCAAGTAGACAAATGGACCATAAACATACCATATATAAGAATTCAATTCTGGGGCGCCTGGGTGGCTCAGTGGGTTAGGCCGCTGCCTTCGGCTCGGGTCATGATCTCAGGGTCCTGGGATCGAGTCGCGCATCAGGCTCTCTGCTCAGCTCTCTCTCTCTCTCTGCCTGCCTCTCCGACTACTTGTGATTTCTCTCTGTCAAATAAATAAATAAAATCTTTAAAAAAAAAAAAAAAGAATTCAATTCTGACCCACGATCTGCAGCAACCAGACCAGGAAGCCAGCCCATTATCTTAGGTGAGCAGCTGGGGAAAGCCAGCCTGCTCGAAGTCAGAGCAGTGGGAAGTCAGATTGCTGCCTCCAGCAACAACCCAGCAAGCCAGACAGTAGCTCCTCTAATCCACCAGGCACAGAGAGCCAGGACTTGGCTAATACCTGGAAGCTCCCCTCATTTTTTGTCCCTACAGAAAGCTAAGACCATCCAGAAGTAGTTCAGGACGCACCCCTAGCCCATCACAGGGGACACCCACTTCTACTCAGCCCCCCCAACAGTCTCCCCACACAGCAGCCCCCAGCCAGGCCCAGCAAAGCCTCCGTTCTCCCCACTGGAGAGCTGGCCCACTCCTCAGCCTGCCTTTGGGTATCTGCCAAAACTGTTGGCGGCCAACTCTCCTGCTGCAGCAAACTGAAAATAGCTTTTGCTTCTCTCGTTTGGTGTTTATTTCCACAATCCTTTCAAGTGCTGAGTAAAATGAATGTGTGTGTGTGAGAGAGAGAGAGAAGGAGAGAGAGAATATGTCTGTGATTTTATGTCTGTGTCAGATCGTGTATGTCCACACAAATGGGTATAACCTCCTATGTTATGGTTTTTTTAAAGATTTTATTCATTTATTTATCTGAGAGAGCGAGAGGGTGCATTTGCACAGAAGTGGGGGGAGGGGCAGAGGAGGAGGGAGAGAGAACCTCGAGCAGACTCTTCCCTGAGCTCAGAGCCCAACACAAGGCTCCATCCCATGACCCTGAGATCATGACCTGAGGCAAACCAAGAGTCGGGCACCCAACCGACCAAGCCACCCAGGCATGCCCCGTCCTATGTTATTTCCACTTATAGAGTGGGCCTCCTAGGCCCCAGCTCATTCTCTTCCTGGGCCTTGGATAAGTCCTTTGTAGAGGGCACCACTGGGGTGCTGTGATGACACATCCCTTGGACCTATCACTGATTTCAGGGACAGAGGAGGTGGAAAGCCCCACAGGAGCTCAGATTTACCTGTGCTGACAAGATCTACTTACTGAAGGCCACTTCTTCTCGCCTGAGCACCCAGGGTCTTCTCTGGCTGGCAGGAGCTCAGCCTGCAAAAACAGGGAGTTGATCCCCACCCCACCCAACTGGGGGCCCTGTCAGCCAGGGGGACCAGAAGCCCCTGGAAAGATGCTCCAACCTGGAAAACCCTGGAAGAACCTGGCCCTCTACTTCAAAAACACATTCCTTAGTGGCATTCCCTCTCTCCCACCTTCCTCTCCCCGTTTCTCCCTCCTATTTCCTGAATCACTTCCCAAAGAAAACACCAGCAACCAAGCCTTTGCCTCGGCCTCTGCTTCCTGGGGAGCTCAAACCAAGGTTTTATTCATTATCTTAGGACTTCCCACTTCCATCCTCTACAAAGTAAGAAGTTTCTAGAAGATGTTGAGCCTCAGGGACTGTCCTAGGAGGAAGAGGACCTCCCTCGGACAGTGAGGTCCAGAAAGAGCCCCCCACTCTGTCTAACAGAGTAGCTCCCCCTCAGCTGTCTCATCTACTGGGGTTCCAAGTGAGTTTACTTTTTCAAAGGACTTGTGCTTTGATTAGTTAGAAGACCACTGGTCTTGAACATTCCCTCCTGACCCCAGAGGCAGCTCCAGAAAAGAGAGTCCCACCCCTCAGCCTCTTCTACTGAGGGGACACCTCCTGGTCTGAGGAGGCACTACCAGGCGTCATCTCCAAGGACACACACAAAGCCTGTTGCCTGTCTCATCAGGGGGTCACCCGAAATGAAGCTCAGGGTAGACTTTCCCCTTGGCTGGACATTTCCAATAAACTTCTGGACATTACTATCTGGGATGGATTTCTTCTTCCCGTAAGAAGAACCCTCAGGCACCAGAAAACTCTCTGGCTCATTAGCTCCTTGGTTCCCCTCTAAATGTCAGAGTCACCCTGTCTGTGGGAGCGCAGAGATGTCTTTGAAGTGGCAGTGGGAACCAGCCCACTGTTGCCTTGCTCATGGCAGGGCTGGGAGGGCTCAGAGACTGTTGGACAGCATCAGCCTCCCTGCACACTAATTATACCCAGCTCAACAGAAGGGTGTCTTGGAGTGGGAGAACAGAGAGGGCAATTGTAAAAGCCAGAGGTCCAGAACCCAGGAAGCTCATGGTCAGCAGGACCCTCTTCCCTGAGCCACTGGGAGAGACTTCTTTGCCTCTGTGCTTGTCAGAGCAGGGTTCTCAGGAGAGGAGAACCCACGGGTCAGTATTCCCAGCTAGTTCCCATCTAATCCAATCTACACAAGCTTCTTTCTGGGTGTAGCTGGACCTTGAGCCAAACGACATTGTATGACATCATCTCATGCAACTGTCCCACTAGCCCCACTAGGTGGGTTTAGTGCTATGCCCATTTCACAGAGGAGCAAACTGAAGCCCAAGAATGCAAGATTGGGGAGTGGGAGTCAGGGATTCAAATCTGGGTCTGGGTGACTTTGGAGCTCTTGTTCTTCACGGCCTCTCTAGCCACTGTTGGAATGTGCCACTGAACTCAAAAGAAGGGCTTGGCTCTGGCGAGGGTCTCCAGACCAACTGGAGTTGGTCACTGTTGGAGTGGAACTGACTCCACCGACATCCCAAGATAATGAAAGTGGGAAGATTCTGGAACTTTTAAACCTGGCATAAAAAAAATGCAGTCTCTGTCATAATGGCCAAAATAATGTTCTAATTTTGACAATGGGATGTTAACTCATTACATGGTAAGGGGCACCTCCACAGAGAGCTGAGACTATGGAAGAGCCCCGGGGCCATCTGTTACTCGTTCTTCCAACTCCATTAGCAGCCCAGGAAGTGGGCAGGAGCCATGAGGCCAGCCCCTCCTTTTTTTTATAGAGTGTTTTTCTTCCCCTGTAATCTCTACGCCCAACATGGGGCTTGTACTTGTGACCCTGAGTTCAAGAGTTGCATGCTCCACTGACTGAACTAGGCAGGCACCCCCATGAGGCCCATTTTAGAGATGAGGAAATTGAGGCCTAAGGGATAACATTATGTGCCCAAGGTTAGTAACTAGAGTTAGTAACTAGACCGAGCTTAAATCCCAAGACCAGTCTCAATGGCCTGGAGATCGTCAATGTAATTTGGATTCTTAGCCAACATTTAAAACTCAAGAGATTTTACTGCGAAATCCTGTTCCTGGTTTCTTTGGAAAGTCAGACAGTCTGGCTTCACTGGCCTATGCCTCACATGGCCACAGCTGGCTGGCGCCGAATGGTGGCTGTCTCTTCGGGCAGAACATATGAGCACTAGGGCTAACTTGCTACTGACTTACATCATACATTTGTGTTAGTCTCCCAGCCCCTATAGGGCTCACGTTTCCCTCCCAGCTCTGTCCCCATCTCTCTATGTGATCTGGAGTAAGTTACTTCTCTTCCCTGGGCCTCAGCTGCCCCCTTCCATAAAATAGGGGGTGGTTTGGGGGGCCCCTTCCAAGGATACAGGGTAGTGGAAAGGTCATAGCTTTAGAAATCAGCTTTTCCATTCAACTGGTGCTCTGCCATACGTCAGCTGGGAGGGGGGCCTTGTGTCCACTTGATGGATATTTACTAGATATCATGTGATGAGCATTGTGCCAAAGACAAAGACGAGAGGCTCAGTCTCTGTGCTGGGGGTCAGCCACAGGACAAGTGGGACAGTTCCCAGTTCCTCCATAGGGAGCTGTCCACGTGGCCTCCGTGAGCACAGTCCCATGCTAATGGCTGAGGGGTTCAGGAGGCTCAGAGACTGGGCGATTTGAAAAGCATCCTGAGAAAGGGCAGAGCCCGATTTTTGGCGGGGTGGGGGGGTGCAGAGAAGAAGCCAACTCTGACTTTAGAGGAAACATTAAATGCAAAAAGAAGTGAGAGGGTCAGTAAGCAGGCAGGAGGAGATCATAGAGGACCTGAGTGCCCAAGTTCCTACTATTAGCCAAATCCAAGGCCATGGGGAAACCTGAAGGGTTTAGAGCAGGAGAAAAGCATAGTCGAGTGTGCTTTTCAGTGACCTGTCACTGAGGGATAGTTAGTGTGTGGCCTCAGGATGGACATTAGAGTCGTAATTATGCTTATCATTAGCATGATTAGAATAATAATTATGATTATTCTGTGAAAAGCATCTTTGAGTACAGCTTTCGTACATGCAAATGGGAGCAAGGTCCCAGCCCACCAAGCTGTGGAGCACGGCCCAGGTCCTTGGTGAGGGCCAGGTCCCTGCTCCTGCTGACCTCTGAAAACCCACCCAGCAGCCTTCCTCTCCAGGAAACACGAAACCAGTTCCTCTTCTCTTCTCTGGCTAGGAATTGGTCCACCTGGCAAGTTCATAGAAGAACCCTGTGGCTCCCTCCGTGTTTGGCTACTACAAACCCAAAGGATTAACTGAGGGGTGGTGGGGGAGGGACTGTGGTCTGTGAGTCGCCATGAAGAGGCAAATGGTTGTTGGCCAGTGCCTGGAAAAGAAGAGCAAAGCCAGAAAGTTCCAGAATCCCTAAACAGGATGAGCTTTGTAAATGCCTGGGGTGGGTTGGGAGGGTGGGGGGGACTCCGGATGGTCAGGACCCACACCCCGTGCCTCACTGACAGGAGGGTGGCGTAATGACCGAACAGGGCCATCAACAGAAGCTCTCTGGGAACAGACAGCCTAAGACTCATATGGGGTCATCGATCTGAGCTGGCCAATTCCCCACTAAAGTAAGTCAGCCACATCCTCCTGGAGAGCCCTCGGGAGCCTCTGGCCCAGTGGAGGGCCTATAGCACTCTCTTCTCATTAAAAAATAATCCTTCAATTTCTGAAGCTTCAGAGAGAGTATGTGGGTGATTGTTTTAATACCATTCCTTAACCCAGGCTCTTTTATGCATTTGAAACATTTCATTAAAACAAATAAAGACAATTAAATTAAAAACAGTTCTCTTGGTGGCAGACGGGGGAACCTTTGTCCGCGAAGGTACATTTACGACTTCCCTTTTTTTTCTCCCCCACGTAAGATTTAGCAACTGAACGAGCCTTTTCTTGAGGAGCAGGAATAGCAGGGTGTGGAGAGGCACAGCTGGGGTCCTCAGGGGAGGAGGGTCTCAGGAAACAGAGCCAGCCCAGGGGCACTGCATATGATGAGGCCACTACATGGCACAGGGACAGGGCTCTGCCTTTAAAAAGAAGGGCTCCTCGGCCACCACCTCCAGCTGCCCTGCCTAGAGGTGGAAAGCGTCCCAAGAATGGATGAGGTATAGGCAGGAGTGGGGCTGCTTGTGGCCATGGGAGCAGAGACTCACCTCGTCTTCTGTCAGAAAATGCCAAGGCCCAGAAAAGACTCCTGGGCCATCTTTGGCTCCATTTCCTCTACTCACATCCACCCCTCCCAGCCACCTCCTGCCCTTGCTCTTGCAGGGAAACCAGACAAACTGGAGGCCCTTCTAAGTCTTCTATCCAATGGGAGCTTGGCCTATGACTCCTGCCTATGATGAGAAACTCGTTCAGGAAAGGCAGAGGCCAGTGCTGGTTGGTGGGAATGGCTGCCGAGAGAATCGTACCAAGCCTGAGCCCGAAGCCACCTCAGGGCTCCATGGGAAAGGGTGCCAGCATTGATTGGTGATGTCTGCCATGGGTACAGATTGGGAAAATACTGACACTAGTGTCATATATCTTTTAACCAGGAGGCACTATGCAGAAAGAATCGTTTTATACTAGAAAATACCAACAAGAAAACAACCCCAGGCTCTGGGTCAAGGGGGTTTCTACTCCCAGTTATGCTTTTGCCTCTGATGACAGAAATGAATTCCAGCAATGCCTTCAGCCTCTGGCTCAAGTCATCCCCTTGGAACCAGAGTCCTTCTATTGAAAGCTACGGGTTGTTGGTGCTGGGAATAGTGTTACGAATCCTCAGTGCATTCCCCTTTTCTAGGGGTTCAAGGAGTAAACTGCTTAATTATTTTTTTCTTACCCTTTTGGTAAAGAGACCTGGGATAAGCCCTAGAAACTCTACCTTCTGGGATGTGAGTCCTTTCTAGGGAGGTCACCGCCCTGGCCATCCTGGCCAGAGGCTATATGATGCATACACAGGGGTCAAGATGATTTCTACGGGCTCAGATCTCCCCCAAACGATGAGATGCTCTTCACTTTTCCTCAGTTAATGTTTAGCCTCTCAAAATGGTTCTTTTCAGCTCCAAGCAAAAGAAGACCTAGTACTTTCAGGCCTTAAAGTCTTAAGGTCAGGGGTTCAGGTCTCAAGGTCAGTGGTTCCTGCCAAGGGTATGCAAGTTCACTTTGAGAACTGTTTTCCAGTGGTCAGTAATCCCCTTTCGGAAACAGGGACTAGATAGAGTGGCTGCAAAGGGTCAGTCATCCTAATAGGGTTGCGCTTCATCTTCCCCATACAGCCCTCTGATTCTAAGTCAACTGCAGAGGAGGAAGGGACCACACTGCCTCTGAGAATGTCCTTCGGAAGGGCACTATAGCACAGATGGGTGGCATCTCTCTCACTCTTTCTCTTTCTCTCTCTTTTTCTCTCTTTCTTTCTCAGGTGAACTTTGAGTAAGTTAACAGGCCCACCCTGTTTGGTAGGTTCACAAAGCAGGTATGGATTATTTGCAAAGCAAGTCCCTTGGGTACAAACCAGCTCACTCTGAAAAAAGGTTCAGAGTCCCCCTAGGGTACAGCCCAGAAAGGAGAAGTGTGACTGGACACAGAAAATAAAGTTGGGAGGATTGTGCCTTGGATAGAAGTTAATGAGCAAAGGTCATGGGAAATGTTAATATTATAGCCCTGAGCGAAAAAAGCTGGAAACAAGAATGTTTGATGTCATTCCATTTTGTGCATGTTGGAAGGGGGTGCTGTGTGTGCATGCACATAGACACAAAGAAAAAGAAGGTCGGAAAGAAAGGAATTAAAATGTGAGCATTTCATCCCAGCAAAGAATTGCTAAGGACATTGAGTTCGGTTTTATTCATTTGTGGGTCTTGGTGGTTCTTCTATCTTAATACATTTCCATGCTTTCTAAGTTCTCGGTTAGAGCATGTGTTCCTTTTGTAATAGATGTTTCTTTAAAATAATTATAAAGGGTGGAAAGGGGGAAATATAAAAGAAGAGGAGTATTTGCTCAGATCTTCTTTCAGCCCCTGTTTAGCCGATGCCCTCAGAGAAATGATTTCTCTTCCCTGGGCCCCCATTTCCTCTCCTTAACTCACCTGTCCAGTACAAGCTTGAAGAAGGCACAGCTGTTGTTTCCATGATGCTCAGTCGTTATTCGCAGAGCAAGGGGGCTTAGCAGCCAGTGGAAGACGGTCATTGTGCTAGGAAGGGATTTTGAGTCTCCTCTACTGAGACTGAGATCCAGAGACGGCAGACTGAAGGCAGCCTGGGGAAACCCTAGAAGAGGTCTGCAGGGACGTGCCCCCACCTGCCATCAAGTGCCCAGCAGCTCCTCCAGCCCAGACACGGGGGTGCAGAATAGCAGAAACCTTCAGTATTCCCATGAGTGAGACTCCAGCTCTGACTATGGCCATGTGACTGACACTGAGGAGTCCAGGACACAGTCTCCAGACAGAACATTCTTTCTGAAACAGTGTGTGTGTGTGTGTGTGTGTGTGTGTGTGTGTGTGTGTGTTTGCAAGCAGGGGCCCAAGCTGGACTGAGAGGGGCAGATGGGTGAATGTGCTTGCAAGTTGGTGAGACCCACAGCCAAGAAACTGGCTGAGCCACCACGGCAGGGTCACATGGGACATGGGGATCCCAGGACAGGGCTGAGCATGGCTCCAAAGGCCTTTGGGGACATTGCCCACCATGGGAATGATAGCAGCAACACCCAGCAGCATGACCCAGCAGCGTTTGCCAAAAGGAGTGATCCTGGTTCCCTTCTGACACATAAATCTTATGCCAAAGCCCTCAAGTCAGTTTCAGCAAGGGGTCCCCAGAGCTCCCAACCTGGCACATAATTTCACCTTCTTAACGAATCACCCGGCATCTTCCTCCTGTCCTAAGAAAAACAAGAAGAGGAACTGCCAGAGTTTCTCAAGAGATTAATTGAAAACATCATTAAGGGGATGCCTGGGTGGCTCAGTTCATGAAGCGGCTGCCCTCGGCTCAGGTCGTGATCCCAGAGTCCTGGCACCGAGTCCCACATCCGGCTCCTGGCTCAGCAAAGAGCCTGCTTCTCCCTCCCACTCTGCCTACTGCTCTCCCCTGCTTGTTCTCTCCCTCTCTGTTAAATGAATAAATAAAACCTTAAAAAAAAAAAAAAAGAAAATAGCATTAAGAGTTTCATGAATACATAATAAGACAGTAATTTCGCTCCTTTCTCAAAGGCAGACTTGGAGACTGGGTACTTTCCCTCTGGGGCCTGCTCACCCAGGGACCCCGGCTTCGGGGAGGAGGCGTTCCTGCCACCAGCAAACAGCAGCTGTTCTCTCTCTAGCAAAACTATGAAAGAGCACATCCTCGTCAGCTTCCAGTGCGGAACCTGGGCCAGAGACCTCACGTGCATCGTGGGTGGCTCTTCCAAGAGAAACAAGAAGAAAGTGCCTCTGTGTGTCGCTGGCACCCGGATACATCGTTCACGTATTGGTTATATATTTCGTTTGCATGTTTGCATCAGTAACTCCTTTCTTGGGTGGATGACAGACCAAACTAGAATCCAACCGTTTTAGGGCTGGGAGGAAAGCCAGAGAGGAGACAGCATCCCCAGTGCCCAGCACAACACCCAGCACTTCGTGGAGTCATATGGTGGGTGAGAACATCAAGGGCCCGGCAAAAATCACAGGACCAGTCACAGTCACGGCACAATGAAAACTCAGATCCACTGCTCCCATCTCGTTCTACCACATTGCTTTCCACAGTTCTGCTCAACAAACGAGAGCTAAGTGAGGAGACAACAAGGAGTAAGACAGAGCCCCTGCCCTCAAGGGACTGGTGAGAAAGACAAGGAAAAAAATGACTCTGATGTTAAAAAAATAATAAAGCCTATCTATAAATAAGGCCACGAGAGGACACTATGCCCTCAGAACATCATTTGGTCATTGTTACACCAGCCCACCCAAGGATTACTTAATTACCGAGGGGATGGTTTTCTGTTTGACTTGGCTATTTACCATTAAGGGCTCAGACTCTGTCAGGTTACATATTAACTTGAAGATCAAGTCCAGCAAAGATGTAAATAATTTCAGGGCGCCTGGCTGACTGAGTCAGGAGAGCAAAAAAGGCTTGATCTTAGGGTTATAAGTTCAAGCCCCATGTTGGGTGTAGAAATTACTAAAAAAAAATAAAAATAAAAAAATAAATAGGGGCATGTGGGTGGCTCAGCCATTAAGCATCTGCCTTCGGCTCAGGTCATGATCCCAGGGTTCTGGGATCGAGTCCCACATCGGGCTCCCTGCTCAGGGGGAAGCCTGCTTCTCCCTCTATCCCTCTTCCCACTCCTTCTCTCAATCTCCCTCTCTCTCAAATAAACAAATAAAAATCTTTAAAAAATAAGTAAACTTCAAAATAGATATATAAATAATATCTAGCAAATGGAAAAGATAATTTTCTATTTTAAAGATTGCTATTATAATTGCCTTATAGAACATCAGCTGGTTTTGTTTTATTTTTTAACTGTGGTAAACTACACCTAACATAATATGTTACCATCTTAACCACGCTAAGGTATGCAGCTCTATGAAATACATTCATGTTGTAGTACAACCGTCACTACCATCTGTCTCCAGAACTCTTCATCCTGCAAAACTCAGTGGCCATTAAACAATACCTCCCCATTCCTTCCCACCCCGCCCCGGGACCTGGCAACCACATCCACTTTCTGTCTCCCTGAATTTGACTACTCTAGGCCTTCCTAGAAGTGGAATCATATGGATTTGTCTTCAAGTTTCCTCCATGTTGTAGCTGTATTAAAATGTCTTTCTTTTTTAAAGCTGGATAATACTCCATTGTATGTACACCCACAATTTGCTTATCTACCCACCTGTCCCTGGATGCTGGGGTTGCTTCCACATTTTCGCTTAGCATGACTAATGCTATGAATACGTGTGAGCAAATACCTCTTCAAGATCCTGCTTCCAGTGCTTGTAAACATATACCTAGAAGTGGAATTGCTGGATCATGTAATAATTCTATGTTTAATCTTTGAGGAGCCACTGTATTGTTTTCCACAGTGGCTGTACCATTTTACAATCCCTCCAACAGTGCACACGGGTTCCAATTTCTCCAGATCCTTGCCCATACTTGTCATTTCTTGGTTTTGTTTTGGGGGTTTTTTGGTCCTAATGGGTGTGAGGTAGTATCTCACTGTGGTTTTAATCTGCATTTCCCTAATGATTAGTCATGTTGAGCATCTTTTCATATGCTTGTTGGCCATTGGAACATGCTCTTTTGGAGAAATGTCTATTTAAGTTCTTAGCCCATTTTTATAAAAAATCAGGTTATTTGGGTTGTTATTGTTGACTTGTAGGAATTCTTTGTATATTCTGGACATTAACCCTTTATCAGATACAATTTGCTAATGTTTTCTCCCATCCCACAGACTGTCTTTCACTCTGTTGATAGTTCCTTTAAAGCACAAAAGTGTTTTCATTTGTTTGGTTTTTTTTTTTTAGATGGATTGATTTATTTTAGAGAGTACAAGCCAGGGGAGGGTCAGAGGGAGAAGGAGAGAGAGAATCCTCAAGCAGACTCCCCGCTGATCATGGAGCCCAACTCGGGGCTCGATCCCAGGACCCTGAGATCATGACCTGAGCCAAGATCAAGAGTTGGATGCCCAACCTATTTAGCCACCCAGGCGCCCCACAAGTTTCCAACTTTTATAAAATGCAATTTATCTGTTTTTTTTTATTCTGTTTCCTGTGCTTTTGGTGTCATATCCAAAAAATCATAGCCAAATGAAATGTCATGAAGCTTTTCCTTTATGTTTTCTTCTAAGAGTCTTCAGTTTTAGTTTTTATGTTCAGGTCTTCAACCCATTTGAGTTCATTTTTTGTATACTGTGTCAGGTGAGAATCCAACTTCATTCTTTTGCATGTGGATATTCAGTTTCCTCAATTCCATTTGTAGAAAAGACTGTGGAACAGTTTTGGCCCTCTTGTCAAAAATCATTTGGCAAAGAAAAAAATATATATATAAATATAAATATATTTGGCCACATAGGTAAGTTTTGTTTTTAACCTAGGAACTTTACTCAAACATTTCCTTTTTTTATTTAAGATTTTATTTATTTATTTGACAGAGAGATCACAAGTAGGCAGAGAGGCAGGCAGAGAGAGAGAGAGGAGGAAGCAGGCTCCCTACTGAACAGAGAGCCTGATGTGGGACTCGATCCCAGGACCCTGAGATCATGACCCAAGCCGAAGGCAGAGGCTTAACCCACTGAGCTACCCAGGTCCCCCTCAAACATTTCTTTTTAAGTGCTTATAAATACACAGTTCTTCAAAATGCTCTCCGAACCAGCTTTCCCACCTTCCAGGCTCCCTCATTCACGAGTTTCTCATGTTGAGATATGCCCATTCCGTGTTTTATGAGAACAATGTTCTTAAATGTTTGAACATTAGGCTTAGATGGTAACATACAAAGGGCTACATATGTCTGGGTGAAGATCACCTCTGGTTGGGGGATTCAAAAACCTTTTCACTTCTGAGATCAGCCTTCTGATTAATAGGAGGACTTCTGGCCAATGGAAATGGAGATCTGTGGAGGATATCAAAGACCCCAGGAGCAGCAGGAAGAGTGCCTTCCTTCCTGTTGACTTCCTTTCTTGTGTGTCTTAGCCAGCAAAATCTAAGGGCCAACGTAGATGTGGTATTTTCACACAAGCAAGTCCAGAAAAAAAGCCCCTTGCCTTTCTCCTGTCTTGTTTCTCCTCACAGCCCTTCCCAAGGGTCTCTATTCCAGCTCTGGGATCGCACAGCCCTTCCCAAGCCCCTGCCTCCACCTCTCTTCCCTTTCCCCTACCCCCCAAGTAGCTAGAAAAGTCCTGGGCCTTTCTTTCAACAATTCAGATTCATCTTCCATGCTGCCTTACCTGGGGAATTACATTTCCTGGCTGTCTCAGTCCTCCCACATGGTACATCCGTGAAATATCTCCCTGACGGACTCTAAATGTTACCAGCATCAATCACGGGGATAAACAGCAAACAAGCCCGAGACAGAGCAGCCATCTCTGTTGGGGCCAAAGTGGTATTAATTAGAAAACTTACTTCTGGCCATAGAGCATGAGCCCTGCAGCCCTCAAATGACTTTGCTTTGGCAGCACACATCTCGAGGGAAGGCAGCTGGCAAAACCCCTCTCTCGGGGCTCTTTGCTCTGGAAGGGGCTTCTGCCCCTGGTTGAAGTGAAGGGTCCAAATTTAACGCTGAGACCTGTGTTTCCTGAAGATGTCAGGTATGCATGTTTCTTCTTGAGTTTCTGAGATCATATTGCTGTGGTCCCCAGGCCTTCCTAATGCAAACCTCCTAACCCTTGGTCATCGTGTTTTCTTGGGCTCTCAGTGGTCACGGCACCCTGCACTGGCCGGACCCTCTGGATGTCTCAGCTTCTGACAAGCCAGGAGACTGTCACTGTCACTGACCTCACCTCTTTCCTCCATGGAAATCCATGCACGGCAGGAACCATGAG
This sequence comes from Mustela erminea, assembly GCF_009829155.1. Classification (NCBI taxonomy): domain Eukaryota; kingdom Metazoa; phylum Chordata; class Mammalia; order Carnivora; family Mustelidae; genus Mustela; species Mustela erminea. The sequence goes on from NC_045623.1 coordinate 15,326,068, forward strand.
GAACCTCAGCAGAGCCTGAGCCCTGTGTGCTGCTGAGCCCCTTGGCCCCAGCTTGCACACCCCACCACCTATCCCCGAGCCTCAGCTGCCTGGATGCCCTGACTGAGGCCTCAGGATGGTCCCAGCCCCTCGACCTTGGCTCGCCCACTACAACCAGCAAAGGCCATCTCCCCCTTGGGGTCAGCAGGGCTACCTAAGGGGCTGACTGAGAAAGACGTGAATGGAGTGGACAGAAGCACAGCAGTCTGGAAGCAGTTCAGGGTTGTCTGGACTCCTTTCAGGCTCAGTAACCTGCAGGCACTGAGTGGGGACTATGGGCAGGCACAGCAGCAGCCATGCTGCTCCTGATTCCCCTTCGATAGCTAAGTAACGTTGGGCAAGTCACTCCACCTGTCTAAGCCTCAGTTTCCAAATCTGTAAGATGGTGCTGATGATAACGTCTCATAAAGCCACTGGAGAGTGAGAATAAAGCACTTGGTAGAGCACCAGGCAATAATCAGTCCCCAGCAAATGTTAACTATTTCTTGGGGTCAAGGGTGGATTTTCTCCAGTTTGTGTGGTTGTGTGGATATAAGAAATAGAAAGTCTTAAGGAAAGGACAAGGAAAAAGAGCCGAGAACTTGCTGCTCGTTTCCTTAGACAGTCTCCTTGCTGATCGATGTTTCCACCAACTAGTAAAGGAGGTTAGTCCTAATTTCATATTCGCTTGTCCAGAGAGTGATAAACTGTTATCCCCTTAAAGTAATCCACACTGCTTTCAGATCGGCCCTTCTCAGCCTTGACAGATGGGATTATATTCATCTTGCTTCCCCTTTAGCAATAGAAAAGATCAATGAGACATTAGTCTCCTCACTCCTGAGTTTCTCCTGGGGGAAAATGCTGATGGTCCAGAATTAATGCGGCAATTGATTTACTGTGTGCTGTCTAAAGGCAGGCAGACAAGCTCTCCCACCAGTGGGAGGGGAGGCGGGGGAAGGCAGCCGTTGGCCACTTTATGGGACTGGCTCAGGGACCTGTGTTATCCAAACTGGGGGAGAAAATAATTTGCAACCGACCGATCTGGGATCTACATCCTGGCAACTGGCTGGCCCTGCCTTGGAGTCCCCAAAGCCATGGACACTTTCAAGTTCTATGTCCTTGACAAATTATTGACCTCTCCTCTCCTTCATCCACAGAGTGGGGATACAGATCCCCCATCCCAGTATGACCGTGGGATCAACGTGAGGAAACGTGCGTGAACAGATGTGCTTTGTAGATTTCAGCTTTGCATCTTCAGGTGCAAGAGTAAAGGCAGTGCCTTTGAATGAGAAACTGACCAGGTTTACAGATGGCCAATTACGGAGGCCTAGAAAGAGGAAATCCGTAACAGTCAGTAAGCTAGGAAGACCATCCACCATCTTCACCGTTATTAACACCTGAGATCACCACCGTTTCTACTGTTCCTTGGGAACTGGGATAATGTACAAAGGGGTGGAGAGGGTCAGTTTGCTGGGATCTGCAGAGGGGATTCCTTCTCTAACAGAACAGGCATTCACTGAACACCTGCTGTAGCCCAGATGCTTTTCTAGGGACCATGGAGAGTGAGGACCACACACTCAAGTTCTGAAAAGGCCTTGGCTCTGAGGGTTTGGTGTTTCTCTCTTGGTCTTCCTGCCACCTCTCTGTCATCTTCTCCGTCCCAGAAGCAACTCTGTCCCTGACAGGCTTGGGTAGGGATAAATGCCCCCACCCCTTCCCCACCACTGCTCATCCAGGAGCCTGCTTCTCCCTCTCCCTCTACCTCCCCTGCCCCCGCTCATTCGCTCCCTCTCTTCACTCTGCACTCTGTCTCCAATAAATAAATAAGATCTTCCAAAAAAAACCTTAAAAAAAATTCTTTCCCTCCCCCTTTCCACCTGCTTCTCCCCGCACCCCCATGTGCAGTCTCTCTCTCTCTCAAATAAATAAATGAATCTTTAAAAAATAAACAAATAAAAATAAAACTTCCTTTCCTACTCCATAAGTCAGCTCCTACTGCTGGTAACTATGAACCCTGAGTGACAGTCAAGTCCCATCGCGCCCCAGCTATCATTCCTTGAAGTCCCAGCAACGACGACAGCTTCCCTTTGTTCAGTGCTCTCACTGGTGCCTGGGACTGTGCTCCCGGATCCACGTTCCTCGTCTGCCAGCATCCTCACACTGTTGTCACGCTGACGCAGGTGCTCTTCTTATCTTCAGGGATTGTGGGGAAGAGTGGGGACATGAGAGCATGAGAAGACTTGTGCAAGGTCTTCTGGGTAATGAAATGCTGGGACAGTAGCTAAGCGCTAGAAGCCACATATGGATGCCACAGCTGGTGGCAGCGGTCCAGGAGAAAGCTTCTCCCTCTGCTGGGCCAGCAGGCAGGACGAGGTGGGTCATCTCTTCACAACAGTCTCTTCTCTGAAGTAAGGGCCAGCATCATCTCACCAGGTTCACAGATGACGAAGTAAAGACACAAAGACACTGTACGAGAAGGGATTTGTCCACAATGGTGGGGTTTTTCACAAGATTACTGACCATGTGATGTCATGTTCACCCACAAGCAAGTTCTCTGAAACCCACCTGGGGTGAAGGGGATACACGTCAGGTAGACAGTGATATGTAGCAGAAGAAGCTAGATGCCGGAGTTGGACTAAAAGCCTCGGAGCACAGGTCTGCACTGCAAATACATTTTAATACAGGTAATTTCTTTTCCTTTCATTTTCAAGTTCTTATTTCATTTACACAATTCCAAGGCCAATAAATCTTGACATTAAGCCTGATTTGATGTGTGGTACAGATGGTCGGATTAAGGATACAATATTTCATCAGTTCCTCTACATTTTCTTTTCTCTGATGGATGATTTTTTTTATACTGCGTTGATCTTTTTTTTATTCATAAAGGCTTCATTCCCATTTGTCATGGCTGCATTAACTGGGCATCTAATGAAGGCTTGGATATGGAAGTCTGCATCTCATTTATCCTCAACAGCAAAATTAATAAAGCATTGGGAAGATAGCATCCTAAGCTGGAACTTCTCTAGGCCACCCTGAGTTATCTAAAATATATTTTGCTTGTGTCTTCCAGGATTGGGACTCGGCTGGACACTTTGGGAGACAGTGCCCAATTTCAACTTCTGTCCACGGACTGTCCATACCCTCCCCTCCCCGTCCACCCCACCCAACTTGTTGTTTGGAGAGGCTTGGGTCAAAAAGGCCAGGAGCCTGTTCTTGTGCTCATTCTCTCTACACACACTTATTGAGCTCTTCTATAGGCCAAGCTCAAGGATATAAAACAGACTCAAGAAGGTCACAGACAAATGGGTCATGCCACCACTGTTGGCCAGTGTCCAATATAAGGAAAATAGTCAAGTACTAAGGTTGGGAGCAAGCTGGAACGATTATCTGCTCTATCCTTTTGCCTCTGGTGAGGTGATCTTCTCAACCAGTTTTTCAATTAAGTCCTGCCAAATGTCTGATATCACAGACATTAACTTTGACTTACAAATGGGTACAGTGGTTTCCCAGGGCTGCTGTCTCAAAGTACCACCAACGGACTGGCTTAAACAACAGAATGTTACTGTCTCACAGTGCTAGTGGCCAGCTGTCCAAAGTCAAAGCGTCAGTGGGGTTGGTTCCTTTGGATGGCTGTGAGGAAGGGATCTGTTCGGGCCGCTCTCTTTGGCTTACAGATGGTGGTCTTCCCTGTATTGCCCTGAATCCCTGTCTCCTCTGGGAATGTCTTTGTGTCCAAATCCCCTCTTTCTAAGGACACCTGTCATATGGGATTTGGGCCCCCTGTAATGACCTGATTCGAAGGATTATTTCCAATAAGGTCACATTCAGAGTGAGGACTTTAATACATGAATTTTAGGGAGACACAATTCAACCTGTAACAATGAATGTCTCTGAAGTTGGTTCAAGGAAAGGTCTAAAACAGCCTCCAGTGCCACAATATAGTTAGAGCCCTGGTGGAAGGTTCAAGTTCTAAATTAGCCACTTGTCCTCTCTGAGCCTCAGATTTCTTCTCCAGAGAGCAGGAGATCTGAATGGGCCTCTAAAGCCCTCTCACCTCTCCAGGATTGTGCTGCTGAGAAAGTGAGAGAAGTTGAAGCCACGCAGTAGGGAAATCCACGGTAAGGTTCTACTACCTACAACTAGGGAGATCCTGACCAAGCACTGACCTTCTGAGCCTCAGGGGGTTTTTAACTGTAAAATGGAGACAGTGATGGAAGCTACTTCATGGACTGTACGATGGAATATCGCTCAGCAAAGAAAAGAAAGAAATCTTGCCAATGGCAAGGGTGTGGATGGACCCAGAGAGGATTATGCTAAACAAGATAAGTCAGATAAAGACAAGTACCATATGATTTCTTTCATATGTGGAATTTAAGAAACATAACAATCAAAGGGGGAAAAAAATGAGAGAGGGAGAGAAACCAAGAAACAGACTTAACTTAGAGAACAAACTGATGGTTCCCAGAGGGGAGGTGGGTGGGTGAAACAGGTGATGGGGACTGAGGAAGACACTCTCTGAGATGAGCACGGGGTGCCGTACGGAAGTGTGGAATCACTGTATTGTACCCCTGAAACCGATATTACACTGTATGTGAACTATACTGGAATTTAAAAAAAAAAAAAAACTTTTAAAAATACAGAACATAAATATTCTTAAAAAAAAAAACCTAAACCAAAACCAAAAACCAAAAAAGGCTATGAGGACTAATAAGGCCTGCAAATTGCCCAGAACACGGTTGTCACTCACATATATGAACTTTAAATGGTATTACCGCTCTTCGTAGAGGCAGTCAGTTAGGCTTCGGATCTGGGACTCCGCTCTCTGCTCTCCGGTGGCGTCCACTGTCGGAAGGCAGGGACCCAGTGTCTTACCCAGTGGCTCCCATGGAGTGAGACACTTTGGCAGCAACACTCTGGCAACCCAAAGGGACATGCTTTTCCCCAGCTCCACCTTACCTAAATCCTGTCCCATTCTATTTAGTTCATTCACACTCATGTCATTAGGATTAGCACTAGAATTTCAGGTGATTTTTTCTCTCACTGTGTTTTATAATTTTTATATTATACAGAAGTGTGATAAACCATATTCGATTAGGGCATTTAACAGGGCTCTGTAGAGCAGCTGTGTAAATCCAGCCCTGCGACCTCCCTCCCCTGGGAACTAGGCTGCTGGAGGTATGTCTCAGCGTTTGGCTCTGACCTTCATTGAACTGTTTCCGACTTTCTCATGGGTGTCCTCACCTAGACTGGAAACGGTGTGAGGAAACAAACAGGGCTTCTTTCTCAGATTTAGGAGAGCTGATTTACTGACTCCCACAATGCACCAGCCCCTCTGATGTAAAGCATCTCATATAATCATCCCCGTAATCTTATGGGGCAGGTAAGGGTACTGTCAGACCACAGAGGAGCCCCTGAAGCTCAGAGGTCACACGGGTAGGTGGTGGTCAAGGCAGGATTCAATTCTCTCTCTGTGTGACTTCTAATGCCATCCTAACCAAGTGTGCCTGCTCAGTGGATCCCTTTCCTCCAGCCTGAGCGGGGTTTTCCATGGAGGTGGTGCCCCCTAGTGGCAGATTCGGAGCCATTTCCCCAGCCAGGTTTCAGGCTCCTTCTAGGACAGGCCTGGGACATTGAACACTTCACAGAGTGACCAACAGGGCTGGCCCTGGGTACCAGACCCTGTGCACACAAGGGATAACCAGACTGTGTACCTGAGCTGTGCTTCTTCAATGCCCCCACCAGGAAGACTCTGCTCCTGAGAGGTCAAGGAAGAGGGACTTGGGTCTTTGGGGCCTATAGCAACGAGAGGACCTAGGTCTGGTTCCCCCAACAGTGCTTCTCACCTCCAACTTCCCAGTTAGGACATGCTGGCATGGCCATTCTCTGCTGGACCCTCCTGGGACTTCCATTTTCCAAGAGCTTGTTTATGGAGGAGAGGAGAAAGAAGAGGATAAATATGGCAGAAGTTCAGGACTTAAAGGTTTTTCCTTTTTTCTTCTCTTTTTTTTAGTAATCTCTACACGCAACAAGGGGCTCAAACCCACAATCCAAAGATTAAGAGTCACACACTTCTCCAAATGAGTCACCCAAGTGCCCCATGACTTAAAGGTACTTAACACAACAGAGTTCCTTTCCCAAAGACCCATCAAAATTCTTTGATAAATATTGAATCCTTACTGTACTCCGCAATGCTCAGCGTCCAGAAATGGAGGAGATACTTTTCCTATATTTGAAAAGCAAACATATAAAGAATTACAATGCAACAAGGCAAGTACTTGAATATGGGACTTGGTCTGTCACCCCAGGAATGGATACCAGCACTCAAAACTGAGAAAAAGAATCGTCAAATATCCCCACCAACTGGTGAAAGTAGAAAACAGTGTGGGGTCAGGCACACCTCCAACCCTCTCACCAACCCGCTGCATCTCTCCAGCCTATAAGAGCTACCCACTCCTTCTGCCCACCTTGCAGGGGCCAACAGCAACAGGGCAGAGAACGAGGGATAGTGTGGTATAGGCTGCTCTCCCGCCCCGGGTGTGGCAAGGACGCATGGCCAGCGGCCACCCTCTTCCTGCTTGCTCATTTGCCCTTGAGAGGCCTTTCCTATAGCCTGAGAAGCAATTACCAGCTTTTCTGAGAACACTGTAATCATCAATCTGGCTTTGAGATAATCAGAGATACCTGGGAGCTGCATTAGCCTATATGGTAACCTGTAGCCACACGTGGCTATTGAACACTTGAAACGTGGCCAGTGTGAACTGAAATGTGCTGTGAAAAATATACACTGGATTTTGAAGACACTGTACAGAGGGAGAAAATGTAATATATCTCATTAGTATTTTCAACTTGATTACATGTTGAAATGACAATATTTTGGACATAGTATTTGGATAAATAAAATATACTATTAAAATTAATTTCACCTATTTTACTTTTAGTGTGGCCAGGCCAGTATTTTCAACTTGATTACATGTTGAAATGACAATATTTTGGACATAGTATTTGGATAAATAAAATATACTATTAAAATTAATTTCACCTATTTTACTTTTAGTGTGGCCAGGCCACTACTTTTAGTGTAAGCCACAAATGTGGCTCAAGTCACAGCTCAACGGGAATGGCACTGCCTCGAGGTTACAAACGCATGTGGCCATAGGGGGGCATGTGGCCATAGGGGGCGCTCGCGCAGAGCCAAGTCTCTGCGTGCAGAACTTCGGAGGGAAGCCAACTGGTTTCTTAGCCTTTTTAAATGCTATTTCTCTCTCTCTCTTTTTAAGATTTTATTTAGTTCTTAATGCTATCTTTTAAAGGTAGTTTTAAGCTGCTTCCTCTAAGATTTAAATGGCCCATACTATGTTAACATGAATAGTTTTTCTAGGCAGAAGTCCGAAACTCCTGAATTAAGACATTCAAGACTAGAATTTTAAGGAAGGTGCAAGTTTCACTATCACAGCCAGACACCCATTAATTCCATTCTAATAACTTATCATAAATTATTAACTTTGGACCCAGTAATTCCATTCTAAGAACTTATCATAAATTATTATTTAAAAAAATAATTATCATGGACAAATATTTACCTACAAAGATATTTACCCCGCATTTGTAATACCTGCCCCCCTAAAACCGACAACCAACTAAGTATTAATAAGGGATTAGTTAAATCATTTATGGCACAACTGTATTATGGAATATTTTGTAACTACGACAATGGATGCAAATGAATATTTAATGACCTGAAAAGACATTTATGCTGAATTCTGTGGAAAAGGCCAGCTACAGACCTACATGTCCATTATGTATCAATTTTGCCTTAAAAAGTGAATAAAAACACTGAAAATTCTCCAAAGGATTTTTTAAAAAAAGATTTTATTAATTTATTTGAGAGAAAGCATGAGCAAGGTACGGGCAGAGGAAGAGGGACAGAGACAGAGACAAGCCGACTCCCCAGTAAGCGGGGAGCACAGCACGAGGATCAGGCTCCATCCCAGGACCCCAAGATTAAGACCCAAGAAGAAGTCTGACAACCCACTGAGCCATCCAGGCGCCCCTCTCCGCGGGATTTTAAGTCCTCTCTGCACAGACGATGGGTGGCTTTCCTTATTTCACAAGTGCTCTTTAAAAGTTATTTTTAAGTAGTCCTACCCAGTCTTCTTTACAAGTGACACCTTCTTTCCCGGACTTTTCCTGCGCCCTCGCCAAAGAAAGAACCAATGTCTTCCCAATACCTAGCTTGGGGTTTTCACGGAGTTGCAGGTGGTCTTCTAGCCCCCACGCGCACGTCACCTCCCCTACACGCCTGTGCAGCCGCGCACCAGCGTCTTGCGTCTCTCTCTGCCCCTGCCGCACCGCCTGGATCTCACCCTGTCTGACCCGCCCGGTTTTGCAAAACGCAAACAAGATCTGGCCTGAAGGTTTCGGAGTCGGTTGAACGGGAATGCAAAGGTCGACATCGCCGAGACACAGTGCCAGGCCGGAAGCGAGGCTCTGCTGCCCGGCCACATACCTCTTCCCGTGCGGGAATTACTCGCGCCTGCGCCACCCGGTTGCGGATCTGGGTGGCGGAGGCGGAACCAACTTTCCCAAACACAGCGCGGAGGTCGCTCGGAGAAGTTTGTCCCTTCGGAGGCGCCGTCCCCGGCTGCGCCCGGCCCGGGTCACGTGAGCAAGACGCGCCCCGGGCCTGGGGCGGAGCAGGAGGTGTTGAGTTGCGGGATCCCGGGCCGGGCTGGCGGCATGGAGGCCACCTTGGAGCAGCACTTGGAGGATACGTGAGTAGCACGGCGGGGGGACTTGAGCGGGACACGGGGCGCGCGCTGAGATTGCCGGCCGGGCGTGTCGGGGACGCCGCGCGACCCTCGGGCCTGGGAGTAAGGGAGAGGGTGACGCGGCGAGCCCTGGCCCGCGGCCGCGGGGTGGAGGGGGTGACCCGGAATTAAAATCCCGCAGTCCCGCCGGGGCTCCGCACCCTCCCTCCGGGAGCTAGTCTCCGCAGCCCAAGGCCAAAACCGCCCGTCGTGTTGCAGTTGTCTGTATGGCAGGGTCATTCCTCAGTAGTTTTAGGAAATGGGTTCGTTTGGGGGAAGGTTGTACCAGGTGTGCAAAGCGAACCCTGCAACGTGAACATAAACACAAATCTTTCCTCGCGTGTGTAACCAGTTACTTGGTGCTTGAGGAAAGACCTCTCAATTTTTCGAACAAGTAATATCCACGTAAGGTGTAAAATTGAAAGTACAAGAAGGCGCACCGCGAAACCGCTCCCTCCCACCAGCGCCGCTCAGTTTCTCCCACTTCCCCTCCTGGAGGCAACCAGTGTTTTTTCGTCATTTTGAACAACGGCGACAAAATACTGATAAATTGTCGTGTTTGCGGCTCTCGGAAGCTCAGCAGTACCTGACATAATCTTTTCTCCCATCACCCGTACATTGGTTTAACTATTAAATTTAAATTAGTTCATTGTAGTTTAATTTTTCTCAGCGTAATAAATAAGCAGTGGTTTAAAGCGCAACAGTGCCTGGTACATAGAAAAACCTGTACGTGTGTGTTACAATTATTTAAATTCATTTTCTGACATCATCTGCTTCATTCCTCTGGTGCACCTGGAATTAGAATGAAGAATCCATCCATTGTTGGAGTCCTGTGCACAGATTCACAAGGACTTAATCTGGGCTGTAAGTATGTCACCATCTACTCTGGTGGACTGCATATCATTTGATATTGACTAGGAGCCTAGTGTGCTGATCTCTAGTTTTTATACCTCCTGTTATCCTGCCGCTTTCTGGGTTCGTTGGTGAGAGTAGAGTTTATCTCCAAATGGGATTAGAAAATTGAAACTTTTAAGTTGGTATTTATGAAGGTAGAAGTGGTCCTTGCAGTTCTTGCACTAGAAATTGTTTCTACTAAAATAGTATTTGAATTATTTTAAATTGGGTCTAGCAAGGACCTCGGATAATGACATCAGGTACCATTGGTTGAGAATGGGTGCAGACTGCTAGGGTTTTGTGTGCTTTATCTCTGATTTTCACAATAACCCAGGAAGATGGACAGTGCTGTTTTGTAGTCTGAATACACCTGAGTAAGAGAGTAGGCAGTAAAAATGAGAGCTTCAGAGTTGAACGCATGGGGTCAGCCCCCTGCTCTTCCATTGCTAATAGTGTGACCTTGGACCAAAAATTCTGAGCCTCAGTTTCTCTGCTGGGTTGTTTTTGTTGGTTGGCTAATTGGTTGGTTGTATAGATTTCTCTTCAAAGGTAAAAACTCTTCGTTTAAATACAAGTCTAAACAGAATTACTCTTTCAAAGTCAGTGATAATGTCACTTCCAGACACTCACCAGTATCTTCCTTGTCTTCTCTAATTGGAGAAAGGGGTCTGATATTTTATTCATGTACATACTTCTTATCTGCAGTATAATATACAATTTCTTGGGGGCACAATAACTTCTCCACATCTGTCTCAAGAATGTGAAACCCAAAGTCCTCCTTCATGGCCACGATAATCTCCACTTGGTCTACATGGTCTAAATTGTTTGTTCTTTTCATCAAATGGGAATTTACCTAGAGCTTTTCTGGGTCGATTTTTTCATTGAGTTTAAAGACTTTGGTTTGTTTGTTTTTATAAAGAACATGGTCTTTGATTCCCTCTCACATCAGAGGAGGCACATCAGGATATTGGCAGCTGGTCTGCAGAACTGCCTGGACCCTACATGTGCATCGAGGCCGCCTGCACAGGTGCAGCCCTCATCTGGGCCTCCGTGGGGCACAGGATGGTGCTGAGCAGGCAGGCCTTGGCCAGTGAGGGGGCATTGGGCAGCAAAGGTCTAGGGCAGTTGGCTGAGATGGGTGGAAAGGACATGAGCTGCCAAGGCTTTGCCAACCCAGGATCTCTGTACTGGGTTGTGGTTTAATAATGGCAGTAATTATAGAATTGCATTTATTGAGCACCTGCTATGTGCCAGTCACCATTCTAAGTGCTTTCCCCAAACTAAGTCATTTAATCCTTGCAGCAGCCCTGTGAGGCAGATTAAGAAATTGAGGTTGAGTAACTCGCCCCAGGTCACAGAGCTAGGGTTGAGCTAGGATTTCAGTCTCGCTCAAAAACCTCTTAGTCACGGTGTTGTAAGATTATATAATGTGTGTGAAACACTCAACACAGAACCCAGACGTGATGCTCAATAAATGGTAAGAGTTACAGATGAGGAGATAAATCCTGAAAGGTAAGTAACTAAAGTGTTCAGCTAATTCATGTCCCAACTCGTAAACCAAGGACTCCTCCCTCCTTACTCAATTAAATTCCTTACTTTACTGCAGGAATTTTTAAAGCTCTGAATTTCTGCTGGGAGGGTAACTGAAAGAGGATCTGTGTCACTCAGATTTTACACAAATCTAGTTGGGAGAAAAAAGGCAGATTTACTTGAGGTGCTGGTTGATGGAAAGCCTGAAATTCAGGTGTGGAAATCTAAAATGAAATTAGTTCCTCCAAGACCTTCAGGACCCAAAAGACTGCACCGTCTGTCCAGTTAGTGTTTTCTGTAACCATAGAAAATCCACCAGCTCTGCCACACTGGTATGTCTGTTATCCACTATAGTTCCAGGCAGGCGAGCTTGTGCTGCCTTTGTATGTGGAAGTGTAAACTTAGTAATTACCTTTTGTATCGGACACCCGATTATCTACAGGTGAAAACAAATTTTAACAAAAAGCCAGTTAAGTTTGTATTTGAAAACAGCCAGCTTATTCAGGTCGAAATAACTGCGCACAGAATATTCACATGTACTGTCAACCAAGGTGATCTTGCAACTGAACTCCTGAGTAAAGACTTTTGTATCCTTTGAGGTTGAGCTCGCTAAAAGAAAATCAGATTCCCCATGAAGAAATTATTCGTTTCAACAAGTATCTTGCCTTTACTGTTTTTTGTCAACTTCACCTTTGAGTGTCTTGTTGGTTTCACGAAGCTTCCTGTAAAAGGCATTAATGGCTTTCAGACTGACTTGAATTATAGCTTCCTTATAGGTGCGAGAAGGTGTCCAGAGATGGTGATGAGAGTGATTGGAAATCGAGTGTCTCCTGGCACTTTATTGATTTAAGAAGTGTTGTTTAGCTTTCTTGTTGATGTAACCAGCTGAATATCAGGACAAAATCATTTCCTGTCAGTACCTAACCTAAAAGACCATGAACTGAGCCTTCTTTTTGTAAATAAATCAGTGAGAGATTCTACTATAGCTGTGTACTCATTGACATGATTACATCTCTGTCTTCCAGGCCGTGGGACCCTGTCAGATGAGCATGCCGGGGTGATATCTGTTCTAGCCCAGCAAGCAGCTAAGCTGACCTCAGACCCCACTGATATCCCTGTGGTATGTCTAGAATCAGATAATGGGTGAGTACATCTTGACAGATTCTTTCCTTTTTAATCAGAAAAGTCACTGGGAAGGTTGAGTAGGGCCTGCCCTGTGTTATTAGCGATTTGCATTCAAAGAACTTGAGGGAGGCTCTTCACTCTTTGGGCCACAAAATAGACTGATCTCCAAAGCTTAACGTGCTTTCAGACCACAGTGACATTTAAATGAAGAGTACGAATTGTCCTGACTGTCAAGAAAAAGGAAGTAATAAATAGCATAGGCAAAGACCAATCAAGGAACAGAAACCACTTCCATAGTAATAGAAATACTAAAGCTGTTCCAGGTGAGCATCCTCAGAGTAATAGTAAGTGATGAAAGCAGAGTATGGAACTACACAGTGTGATCAGTTTTGTAAAAAGAGCAGACAAATGCATAGATGGTATACACGCAGCTAACAAAACACAGTAGTGCCTGTCTCTAAGCTGTAGGATTATAGATTCATTTGTATATTTTATACTTTTCTGTATTTCCCAAATGTTTTCTTATATTCATATATTGCTTTCGTACCTTAAAGAAATGATAAATAATATTTTTTTAGTTGTATCCTAAACCAAACAGTGTCTTTAATCTTCAGCAGACTCCCACTTGTAACATTTTATGGAATATCTTTTCCTTTCAGGAACATTATGATCCAGAAACACGACGGCATCACGGTGGCAGTGCACAAGATGGCCTCCTGATGGCTCATGGCGGTTCTCCAGCAGCCTGTCGTCGCGGCTCGATCCCGCCTGTGTAAATTATCTTAGACAACTACACCAGTCCCAATAGTCAGGCCATTTATTTCGTGTGCATTGGGCACTTTTCTCTTAATTTTAGAGTAAGCTTCTTTTGGACACTCAATGGACTGACTTATCCAAATATTAGTAAGAAAGGATCATGTTTTGAAGCAGCAGGTCCCAGTCACTTTGTACATAGAATTTTCTTACATTCAATAAATCTGGTCAGAGGAAAGCTTGGCTCTTTTCTGGATTGTTTAAATGCTTAGCAAATGTTCATTTTTTTGGATTACCAAATTATAATTTTTTAAAAATCTTTGCTCCAAGTCCATCTCTTCTCTCTCAGAAGCTTCCTGAACTACAGACAGTCTCACACAAGTGTCCATAGATACTGAAAACTAATTAAGCCTATTCCCACCCCATAACAGCTATTATCATTAAATACCTATTAGATACCACAAATTCATGTAATTCTCACTGATAACCCTATATGAACTCTTAGCTGCCCCATTTTGCCTTTGTCTAACTAAGGCTAAGGGATTTGCTTAGTAACTCGGGGACGCCTGGGCAGCTCAGACAGTTAAGTGTGCGCCTTGGGCTCATACCATGATCCCAGAGTCCTGGGATCAAGTCCCACATCGGGCTTTCTGCTCGTTGGGGAGTCTGCTGCTCCCTCTCTCCTCTGCCCCCCACCCTGCTCATGTTCTCCCTCTCTCTTGCACTCTCAAATAAGTAAATAAAATCTTTAAAAAAAAAAAAAGACTCCCAACTCTGAGCTTATACTTTGAACACTAGACCATTATAAAATAGGCATGTTTGGCGAGAAAAAACTAACGCCTGAACGTAGAAGACAACATTATCTTTTCTTTAACCTTTATAGTTCTCAACAGCAGAATGAAGCACAGGTAGGCACAGATGACCTCATTTTGTTGAATTTAAATGCAGTCCTGTTACTCTTTAGCAATTTAGTATTTGACAGTATAAAAAAATCTCCAGAATATTATTTATTCCAAAATATCAAGCACCTCCAAATACAAGATATTAAAGAGGATACAAAGATTTTGCATTAAGACCTGGTTCTAGCCTTTGAGTTCGTACTTTGATAGAAGGGATGTGCACATAGGTTGTCTTCACCGATACTTGACATGTAGTACATGTTTGTTTTATATATTAAAAATTGTTTATATGTTACATTGTATTTGTCTGGCCTGCCTCTGCATAACTTTTGAGGGTAGGGGCATTGTCTTAGTCAGTGTATTCCAAGTACTTAGTACCAGGACACAGTAGGCACTGAATACTTGCCAAATAGAAGAATATATAACTAATAGGAGAGAGATTTATGGAAAGACCTAGGCCTTCCCAGGCAGAGGGAGTGGCAATAGCAAACACCAGTGATAGACCGGGAGGACTATTTATGTAATACTGTATGCTTTAGTTTGGTCCTAAGGTAGGAGGTGAAAAAGCTGGGAGGTAGGGAAGGAACTTAAATATCTACTTTTTAAGAATCCTGGGCCTTATTCTGTTAACCGAATGGAGTTCAGAATAAATAAGCTTCTAATCTGAGCTTAAAGATGAATCTGATGGGGCGCCTGGGTGGCTCAGTGGGTTAAGCCACTGCCTTCAGCTCAGGTCATGATCCCAGGGTCCTGGGATCGAGTCCCGCATCGGGCTCTCTGCTCAGCAGGGAGCCTGCTTCCCTCTCTCTCTCTGCCTGCCTCTCTGCCTACTTGTGATTTCTGTCAAATAAATAAATAAAATCTTTAAAAAAAAAAAAAAGATGAATCTGATGAGGTAGACCAAACTCACTTCTTTTCAAGCAGAAAAACTTGCTCTTAGTATTTATTTCCAGTTTATAACCTTGAGTGATAGGAGCCGATCTTTAGATTCGCTACACGCTAGACACATGCTAAACAATTTACATGCAATTAGCTCATTTAATCCTCTTACAAGCTATGGCCCCCATTTCAGAGGAAGAAATAGGCTCAGCAAGATAAAGTCCTTAGCTCAGGATCAAACATGAGAGACAATTTTAAAAAAATTGGCAGATGGGGTGCCTGGGTGGCTCAGTGGATTAAGTCTCTGCCTTCAGCTCAGGTCATGATCTCAAGGTCCTGGGATCGAGCCCCGCATTGGGCTCTCTTCTCTGCAGGGAGCCTGCTTCCTCCCCTCCCTCTCTGCCTGCCTCTCTGCCTACTTGTGATCCCTGTCTGTCAAATAAATAAATAAAATCTTAAAAAAAAAAAATCAGAAAGGAAAAGAGAACAGAGGAAGATAACTGCATTGTCTAATCTAGAGATAGGAAGAACTAGGTGCCTTGGAAAGAAGCAGTCAACTCTGAGGGACGGGTCAGAGAGCAAAAAGGGCTGGGTTTGATTTTAGATATGCTGAACTTGAATTTCTAACTGCACATGCTGGTGGGAATGCTCAGAAAGAAACATGTATCAGGTGCTCACTTTGTAGCAGACACAGTGCTACACCTCCCATTGCCTGTAGAACAAAATCTGAAACTGTTACATGGTCTCCCAGGCGCTGCAAGATCCGGCCCCTGGCCAACCCTTATGCCACATCTCAGACCACCCTCTGCCCGCACATAGCCCCTCTGTCTAGCACAGTGCCTGACACACAGAAGGCAACTTTATTGAATGAAACAAATAAACGAACATAGTTCCTCCTTTATTCTTCATAACAACCTTCAAGGTGGGGCAGAGTGCCCCCATATTTATTGATGAAAAGAGCGCTGCAAAGAGCTCAGGGTTGGAGACTGCTGATTTTTGGGTCTGTACAGAGCTGCGGCTAAAGTGGGACTGTATGTGATCTGATGCCGCCAAAGTAGGATTGTGTGTGCATATACAGAGATCTCCTACCAGTTCTGTTCCATCTCTCTATATTGTTAGTCCTCGCCAAAAAACTTGCAAAGTAGTTTTAGCTACATCTCACAGATCTGAAAACAGACTCAGGGTAACCCGTCTGGAGTCCGCAGGCTTAAAAAATCAGCAAAGCTGAGATTCTAACCAACTCTGCGTTTCCCACCACACTTGAAAACTCCCTGTATGCCCCAGGTTCTCCGAGCAGTTCAATGGAGGACCCTGCATCCCTCCCAGCCTCTGTGAGTGACTGCCTGTTCCCACACACTTTGAACCTGACCTCCCTCCCGCCCTCAGCATCAGAACTCTCTATCCATATAAAGCCTACACTCAGCTCATCCCGCTATCAGGACTATAGAGTGCCCCACTTTAAAAGAGCAACAAGTGCTCCCCAGACCACCCCCCGCAAAATTAGTCCCACAGATGTTTCCTTGAAAATTCTTGTTAGTATGTAAGTACAACACACTAACAATTAGGAACATTGTTAGTAACCACAAATAACTGTCTGAAAGCCTTCACCTTCCCTCTTTAGGCTTTCGCCCTGTGCTGAAAGTCGGTCAGCTGGATCCTTGGCACCAGCACCTCGCAAATACATAAGTTTTTCCACCCCAAACGCAAGGCATCTTCCCAAACCACGAAGCTCTGCTCCTGCCAGCACTTTCATCAGAAAGTATTACAGAGTTTGGTTTTAAGAGCCTGAGAAACCCCTTGTTTTTTTTTTATAAGAGAGGAAGCATAAATACATGCAGGTTTTCCAGATAAAACAAGAAAAACACACTCTGGTTCAAAACCTAGAAAGCTGGTGCTGGGGAGATGAAAGGCAATTTCCTGTTGCCTTTTTTATTATATTTTATTTTTTGAAGTGGAGGGTGGGACAGAGGAAGGAAATGGGATAAGAAAGCGAATTATCCCCATCATTTTTGAGGAAACGTAACTGTTTCCAAAATGCAAGAAGAAAGGCTTCATTAAAACTGCCAAGTACAGGGCGCCTGGGTGGCTCAGTGAGTTAAGCCGCTGCCTTCGGCTCAGGTCATGATCCCAGGGTCTTGGGATCGAGTCCCGCATCAGGCTCTCTGCTCAGCAGGGAGCCTGCTTCCTCCTCTCTCTCTGCCTGCCTCTCTGCCTACTTGTGATCTCTCTCTGTCAAAAAAAAAAAAAAAAAAAAAAAACTGCAAGTACATATGTTCCACAGGAGGGGCTTGGAATTAAGGTAATTGAGAATTTAAAAAAAGGAATTAAAATGGGGCTTCAACTCCAGATTACTAAGTAAAATTAGTTAATACACAAAAGGTCACACAGATAGGCAGAACCTACTGAAGAATGCCACTTGTAGCAAGGAAACACATCTCCCAGCTCTGGGAGAGTTGTAAAATAAGTATATCCTGAAGAGCCCACAGAGGAACAGCACCAGGATCAAAGTTCTGAGGCCCTACCCTCTGCCTCCAGCATAGTGTTAAACAATAAACTAAGGTATATTAAAATTTATACGGGGAAGCTGGCTGGCTCAGTGGAGCATGCAACCCTTGACCTTGGGGGTGTGAGTTTGAGCCCCCATGTTGGGTGTAGAGATTATTCAAGTAATTACAAAAAATTTAAACATAAAAATAAAAACCACATTCTACTTTCCTTCCTTACTTTTCATACACAATTGTTTTCTTGCACCCTTACTATTTCTAAGTAGTTCTAATTACATATATTAATTAGAATTCTTAACCCTTAGAATCCTTATTTTTTTCTTTTTCTTAACATATAATGAATTGTTTCTTGGGTACAGGTCTGTGAATCATGAGTCATTCACAATTCACAGCACTCACCATAGCATATACCTTCCCCAATGTCCATCACCCACCTACCCTCTCTCTCACATCCCCTCCCCTCCAGCAGCCCTCAGTTTGTTTCCTGAGACTGAGAATCTCTTATGGTTTGTCTCCCTCTCTGGTTTCATCGTTTCGTTTTTCTCTCCCTTCCCCTATGATCTTCTGTCTTGTTTCTCACAGAGTCCTCATATCAGGGAGATCATATGGTAATTGTCTTTCTCTGATTGACTTATTTCACTCAGCATAATACCCTCTAGTTCCATCCACATCGTTGCAAATGGCAAGATTTCATTTCTTTTGATGGCTGCATAGTATTACATTGTATATATACACCACATCTTCTTTACCCATTTATCTGTTGATGGACATCTAGGTTCTTTCCATGGTTTCGCTATTGTGGACATTGCTGCTATAAACATTCAGGTGCACCTTCCTCTTCAGATCACTTCATTTGTATCTTTCGGGTAAATACCCAGCAGTACGATTCCTGGATCGTAGGGGAGCTCTATTTTCAACTTTTTGAGGAAACGCCATACTGTTTCCAGAGTGGCTGCACCAGCTTGCACAGAATCCTTACTTTCTTATGAAAACAGGGAAGTAAGCAATAATAGACTGTTATCCTGTATAGTGTAATAGTGGACTAGCATTCTGGGGACTGGCAGATTTATAAATACATTTCATCATTTCTAGTAGTGTATCTCTCCTCACAGCAAATTCTTCAGTCTGGCACAAAACATACCTCCCAATAGACTCAAACATCCTTAGTTCCTCTGTATAAAAAGCCGAAAGTATGGGGAGCCTAGGTGGCTCAGTGTGATAAAGCCTCTGCCTTCAGCTTGGGTCATGATCCCAGGGTCCTGGGATGGAGCCCTGCATCGGGCTCTCTGCTCAGCAGGGGACCTGCTTTCCCCTCTCTCTCTGCCTGCCTCTCTGCCTACTTGTGATCTCTGTCAAGTAAATAAATAAAATCTTTAAAAAAAAAAGCCGAAAGTAATTAAACTTGTGTTCAATAACTGATATTCTAGTATTTTATCTTATTTGGAAATGATGTAGATATTCCATGAATAACCATCGTTTAACTTAACTTAGAATAACCTTCTCCTAGTTTCCAAGCAGCATCCCCACCCCTAGCAGCAGTTTTTCTGTCCCTTCAGATAAGAATTACCTCCCTGAAGTCCCCATTTCAAAGAAATGGCTCTGGATACCTAGAGATCAAAAGTAGAACATTTACATCTCAAAGGCACAGGGAGAAGATATAAATTCTGTCAAAAAGGACTTTTATTCCCTAAATCCAGATGTTTTATAGCAGCTTTTTGAGATGAGCAGGAGAGGTTTGGTGATGGTGTAATGGATTTGAACTGTTTGTAGAGCCACATTTCTGGTCTTGAAAAACGAGATTTGTCAGGACAGTACAGTTGTTTTTAATTTCTCAAAGAACTGGGTTGCAACCTGAATGAGCAAGAGGGTGACTGACCCTCCCATCCATCTACATGATCTTCAATTTGCTGCTTCGTTTATTATTAGTATTTTTAAAAAAGATATTATTTATTTATTTGACAGAGAGAGAGAGAGAGCCGCACAAGCAGAAGGAGCAGCAGAGGGAGAGGGAGACGCAGGGGACACAGGAGATGCTCAGCGGGGAGCCCTATGCAATACGTGGGCTCAGTCCCAGGACCCCAGGATCATGACCAAGCCAAAGGGAGACACTTAATTGACTGAGCCACCCAAGCTCCCCCATTAGGGGGATTTCAACTAAAATGGAAATTAAAAGATTCTTACGCTTTAGATTTAGAGCTGTGTGCCTTTATGATTTAGTAAATCCTTTCATAGTGGCTTGGGAATGGTTTTCTTTCCCTTTTGGTTACATAGTTTCATTTTAGGGAAAAAGCTTTTTTTTTTTTTTTTTTTTTAAAGTTCCTATCAGGCTCTGAATATTAGCTTCCAATCTGGCCAACTTCTGACTGCAGAGCTCACTAAAAATCCTTTCGAGTATCTTATTAATACTTTTTAGCTGGGCAAACAGTAAATATTTTTATTTTTCTTTTAAGCCAGAGGTATCACTGTCAGATGACTCAAAACCCAAACTAACAAACCCTTTATGACTTAACCATGGACAGAAGAGGTGCTCCCAAGGAGGGGACAAGAGATGTTATCTCCTGACACCCTGAGTTACTCCCAAAGAGAACCCAAAGGAAGACTAAGGACAAACCCCGACAGCTGGGCATGGCTGGCAGGAAACGAGCCGCATATGGGGTGCAACCCATATTTCTAGCAGCCATAGTTTTAGGCTCTCCAACCTGCACTTGCAAGAACTAATAACCTGTGCATCCCAACAACAGGCAGAAAAGCCAAGCCGAGTTCTCAGGACACAGAATGAGACAAAGGGAAAAGCATTATCTGTCTCCATACCTAGCAGGTACCCAAACAGAAATTCACGAGCCACAATTCAAAGATCTAATTCTCACAAATGTTTTCCTCCTGTCAACCTGAATTCGGACAGGAAAGGACAGCATGAAGTTCACCATCCTCTCTCAAATGGGCACCACAGACAGAGATCTAGGAAAGCTAACTCTGGTAGGAATTCTCACCCTTTGCTGGCTTCTGCGTTTTCCCAGGATCCTGTCTGTAGGCTCTGGAGTGAGTGGGGTGTCCCAGGAGGTCTCCTGCTGGTCATCAGAAATTGCAGTGGAGGAAAAATGATTTCCCCCCACCTTTTATAGTGAGTGTTTGGCTAAGACCCTTTTTTCTCAAGAGAACCGCATAAATGCAATTTATGTAATTTACATTCACCTAAATTACAAATTCTCCACTGTGGCCACTGGCATTCACAATTACCTTTGGTAAGGCTAATATGCTTGTTCAGCTTGAACACATTTTTTTATTCAGCTGAGGCCTCACACTGGACCCAGCCCAGTTTAAACCGGACCTAATCCTTCCCCAGGCCCAGGCCGGTGTTTAAGTTGAACGCAGTCGGTTTCTGGACCCAGTCCCTAAAAAGAAATGCTTCAATGAAGTCTGACAGTTTGGAATACCAAAGCAGTGGAGCTAGGACCCAAAGGGACTTGTCTATGACTTGCAGAGGAAGCGAGAAAGCCTTAAGCTCCATGCGCTAGGCAGGTGCCCATGCCCCTTGCTCGTGGAGTCAGGGCGGGGGCTGGGGGGCTGTAGCAGGGTGGGTGGTTGGGTCTCCTTCCTTGGTTCTCTCTTCTGATACCAGAATTGTTAAAAGATAAACTGAGGCATATTAAATAAATATTTTAAAAGTTTATTTGAGGAAAAATCAATTCAGGGGGAGGCTTTTACAGAGAAAAGGTGGAAGCAAAGCAAGGAAATTTTGGGTAGTTTATTTTTGTTTTGTTTTTTAAGATAGTTTATTGATTTTAGGCAGGCCATATGCCTGCCGTGGGGCTGGAACTCGGAACTCTGAGATCAAGAGTCACACGCTCTACCGACAGGAACCAGTCAGGCACTCCAGCAAGGAACTTGTTGATAGTCTATGGTCGAAAGCCTAGTTCACTGTGATGAGTTGTCTTTACCATTTTAATTTGGTACCTCTGTGGCACTGACCGGCTCAGATTTTGGGTTGTTTCCAGAAACCCCCCTGGCGTTAGACGCACCTCTGTGTAAGGGCCTCCTTGTTTAATTAACTTAACCATAGTTACCAAAAGGATTTTCCACTTGGTTTACTCTGATGCTTGCTTCTGAGCCTATGGTGACAAATTCTACTTTCTGAGTCTGGATGGGTGGAGGGAGGGCCTGGGATGATGTCAGATCACAGTGTTTCCTCCTTCCCTCAGGAAGTAAAGTCCACTGGCAGGAGTGACCACACTGGCTTGGCCTCATAGACTTAAAATGCTTGCTTGTGTTCACAGTGCAGCCGAATGAAATGCCTTAGAAAAGGGAATCACTTTGTCAAAAATCCTATACTTTTCTTCTCAGATTGCCTCACTGCCTCATCGCTGAAGGATTCCTTTGCTGAAGACCACATCAAAGGTAAGAAAAAAATGGGACTGTGTGCTGGGGTTACTTTTCTGTAATGTTTTGAATGAGAGGCATTGCCCACCCCCCAGCCCTCCTTCCCTGGCCTGCTCACCAGACAGCCGACCATTCTACACTCGCTGGCCGCAGCCTGGCCATTCTGGAAGCAGCAGCCTGCCTGCCAGTCTGATGGTGGGAAATAAAGAATACCGCATGCCATCCTCAGAACATTTATATTTCTTTCTGTTACTTCTCTTTACATATCGATTTTTACTGAACCACTTGGGATAAAATACAGGTTCTAGGATACTTCACTCCTGAGACCAAGAACATGCTCCTAGCAGAACCACAAGACCACCACCACTCTTAAGAGATTTCACAGGTCTACTAGGAAGTCCAGAAGTGGACTTCCAGAATTTCCCCCAAGTGACCTCCTGAAGTCCTTTACAACTTGTTTTCTGGTCCAGGATTCATTCAAGGAATGGTCACGGCATTTTTGTTGTCACATCTACTTAGTTAGTCCCTTAGAATATTTTCATTTTGGCAATTGCTTTGTAAAGGAAATTCCTAAACCCGAAGCTCTTCCTCCTTTCCTTATTTCTCTAAGGTCAAGAGCTCACTCAGAAGACCAGAGGGTGATGCATGACTTCCCCTAGGATGTGGCTTGTAGACCTAGGCCAGGGAGGCCAGTGCTAATACAGGCCACCCTACAGCGAGGTGGGCTGGTAGTTAACTCCTTTGTAATTCCTGCCTGAAATAGTAAACCGAGTGGTCATCTTTCAGATGCCATTCATATCTCTGCAATGGCTTCGATGTCTCTCAAATTATGGCCTTTCATTAGCTTTTTCTTACCTCTCCCATGGTTCTGCCTGGATTGTGATTATGGAAAAAACAGGGATAGGAGAAATAGTCAGGCAGACTTATTTGTAACTAAGGCCATATCCCAAGATAACTGTCAAAGGCCTCCGGACTTGCCAGGTGAAGTTAAGCAGCAGGCCTCCAGTTTTAAAAGTCCCCAAAGACAATACAAAGCCCTGCTTGCATTTTTGAGGTTGAGATCAGAGCCTGTCAACAATTTAGAAATGAGGAAATCATCTACTTTTAAAGGGGTGGGCTACACAAAAATTACAAGTGGTTTTACACCACAGAGAAAAATAAAGTTTAGAAGTTTAGATCAGTTTCTTGTCAACTGAGTCAACTGTTTTGGTATTGTCACAGAGACCGAGCATCATGACGCAGAGGGCAGGGAAGGCCCAACCATACACTGAAGCCCTGGATGGAGGCTGGGGATGGATGATTGTATTTCATTTCTTCCTGGTAAGAATTTACTTTCCCCTTTTCTACTGCCCCCAAGAAGGCTCCTCTGGAAGAAGGCTCAGAGCAAAGCCAGGAACTGCCAATAGCTGCCCAAGTCAGTGGCCCACACTGAACTCAGGAGAAAAATGTCCTCCCTGAGTGAAAGACAAATTTGTTCCCCTCCAGTCCCCTCTTTGCTAACACCACCAAACCTACAAAATGCTCCAGCCACCACCTGCAGCTCTACCCTGGCTGCACAGCAATTAAGATGTGTAGATAATCATACATTGAAGCACCCCAGAAGTAGCAGTGGGAGGTGCTGGAAAGTGCTGTTGGGTGGGTTCCCAGCTCAGCTCAGCATACACAGGACAGCAACCTCCCTCTCTCCCAGGGGATGGGGCCATTGTCTCTCTGCTCTGCCTGCTGTCCACTTCCGAACCCATCCTTGCAACCCTAACTTGTGCTATAATTCAGCCCAGCGTGTCTTTCTGACATGTCTGGAAAGGGAGAGAAGTGTGTGGATTCTGAACCAGAACCTGATTTTTCTCCTTCATTCTGTAAGCAACTGGACTGGGCACTCCCATTTCCTAATTAACTTCTCTCATCCTCCCAGAGGCTCTTAAGGTGGTTGTGAGACATGGTGATCTGAAATGTCAGC
Source organism: Mustela erminea (assembly GCF_009829155.1). NCBI lineage: Eukaryota > Metazoa > Chordata > Mammalia > Carnivora > Mustelidae > Mustela > Mustela erminea. The sequence goes on from NC_045623.1 coordinate 15,349,811, forward strand.
ATGGCCATTCTAGAATATTGGAGAGTCCCATCCCAACTGTGCCCCAAGCAAGGCTCGAACAGTGGCACCAGCTCCATATTCCACATCAGTGTTCCCAAATCGGTTCACTCTGAGATGGACTCACGAAGGTATCCTTTCCCTCCTGTCCTCCTCCCCTGCTCCGCCCTACAGTAAGAGGCTCACAAACACAGGACTGCGGATCTTAGTTAATAATCCTGCTGCCTGCAGTGTGATACAAGGACGCAATGTGACCCATGAACAGGACGATGGGAAAACATCATACCTCCTCCTCCCTAATGACAGAGGGGAAAGTAGCGGCACAGGTCCTCAGGCAGGATTTATGTAATACAAATCTCTTACCAGAGGACTATTAGTTAAACATTAGCTTCATTACGAGAATGTGTACTCACTTTTTCTTAAGCTCTCCCAGACATGTTATTAATAAGGAAGCTAAGGATGGCCTAAGCCCAAGAGCCCTCCCAGGAGCTGGGCCACATCCCCAGATCACAGACTTTGCAGAACTAGCATTGCTGGTGAGGGTCTCCAGATCTCCCACCTTTCTCCCCAGTAACGAGTCTTACTTTCCCGACATGGTCCTCTGGGGAGAGGTTATTTGATGAATGTAGTTGCTGGTAAGAAACACTGCCTAATAACCAGATTATTAAACAGTGTTCAGTGTTCCACTTTTCTGGATGCGATGCTGGTGACAGAAGCACAAGGAATATACTGAGTCCTCAAGCGTTAACAATGGGCTCTGGCTAAGTGACTGCAGTGGTACATGGATACTTACAGGACTATGGCTTTCTGTCTGCATGAGTTACAAGTATATTTTTCTACAATAGAAAGGAGGTGAGTGAAAAATCCTGGAGCATGTGGTTAGTGCAACTGAGAACCTACATTATAGGGGTAGGGGGCTGAAACACTGTAATTTGGTTAAATAACTAAATAAAACAAGGAGCTGGAGTGTGCAATATATTCATACAGACACCCTCAGGGGGACGTTCAAGTCCAGTGTGAACTCCACACCCCCTTCCCTAGTCCTGACCTCATAATCTGGGACCCCAGGATCCCTCCATATACAACCATGCACACTTTATTTGAAAAAGGGAGCCCCAGTATATTTTGATGCAGCATCCAACTTAATTAAAATTACACAAAATGAGAATTAGCCTCCAACTTAATTAAAATGATACTGAAATTCATTTAATATTAAAATTCAAACAGCCACATGTACAGGTTACTATACTGGACATTACAGTTCTATAGTCTATCCTGTGGCCTATTACAAAATGTTATTTTCAGATTACTAGCCTAATAATTATGTTTTAACCAGTTAATAAATGAGAGGTACAGAAAGACCCTTCAGTAGAGTTTAGTTTTGTTGTTGTTGTTTTTTAAAGATTTTATTTATTTGACAGAGATCACAAGCAGGCAGAGAGAGAGGAAGGGAAGCAGGCTCCCCACTGAGCAGAGAGCCGGATGCAGGGCTCGATCCCAGGACCCTGGGATCATGACCTGAGCCAAAGGCAGAGGCTTTAACCCACTGAGCCACCCAGGTGCCCGGAGGTCCTTTAGTATTAAAAAGTCAAGTGCATGAGGAAAATGAATGAGCAAGAAGCTAGAACCTGAGGAAACAGGGATGGAGTCTAAGATACTCCAGGGCTCATCTTGGTTCTGACATGTAGCTGTGGGCCCCTGGCAAGTGATTTAACCTCTCAAGGGCAGCTTCACCCTCCGAGAAGAGGGGTGCTAACAGCCCTCACCTCCAGGCAAGGGTGACTATTTTGCAGGGTCCGGTGCAAAATAAAAATGTACGGCCCCTCGTTCAACAATTATTAAGAATTCAAAAAAAAAGGGACCCCTGGGTGGCTCAGTGGATTAGGCCTCTGCTTTCAGCTCGGGCCATGATCTCAGGGTCCTGGGATCGAGTCTCCACATCGGGCTCTCTGCTCAGCAGGGACCCTGTTTCCCTCTCTCTCTCTCTGCCTACTTGTGATCTCTGTCAAATAAATAATAAAATATACTTATTTTAAATATTTAAATTTTAAAAGGAAGAAAAAGAGAAAAATCCAGTAACAAAATGTTCTTTGGGAGTGCTGCACTTTAAGAGGGCTCATTTCTTGGGATCCTGGCTGGCTCAGTTGGTGGAGCATGTGATTCTTGAATTTGGGGTTATGGGTTTACGTTCCATGTTGGGTGTAGAAATGAGTTAAAAATAAAATCTTTACAAAGAGTAAAAGTTTATAAAAAAAAAAGATTTTATTTGACAGAAAGTGAGAACACAAGCTGGGGAAGGGGCAGGCACAGGGAAAGGGAGACGCAGGCTTCCCAGTGAGCAGGAAGCCTGATGTGGGACTCAATCCCAGAACCCTGGGATCATGACCTGAGCCAAAGGAAGACACTTAACTGACTGAGCTATCCAGGTACCCCAAGAGTAAAAGGTTTTAAAAAATGATCATTCTAACTTCTCTGTATCTATATATTTGCATGAGTTTTTTGTTGTTTTTCTGCTGTCTCACTAGACTGACTTTCTGTCTCACTCACTGACTCCCATGGCAGCAGGTACCCTGCTCACCACTGTAAGCCTGGCCCCTCATAGTAAACAGCCTGGGACATGCCAGGCACTCAGTAAACACCTGCTGGTGGGTGGGTACGCTGGATGGAGGGATGGATGAACTGACTGTTGGACACACGTATGAATAAAGCAAGTGACAATGAGGAAGTTGGAAATGGGCAGGGCCCTTGTAGGGACATTTTAAAAACACTGGTTTTTATCTCGAGGCTGAGGAGCTAATGAGAAAAAGTAAGCAGGGGAATGGTGGGATCAGTTCTGCATTTCGGGAAAACAGCTCCGCCTGCAGGGTGGATGACGACTGGCAGGGGATAGGCCTGGAAGCACGGAGACCACTGGAAGGGTGTTGTGATAATCCACGTGAGCAAAAAAGGCCCTAAATGAAAGCAGTAGCAGTGAGGATGGAGCAAATACAGGTCAGTGCAATATGGGGGAAACGGGCCTGTAAGATTTGGACAGGAACAGAGTATTAGGGCAAAAGGGACTCAGAAGTCCTGGGATGTTGGCTTAGGCCACTTGGAGTAGAGTGCGTCATTCAGAGTTGGAGGACAGAGCATCTGAAGGTACTTGGATGGCTTAATCCTGGGGAGGAACAGTGGGACCTGCAACGTTACCAGTAATGTCAGCAGCCCACGGGCAGGTAGAGTGCGGGATCTGCGTACTGAAATCTGCGAGTCATCGGCATACATGGGTTGGCTTGAACCAACAGGCAGTATGGGTAAAATCACCAGGGAGGGGGAGAAGGGCAACTAAGCAGAATCCTGGGGAAAACTGCTGTTAGGGGTTGGGCGGAGAGTGTCCCATGGAGGAAACCAATGGTAGAAGTGGGGAGGCAGCATCCCAGAAGCAAAGGCAGAAATGTCCAGGAGCAAAGAATGATGAACAGATGCTGCCCGAGGCGGGATGTCACAGAACAGATGGCGGGGTTTGTCAGTTCACCAAAAAGGAAGCCTCTGGTAGCCTCGCTGAGCATCCCTACAGTCAATGGTGGGATGTGAGGAAGCAGGGATAACCTAACAGACTGTTATCTAGTTTGTGTAGTCCAGGAAGGAAGAGCTGGGGGGTAAGAGAGAGAGAGAGCCAGAGTAGAAGGAAGCTGTTGTTAAACAATCACCCAATCATTTCTGACAAAGCCTGATGCTCTCTATTCAAAAGGGGCCCCTCTGGCTGATCCAGCCCTCTTTCCCAAGACAATTTTCTAATGAGAGTGATCTGGTGAGGGAGCTCTGTGTAGGAGTGTGTTTTGGCGGGGGGTGGAGGTCTCTTAAAGGTGCAAAGAAAATGAGGGGGTTGGGTCAGCCACAGGAGAACTTCTAGGGGCTTGTATTTTGGGGTGAGCCCATTTACAATGTGAGATAGACTCTGGAACAGGGCTGAAACCCACCTACCTTAGATAAAAGTCAGGGTGGAGAATAGCAGTAGCAGTAGCAGAATATAGACGTACCTAGTCTGCTTGGATAACCAAAGGAAAATCCAGATCTTGGGAAAGAGTTTTGATACCTGAGTCAAAACAGAAACAAAGTTGGAAGGTTATAAGTTGAGGGAGGGAGGGAGAGTTGATGCAAAGGCTGTGTCCTTGGCTTTCTTGACACACTGTGGAAAGCACAGACCCACTTGTCAGAGACAAGCAAGCCCCAGCCACTCACTGCTGCTCCGCCCAGACATCAAGGACAGACCAGAAAGAAAAGGTCCTGAACTGGGAATGGGGGAGTGGGGACAAGGAGTTAGCCCATTTCAGGTGGCTAAGAAAGGAGAGGTCAGCACCATCGAGATACCAGCACAGAACCCAAGTCCACAGAAAGAGGAAGGGTACTTTACAGAATGATGCCTCATTGTGGGGTCTCCAGCTCATGAGAGGCTGCAATCGCCACTCTGCATTCTGAACTGGGCAAGACAAGTGGGGTCCACCTGAGGTCTGCTCTGCTCTCTAGCCTCCGTTCCTGATAGAAGCAACTCTGAGGAGTAGGAGGATTATAAATTGCCTGAATAAGGGCCTGATAAAATGTCTTCTTCACTTGTGAATGGATAGCCCGGGTTTCCGTGGCATTGTTCACTCTGAATAAGGGCAATTTTGTGCTACTATCAAATCAAAATAGGAAAAATGCACAAAGGGACCCCCTCCTCACCATGCCTGACTTTTGCAACCTCGGGGCACCACTGGTTCTTAGTCCCTTACTCCATACAAGAAAAAAATACTAGTTTGAGGGACGCCTGGGTGGCTCAGTTGGTTAAGCAGCTGCCTTCAGCTCAGGTCATGATCCCAGCATCCTGGAATCGAGCCCCACATCGGGCTCCTTGCTCAGCAGGGAGCCTGCTTCTCCCTCTGCCTCTGCCTGCCATTCTGTCTGCCTGTGCTCGCTCTCTCCCGCCCCCCTCTGATAAATAAATAAAATCTTAAAAAAAAAAAACTAGTTTGAAACAAGAGTCAAGTGAAGAGGCTGGAGGGGGAAGCTGCTGGTTAGGTAGCACGTGGGGGCTGAGGGAAACAGCGGCCCAAGAGGATGCAGATCTCTGACTCGGGTGAGCAAGACTGGGTTGATCCCAATGAAAGGAGAAATGAAAAGGAAAACCAGGTATGGGATAAGGGGGAAAAAAGTCTAATTTTGGATGGGTTGACCTGAGTTAGATACGGTGGTTATACAAATGAGTCTGAAGTTCTTGAGAAAGCAAAACGGTTATAGGAGGTAACAAAACCACAGTTAACAGTTTCAGTATTAAGTGCTATTCTTTATCTGAATTTTCTCAATCTTCAGTTCTGTGAGCATAGTATCTCCTTTCTCTTCACTTTACAAAAGAGAAAGCTTAACTGCTGTGAAGTAGTTTGCCCAAGGTCACACCCCTCAGAGGAAGTGCTGCCAGGATTCAGGCCAAGGCACGCTGATCTCAGAACAGTACTCGTCACCATGACACTATGAATATGTGGGCATCTTAAGGTTCAAGTGAATGACTGTCTATGGCTAGGTACAGAGTGGGATGAGTCAATGACAGCGGGTAATACTCACCAGCCAGACAGAGAAAGTGAAATTAGTGAAAGGAAGCCCAGGGTCTGTGGTTCATAAGTGATGCGTGGCCAGGCTGAAAGCAGAGAAAAGCTAAAGCCGCTGAAAAAAGAAAGGGGAAGCCTGGAAGCCCCTGGAGACAGTGAGTGCCCATGGCTCCTGTGCTGCGTGCCCCTAGACTCTGGCCTGGTGGCTTCCCTTCCAGTTCTTCCTGCTGATCCCAGGGTACTACCCCCAGGGTAATGGGAATTCTAAGCAACAAATGTTAGCATGCCACAGAAAGAAAACTTGACCTCAAAAGGGATATTCCTCCTAGTGGGAGGGAGAAGGGTAGTGCTGGCAAGGAGGGTTAGTTGGGACAAAAGGAAGGATGGGGCACGTGACCAACCAGAAGCTGACTCTCCAACCTGTTTACGCTTGCTAGTCTAGCATCAGTTAGTGGTGCTCCCTTCTGCCCTCCAGTGTTTCCACTGGGACGGTATAGGGCCACCCTATTTATATACCAAGTGAGGAAGTGTACTCAGTTTAAGAGCAAAGTTAGCAAAGCTCATTTAAGAACCGATGGGAACAATTCATCTTTTGGACCAATGTGCTTCTCTCACAAGAGTTAAATGCAACTAGCTGTCTTTAACAGATACAATTCTGACAGAACAGTACAGTGTCTGGTCTGGAGTCAGTCTATCTGGGTTCAAATCTCACCTCTGGCACCCCCATATCAAGTTCAAATGACTTTTAATCTCTCTAAACCTCACTTTCCAAAGAAAACATTGATTGCCAGAGCCTTGTAATGAGGATTGAAGGAGATGCTCTTGTGTCAAGCACTTAGATACTCCAAGAGTAGGACCGCCCCACAAAATACAGAACGTATAATGTCGAACCAACGAACACACTGGTAAATACTGGTGACTTGGGGCCAGGGGGATGGGGTCAGAAGCACAAGCAGTTGTAACCTTCTCTGGGACGGCTCACTCACCACCTGACTTGGACTCTTTGGTCTGCTTTGCTTTAGGTAAACGTGTTTCTGATGGGGATGACCAAGACATTCGCCATTTTCTTTGTGGTCTTCCAAGAAGAATTTGAAAGCTCCTCAGAACAAACTGGCTGGATTGGATCCATCATGTCATCACTTCGTTTTTTTGCAGGTATAAAGCTGGCAATAAGCTTGCTGTCCAAGGAAAAGCACCACAAAGGGCAATCCTGAGAAGATTTGTCTGTCAGTCATTTAAGGCTGAAGCATTGCTAAAACCCAGATTCATTAATAGGTAAAGCTGAGAACAGTTATAGACTCGAAGTGTTTGGCCTCTTCTTGGCTTGACAAAATCAGAAGAAATGGGGTTCAAAAAAAGCTTAAGAATCCAACTATTAAAGTCCATGATTCAATTTTTCATGCCTTGTTTCTTTTCACAGTGCCTGAACACAGGTTCAGTGAGCCAGTCTCTCTGGGAAATCAGACCACGAAGTTCTTAAAGCCCAACATCTAAGCATATTCAAAACACAGCAAACCAATTCCTCATTCCCATACTTCTATTTGGGGCTCAAACATGACAGAGTAGAATAATGATCGAATCTTATTCTAGTCATAGGTAACTAGGTGCAATCTCATTTTGTGGGTTTTTTTTTTTTTTAAGGTTTTACTTATTTAAATAATCTTGTTCACCCAATGTGGGGCTTGAACTCATGACGCTGAGATCGAGTCACATGTTCTTTTGACTGAGCTGGCCAGGCACCCCTCGTTTTGTGGTTTTATAATGCATTTTTCAAACCTATTTGCAAACCTCTTTAAAACAAACAACTTTTTCCAAAAAGTACAATAGTGTGGGACTGGGAATATTATGAAGCCCAATACAGACACCTTTCTGAAGGATACACAATATTCCAAAGTCAAGTCCTCTTGTTTTCCTTCAGTTGCTCATTTAAATTGCACATCAGAAAATAAGAAATGCCAGAGCGTATTTACCTAGAACTTGCCTTTCTTCGTTTTTCCCAGGTCCCCTGGTTGTCATTATTAGTGAAATAACTGGAGAGAAGACTGCCTCCATTCTTGGGGTTTTCCTTGTTTCTGGTGGATATCTAATCAGCAGCTTGGCTACTAACATCCCCTTTCTTTGTGTGACTATGGGACTTTTACCTGGTGAGTCCACTGTAAAAATAAGACTGTAGAATATGAAACTAGGAACCTTCCTTTTTACTCTCTTGTCCATGGACCCAACAGGCCTACTTATATTATCTCAGGTCCAGGAGAATAGTTCATCTGGTACCAAGCCACTCCATGTGATTCCAAGCTACTGTTCTTTTTAGGTTTGGGTTCTGCCCTCCTGTACCAAACAGCTGCCGTGGTAACTATCAAATACTTCAAGAAACGATTAGCTCTTTCCACAGCTATTGCCCGTTCTGGGATGGGCCTGACGTTTCTGATAGCACCTTTTACAAAAATCCTGATAGATCTGTATGACTGGACAGGTAAGTCACTCTGTGTCTGAACTATCAACTCCACAAGGTAAGTTCAGCTCTCTCCCTCGAATGAGCGGGAAGTGCAGACTTTTTGAGCCAGGGAAGAAATAAGCAGGACTTCTACAGTAAAGTAAACATGTGCCTCCTCTTCCTCGGAGAACACACAGCAGAAGACATGCTATTTGCAGGCTTCACCACAGACCACACAAGCAACTCAGAGTTCACAGGATTCACGTCTGCGGGGATGGAGGCCACTCTGTGCAGCTGGAGAAACACCTTGCAGGGAAAGTGATACTCCTGGGGACACACAGATTCCCTTCTCCTCTTGTACCACTGAAGCACTCTCTTTTCAAATATTCTCTTTAAAAAATGCCCCTCCACCTGACTCACTAAAATAGACCTTAATCTCTTCTACACCATCATCTATATATAAATTTTTCACAAACAAATGAAACCATTCACTCCACAATTTTCTTTGTGCCTGACCTAAAATATTCAGATTTTAATAATCTTAAATCACTGGAAAAATATATGTACATGTACACTTATAGGGATATATATAAGCCTGTTTCTACCTACAGAGCCTTTTTGCTGCCTCTTTCCTTTCCCAAGTGAAAAATACCAGTCGTCTCATGGCAAACTGAACCAGGGGGCAAATCCCTAAGACAGGATAGCAGAACCTACAGCCAATTCCATCTCTGGAAACATCGCACACAACCCACAGCTTTGGTCAGACCACGCTGAAACCAAGACTGACATCCGTCTTCTTTCAAGGAAATTAAAAATGGAATGATATGAAAGGCAGGCCCCTCTTCTAAGGCAGTTTCTGAATGACTCTCATCGTCTAACTCTAGAATTCTGTATTTTCTGTCCTGAAATCTATATCCCCACTTTAGGATACTTTAAATCCCTATTGAAAACACACAGTAATTTTCTAACATTTCAAATACCCACACCCCGTACTCCCCACAAAAACTATTCTTTTTTTCTCTCGCACAAATAACACTCTCTCCCTCCAGGTCATCTCCCGGTGCAGCTTTCTGGTTTTCTATTTTCAAAGGACGCCCTGTTTTCACAAGGATACAGTGGTGTGTAGAGCTAAAAATAAAGTCAACAGATGTAGATACTTCAGTAAAATTTAGGGGACAAAGTAGTGTTTTCAGGAATTATTGCACTATGACTGAATATATTCATAGTGGGGCCCCGTCTAAGCCCAAAAACAGAGTATTATGAAATGAGATGGGTAATTTTTAACCTAAATTCTCACTGTCTCTCCCCTATTTAGGTGCCCTTATACTACTTGGAGGGATGACATTAAATTTGGTGCCTTCAAGTATGCTCTTAAGATCCATCCATATCAAAAGCGAGAACAATTCTGATATTAAAAATAAACGCAGCAACTTGTCTGCAAGTAATCCAGAGGCAGTCGGCACGACAGAAATGTCATCCTGCGATGAGACACGAGAGGCCACCATCACGGAGAATGCAACGCAAAAGGCCAGACAACATGGGACAAATTTAATAGTCTCACAGTACGAAGAGTTCAACAATGAGCCTAATGGGGACAGTTATGAGAAAGAGGCTACTTCATGCAGCTATAAACAAAAACTCTGTGACATCTCCCTTTTAAAAAATCCTTTCTTCTACATATTTACCTGGTCTTTTCTCTTCAGTCAGCTGGCATACTTCATCCCTACTTTCCACCTGGTGGCCAGAGCCAGAACACTAGGGATTGACATCATGGATGCCTCCTTCCTTGTTTCTGTAGCTGGTAAGAAAGCATACTTTGACCTCAAACTCAAAAGGAAAACTGAACTTAATTTTACAAAAATTTATTCAGTTTTATAAAAAACTAAAGAAAAACAATTTTTTAAAAAAGGAGTTATGGGAGGGCCAGAAAAAAGGAAATCTTTTGAGGCTGGTGGGAGAACCAGTCCTGTCCCTCCACAGATCTGTCACCACACCTTGCACACAGGTGCTCTTTACCAGAAAGTGGCCCCTAAGCAAGCCTCGTTCATTTTCATGTCAGTGTCTGTCTGACACAGTACACATTTAGTATTTGTGGCATAAATACGTGACTTTAAAAAGCTGGCAAAAGCCACCTCCAGGAAGCAGAAAAATCATAGGCAGACAGCACAGGGAGGAGGTTCAAAGGATTGGTTCAAACTTAAGACTTCCTGGGTTCAGGTTTTGCTCTATATTTCCTAGCTGTAGGACCTTGGACAAGTTACGCATGTTTTCTGTTCCTCAATTTCTTCATCTGTAATATATGGATAATAAGGTTATCAGGACTGAATGATCAATGCATATAGAGTTTAGAATAGTGCCTGGCCCATCATAAGCATTCAATAATGTTCTATAGTATGGGTAGCTAAAAATTTTTGCCCTTGCATTCGCACAAGACAGATAAAAATGCCTGTTAAGGCCATTCACTAATGGACCAGGCTGATACTTAAAAAAAATTACAAGGTTAAGTTAAAAATGAAAACAATCATTTTAGTTGAGTATTTATAAAAATGTAAGGAGACAAAAATGCTTAATTCAGAAGATCTGGATTCTCTCAACGGACAAAATAGGGAGCCTAAAAAAATTAAAGGGATGACATGGACTGTTCTAAATATCTGGTAATTCTATGTAGCTTGATGTTAACTTTTCTCTCCCTAATTTCTTGAAAAGACTGCTTACACAATCCTTACAAAACTGACTATATGCCATTCCAACTGCAAAGATACCCCACTTCCGTCAACTAAAGCCTGTGTACACAAGGAAAAGATACATAGTTAAATTTTTTTAGTAGAATGTCTGATAGTCATCAATTGAGATCAGATTAGGTTATCAATGGGACCAAAGAACATAACAAAAAGTTTCCATATGTATCCTAGGAAGTAACAGTAAAAATAGAAATAGTAGTATGCATTTTCTGCCCCCCTCCCTTTTTTGTGAAGCAATTTAAGAATTTACACTACAAAGCAACTGTAGCTCATGTCACTCTTGGTGAACATGTTCTATTATTTAACTGCTACACTAATTTATAATCGATAAAAAATAAGAATATTCTGTTACCGTGAAACTGAATGAAAACATGGTACTTAAATTTTATTCAAGTTTACACCATAGCTCCAATGTTCAAAATGATCCCAGGTTTCCAGATTTCCTACTTATTTCCCAAAAGAGCAAAACAAAACAACAAAACAGATTCCTATTTCCAAGCATAATAACCTTGACAGGGGCACTTTAATTACCAAAACATCATGTACAACCATAAGAAAAAGTCCCAACATCTATTTTTTTTCAACATAAGACTTTATTATTTATAATGTTGAGTCTTCCACCATCTGGCTTCCCCAGCACACCGCCCTGAGGGCCTACCAGTCTTTTAGAACTCTCACTCCCTCACCTGCACCACCTCTTTGAGGAAGGCCGCCTAAGTGCCCAGGTCTCTGTAACCAGGGATTCCCAGTTAGGTGGTACAAGCTTTCCAAACCTGATGAGGATAAAAACAAACAAACAAACAAAACACCTGAGGGGCCTCCTACCCAGCTCTGGAGGAGTCTTTCTGCCACTGTATTAGATGTATTTGGAGTGGGTAAATAAATGACTGAATCTACTGAGACATGATGAGACCATTTTTTGTTCAGATGTCCTCACCTCAGGAAGAAGTTGTATTACTCAGGAAAAGAGGTCTTCGGCAGTTACACTTTCCAAAGGGGCTAGGGAAATGGAATTCGGATATCACAAGGTCTTCTCAATCTTGTTCCAGGTATCACTGAGACAGTCAGTCAGATAATCTCTGGATGGGTTGCTGATCAAAACTGGATCAAGAGGTATCATTACCACAAGTCTTACCTCATCCTCTGCGGCATCACTAACCTGCTTGCTCCTCTGGCCACCACATTTCCATTACTGATGACCTATACCGTCTTCTTTGCCATTTTCACTGGTGGTTACCTGGCAGTGCTACTTCCTGTACTGGTGAGTAGACATACTCATTAACACTGTTAAACCATTTAGTAAAAGCAAGTATTAATAATAACCTCCCCAAAGAGATTACATATTCGGTATTAATTTTATAATTTTAAAAAAATCACATGCAAGGCCTCAGAAACCCTGGTGCTGTATCCTACCCACTTTTCATCTTACCTTTGGGGGAGGAATGGTGAGAGAACTATCTATATGAGACAAAAAAGAAATGAAAGCAAAAAAGGGATCAGCAGGATTCCACTCTGCTTCTGTCTCCCAAAAGGTTAGATAGGGTTGTGTTTACTTGTTTCCTTCAGCTCCAGAAATTTCTTTGGCTCCTTCTAAGATACCATCTTGAGGAATTCCATGAGAAAAAAAGGGGCTTCCTGACCGGTGTGGCTTCTCTCTTGTTGAGACTAGTCCTATGTACTTTAATAGGGATGTTGATCAATTCCTCTACTTTTACCCCAAACTGACTTCAAGTCCTGGGCACAAAAGGAATGGAAATACTTATACAAATATTTCATGGATTCTTCTGACCTGAAGTCAATATTCATAAGGGCTGTAGGATATTATACGAAGCTTATGTAAAAATCAAAACTTTCTAAAGCTGAAATCAACCTGGGAAAACTGACTTCTTACAAACCAATGGCTGGTATTTAGCCATAGGTGGATTTGAGAATACCACTGTCAGATCAGAACGTAAATACCATTTCCCAATAGAGAAGAGCCGTGAGGATCAAGGAAGAAAGGTACCCCTGTGTTGCCTTAAAGATTTAAAATAAGAAACCCTATGTTCCTTACTAATACAATGAAAACACTGCCTGCCTGGCACAGTAACTCTTCCCTGTTTGCCTCAGCTCTTATAAGATACCAAGGCAAAAGGCCATCCAAAATCACCTCAGAAGTCAATTGTTCACAGTATTTATCCCTTTGCAGGCATAGGTCTCAACAAGAATTTTGCCTTCAATATGGCTAACACTGGATTCTAATCCCTACAGGTTGATCTGTCTGGGAATTCTAGAGTACACAGGTTCTTGGGACTTGCCGGTTTCTTTGCTGGGATGGCTGTCCTTTCTGGACCACCTATAGCAGGTAACAGCTTAACCACATTCTGAGCAAACTTCAACAGCTATGAAAGAAAATGCTGATCCATTATGTATGGTAACACGTAATAACAGTATCAGGTTAGAAACCTGAAGACATCTCTACCGTCCCTACACTCACTCTCACATTCAATCACTAATCCAGGAGAATCTGAGGATTCACTCAACATATAATAGGTGGTTAATTAAGCAGCTTCTTACAATATCTTGAAGAGTCTTAGAGCAGGGATTGTATGTATAACTCCTTGTCTGGGGAGACAATTGAGAGTTTTAGAAGATTCTCGAAAACTGATGATGCCTTAAACCAACCAACCAACCACTAGCATCTTTCATCTGAGCAGGAGTCATTACAGACCATGAAGGCTCTCTGACCCCTCTGCTGTTCAGATGTGCTACTCGCACGGCTTGTCCAGGGCTTCCCAACATCTCTGATTTCCCAAGAGGGATGATGGAGGCCCTCCATCTCCCATCTGGACCGAAAGTGGGAGGATACCTGACCTACAGGCCAGGATCTCTGCAGACAGGATGTGTGAGGCCAACAACTGGTGACTAGTAAATATGAGTATAGGAAAAGTTGAGGGAGTTCTGATATTTAAGCTAGCTTTAGACTAAAGCATTGTTTTGTATGCACTTTTAACTTAAAGGACATTTTGTGCTTGCTAAACTTAATCTAAGACTCTGAAAATACTACTTACACAGAAATATTTCTAGGGAACAGACTTAAACTTCAGTATTTCACACACTACAGGTTCTCAGTGTTTAAATGTCCAAATTACTACGGCATTTCCAATCATCCACAAAAAGGCATTCAGCCTAAAACCCTCTTTTACTTCCTTCAGTCCTGAAGTGAGACAGAAAAAGATACAATCTTGCCTCACTATCATTGTTTAAAAACTAAATACTATTTAGGTTTGCACCTAAATTTAAGACCTAGAAAAGGCAACCAGCAAAAGGGAAAGTATAAAATTAGTAACAAAAATTATTATTGGATGGCAAAAAACATACCATTACCTGAGGTTCAATTTAGGTGTACCTCTTCTAAAGGAAAAAGTTTATACAAATATACAGCCAACTCCTACTTCTTTTTATGAGCCTACCTCTGCCCATTTGGTCTAGTTCAGCCTACACCTCACACCTGGAAAGCAGCGTCGAATTTTAAAGTCAGGCTCACAACCGTGATGTAGGGGCTGGTAATAGGAGACTAAACACTAGACACGCTTAACAGAGTGCTCTACAGCTGGGGCCCAGGTCAGCGAGCTAGAAAAAACAGAACTCAAATACAGCTTGTCGACGCATCTTCTCAATCTTGATCCTTCTTCTACAGCCATCCCAGGGATGCCTTGAAATGTTCCAAGCCTATTAGGCCCCAAATATAGGGGGGTAACAAATACCAGGGCACAGAGTATCTTCTCCAAATGATAAAAACATGTAACATGTTTAGAGATTTCAAGTTTTGTATGTTTTATATACATCTTAAAATGCTTATTTATTTTTTTAAATTTTTATTTATTTCAGAGAGAGAGAGAGAGAAAGCATGCACAAGTGCGGGCAGGAAGGGCAGAGCGAGAGGGAGAAACAGGCTCCCCCATGTGTGTGGGGCACTAAGCAGGGCTGAACCAGGACCCTGGGATCACAACCTGAGCAGAAGGCAGACGTTTAAACCGATGGAGCCACCCAGGCACCTCCTACATCTTAAAATATTGAAAGAGTTCAATACATGAGAAGACAAGGCAAGTTTTGTGAGGACTATTACTCTAAAGGAAAGAACAATAGATGTGTGTGTGGGTCTTGAATCAAATTTGTTGGGTCATGATCCTTTTAATTTTTTTAATGAAAAAGAATAGACGAGGGGTACCTAGGTGGCTCAGTCGTTCTTGGTTTCAGCTTAGGTAGTGATCTCAAGCCTGGGATTGAGCTACGTGTCAGGCTCAGTGCTCAGCATGGGGTCTACTTGAGTTTTTCTTTACCTCTGTCCCTCCCACTGGTGCGCACGTGCACGCACTCTCACTTTCTCTCTCTCTCTCAAAAATAAATAAATAAATCTTATTAGGAAAAGAAAAACTGGCCACAACAGAACAGATTAAAAAACACTGTGCATCACTTTATTTTAAACACTTAGTTCATATAAAAAAAAAATCACACCCAGACCTATGTCATATAAAATATATGTGACGTAAAACATTTCTTATGATCAGTGAGTCAAAAAAAATTTACAAGCCTTTTATTACCCAATGTCCACAGTATCCTAGCACTATATGTGAGGATAAGGAGAGCTAATGGAAGAATTTTTACCCACTAATTCTGAGGATATTATCCAGGCGATCATAAACTTTATAAATTCTACAAAATAGTCAAAGGAAGTGATAGGCTATTGCTGATAGCTTATATATAGATTTTTAGTCTGGGAGTTCCTCACAGTATTTTAAACAGGATTATAATAATATAAAATTCAGTTACATTTCCTTCTCTATACCAGGATCTCTCACGGACTGCAACATTATGCTAAGCATCTTGTTAAAGGGAGAAACTTCAGTAAAGTCCTTACTCAAGGAAACCATTCCTCTGTGAATCAAAAACCACAAAGAGAATTTTACAAAGGCCATTAGACTTGCTCCTAACTTTTGACTCCAGCAGCAAGGGCCAAAGAAACATCAAAGATGTTGATTTCCAGATTCACTTGGCTCTGGACAGTTATGGGCAGTCACTTTATCATCTTCAGCTTTAACTAAATCAAAAGGCTTACTGGCTATAAAATATTACATTCTCACCAAACTGAGATTTTCCCAATGTAGGAGATGCTCACTTTGTACTTACCTAGTTCTGTTATTATCAAATTGCAAAAGCTGAAATTCCTATAAAAGATTACAGGCACTTTTAAATTAGGAATCTAGCAAACAGTAAAATTTTTCACAATAACCCTCAGTTAAAACACTAGTTTAAAACTGTATTAGCAATTACATTAACAGTATTCTTCTCCTTGTATGAACATGAAAAAGAAAAGCCAAGTTAGTCCTACACAGCATATTTTAATAATTTGAGGAAAGAAGAAAAAAGTGTAATAAACCCATTGGAATCATCTGACTGAGTTTTTAAAAAACACTTAACAGGGCACCTGGGTGGCTCAGTGGGTTAAGCCTCTGCCTTCAGCTCAGGTCATGATCTCAGGGTCCTGGGATTGAGCCCCGCATCGGGCACTCTTCTCAGCGGGGAGCCGGCTTCCCCCTCTTTCTCTGCCTGCCTCTCTGCCTACTTGTGATCTCTCTTTCTCTGTCAAATAAATAAATAAAATATAAATAAATAAATAAAATAAAAAACACTTATCTTTTAAAAAAATGTAAGTAGAGTATATGGGCAAGAAAATTATTTATAGACCTTCATTAACTCTGAATATGATAAGAAACACAGTAGCAACACATGTATCAGATCTTGACTGAAAACAACAGACAGGGACTGAAATGGAAAGAAGTGAAAAATGACTCCTCATACATACACTACTTCTTCCATCCCACAGTCCCTGCCATTCCTAACACTCCATGGCAAATTCAGTGTTAGTTAATATCAGGATCTGATTTAGATTAGGAGAGTTTTTTAGGATTGTTCTAGGTTTCCTGATCAAAGGTGGTCAACAGACCTAAGTGTAAGCCAAATGTCACTGCTCATTCAAACCCAAGTACTATTTTTTACAGGCGGATGGCGTCCAGAGCTACAAATTGGCCCAGGTGGAGGCCTTGGAAGATTGTAGAAAATTAATATTTTAAAACCTTATTATATTTCTAGTTAATCCCTGTTAACAAAAACAAACCTGCAAAAAGCAATATAAAAACAAAAGTCATGCCTTAAGTAAACAAAGCATATAATCATATTCCCCAACATATATACAGGAATGTGAAATTTCTAATCGTGTTTCTAAGGCATCTGATATGTAAACTCAAAAATGCTAAAGGCTCAGTTTCACTTAAAAATAAAACTACCAAGGGCCCATATTAGCTGCCTATAGAATAAAACTAAATGCAGTTCCCCTCTCTTCCACATACCCCACCCACTGCCAACTGATAAATCCTTTTATTATGCTAATATATATTTTAATATATTTAAGCCAATCACAAATACAATCTGAAAACTCCCTTAAACCTTCATCAATAATTATTTGATTATAACTTGGAATTCATTCAAGAGTTACCAAACAACTTACTAGCACAGCACTCTCCTAGCTGCTATGGGGAACATAGAAAAGACAAAAATTATTCTTGTAATTCTTCCACAGCACCTTGGGTCATGGCATAGCACTGTCACATACATTACCAGAAATTAATACGGAGGACAATAGTCTAGAACCTTTAAATTTAGAATTATTAGAATGTACATTTTTTCTCTACTTCATTAACTGAAAATTTGGTTAAGTCACTGTAACCTGGTTATTGTGAAAACTGGTTGACTCTGTTTTACCTTTATTTTTTTTTAATTTAATTTGAATTCAATTAATTAACACACAGTATATTATTAGTTTCAGGGTTAGAGTTCAGTGATTCATCAGTTGTATGTAACACCCAATGCTCATTACATCACGTGGCCTCCTTAATGCCCATCACCCATTTATCCCTTCCCAAACCCGACATCCCCTCTAGCAACCCTCAGTTTTTTCCCTATGGTTAAGAGTCCCTTATGGTTTGTCTCTTTCTCTGATTTCATCTTATTTTATTTTTCCCTCCCTTCCCCTAGACTCCTCTGTTTTGTTTCTTAAATTCCACATATGAGTGAAATCCTACGATGATTGTCTTTCTCTGACTTATTTCGCTTAGCATTAATACTCACTAGTTCCATCTACATCGTGGCAAAAGGGTCATCTTTTTGAAGGCTAAGTAACATTCTGTGTTTTACACGCGCGCGTGCACACACACACACACACACACACACACACAGTTTTACCTTTAAATAAAGGTATCCCGAGGGGTGGTATAATAAAAATGACCTTAAAAAATATTGAAGCTTCTATCAAGTCGTAGGTATTTCACAAAAATTATTTTTTTTACAAATTCAAGGAGAGCCATTTCTAAAGCTGAACAACTATAAGCTAGTTCTACTCCAGAGTAAGTTACACGGTTCCTAAAAAGAAAAAGAGAATCTTGCTATTATTTGTCAACCTCCCACCTCATCAGAAATACCATGGGGGGAAACTGGTAATTTTACACTAATTTTTCATCTGTGTTTTGTAAGAGCAGACAATGGCTAAAATGGAAATTCATCCATCTAAGTTTGTCTCTGTCCCATTAATCCAGATAAGGTCATCTCCTCATGAAATGGTCACTCCCTCTCTCTACTGGAGCCTCATTTCAGATGTAATGTGAAACAAATAACTCCCTCCGGCTCCTCACTCCACCTTTTATCAACCCTGCCCTCTACAGTTTTATCACCTTGGCCAATCAGTTGAAAACTTCTCTATGACCTGAAATTTTATTTGGAAAACAAATAAAACAATTCAACCTTCTGATTTGCTATAAATCCACTTTGGAGGCTGGGGTAGGTAGAGATAACTAAGAAGGCAGAGCAGAGTTTTCTATACTCTAAATCCTGAGGAATATATTCTACCCTGAAGAACCAAAAGAAAATAATGTAGATCATTAATTCTCTGTGATTATTTTCCCCATAAACAATAAGGCCCCAAAGAATTGTAATTTGATTCAGTATTCCTAAGATTAATGAATCCCTACAAAAATCTCAAAAATAAACTATAAATAGTTCTCTACTATGGTTAAAAAGAGGGCCAGGGTGGAGTAAGTAGTCTTTTCTTCACAAAGCCAAAAAATCAAGCTTCAAAATCCTAACACAGGGGCACAATCCTTTTAATGAAATTCCTTGCATAAAGTACTCCTGATAAATCTTCCTTACATAGGGACTTTAGAGAGCTCCTGTCTTAAAAGGCAGTGAGGTTTGGGGGGTCTGGGTGGCTCAGCTGGTTGAGCAGCTGACTCCTGGTTTTGGCTCAGGTCGTAGTAAGCCAGCTGGTGGCTCCAGTGACGACAAGATCATTGTCTCTCTACACCTTGGAAGTCTGCCCAACAGTTGGAAGTTCTGGTTCAACACCCACTAGTTACTTACGGAATTCTCAACCACTAATTTGAACTAGCATCCAGGAACTTGGGAATTAAGGGCCTTATGGGTATATTTCAAGTTTTAACAAGATAACCAATAATATACCTACAGTAGTAATCCTAATAAAAAGGATTCATGGAGCACCTGGGTGGCTCAGTCTGTTAAGCATCCGACTCTTAATTTTGGCTCAGGTCATTATCTCAGGGTCATGGGATCAAACCCTGTGTCAGCTTCATGCTCAGCACTGTGTCTGCTTGAGTTTCTCTCACTCTGGCTCTCCCCCTGCTCCAATGCCCTCTCTCTCTTAAAATTAATTAATTAATTTTAAAAAGGATTAATAACTCAGCTCAACAATCTAGTTCTGAGATATCAGGGGTACTATTTTTTTATTAAGGATTTTTATTTATTTTGACACAGAGAGAGACAGAGAGCACAAGCAGGGGGAGTTGCAGGTGCATGGAGAGGGAGGAGCAGGCTCCCCGCTAAGAAGATAGCTTGATGTGGGGCTCGATCCCAGGACCCTGGCGTCATGACCTGAGCCGATGGCAAATACTTAACCAACCACACCACCCAGGTGCCCCAGAGGTACTTTTAGACAGGACGTTACCCTTATTTTTAAATATGTATAGCTTTGGGTGCCTGGGTGGCTCAGTGGGTTAAAGCCGCTGCCTTCGGCTCAGGTCATGATCTCAGGGTCCTGGGATCGAGTCCCACATCGGGCTCTCTGCTCAGCAGGGAGCCTGCTTCCCTCTCTTTCTCTCTCTCTCTCTCTGCCTGCCTCTCCATCTACTTGTGATCTCTCTCTGTCAAATAAATAAATAAAATCTTTAAAAATAAATAAATAAATAAATGTGTATAGCTTTGCCCATAAAATGATGCAGAATAGTTTAAAAGTGTTGACGTCTAAAAAAATTTAGAATCCTATTTTAATATCAAGTTTGACAGACTATTAAAAAAACTCATTTGCAAAACTGTTTATGGAAGCTGAGCCCTACGTCCTTAATTGTTTTCAATTATCAAAAGGAAACATTATTAGATATCCCTGCTTAAAATAAGGGTTAGAGCCAGAGGCATAGGAAAATAATTTGGACTACAATTTTCTTGTGCGTAAGAATCGACTGGGTCACCCCATGATGAATTATGCTTAAGGGAAGCCAAGGACTCTGCACGATGAACTCGCATCTCAGATGAGACTGAGGCAGGTAGTCTGTAAACAATGAGGAAGTGCTTACACGGCACTGTAGCTTAGGCAGTCTGTACTAGCTGCTAGTGCACTACTCCTCAGACTGCTGGCTCCATGCAGTAGACACTTAGATAGATGCAACACTCCTTTGGATCATGGCTAGTATATTATCTTGTCTTTCTCCATCATTCAAAATGCTTTTGCTAGGACCACAAAGGAACCCTGTCTTTTAAATGTCAACTTAGGTGTTTACATTTAAAGGAGTTAGACTGGGGCACCTGGGTGGCTCAGTGGGTTAAGCCGCTGCCTTCGGCTCAGGTCATGATCTCAGGGTCCTGGGATCGAGCTCCGCAACCGGCTCTCTGCTCAGCAGGGAGCCTGCTTCCTTCTCTCTCTCTCTGCCTGCCTCTCTGCCTGCTTGTGATCTCTCTCTGTCAAATAAATAAATAAAATCTTTAAAAAAAAAATAAAAATAAAAAAATAATGGAGTTAGACTATGATAGGTTCTTAACTACCAACAATCCTTTCTTTTAAAAACATACCCGCATGTTTATAGCAGCAATGAATGCCCACAAGAGCCAAACTATGAAAAGAACCTAAATGTCCATCAACAGATGAATGGATAAAGAAGATGTGGTGTATATATACACAATGGAATACTATGCAGCCATCAAAAAAGAAAGCTTGCCATTTGCAACGATGTGGATAGAACTAGGTATTATGCTGAGCGAAATAAGTCAATAAGAGAAAGACAATTATCATATGGTCTCCCTGATATGAGGAATTTGAGAGGCAGAGTGGAGGACTTGGGGGGTAGGGAAGGAAAAATGAAACAAGACGGGATCAGAAGGGAGACAAACCATAGGAGACTCTTAATCTCACAAAACAAACTGAGGGTTGTTGGGGGAAGAGGGGGAGGGAGAAGGTGGAGGAGTTATGAACACTGGGGAGGGTTATGTGCTATGGTGAGTGCTGTGAAGTGTGTAAGCCTGACAATTCACAGACCTATACCCCTGGGGCTAATAATACATTATATGTTAATTTAAAAAATATATACCCACAGGAGCCTTGAACTGTTTAGGGTTGAAAGTGCATTTGTACACAGCTTTTCCATACTGCTACCAAAAAAGCACAGAGATCTAATAAAATCAGATCAAATATACAGTCTTCTTGTACTTTTGGTGGTGGGAAAAGGCTGATTTTTCTAACCAAATAGGTATTTCAATACCAACGAAGCTCTGAATTTAACTTACTTAGTAGCCATGTAAATCTAAGCTTATAACAGCTAATACATTCACAAAACAGTCAATAATATGAAATAACTCTACACTCTACATTTCATTTGTATTTTGCAAATTTTATAAATATAAATATAAATATAAAACTAAATACTCAGCAGCACAGGATTAACCTACCGAATGGCAACTGGATCTTAGAAATAGAATTTTTAAAGTTTACTACTATCTCAATTATCAAGTAAGAGTAAGAGGAAACAGATTTAACTATTATTATTTTAATTTTTATTTACTTAAGAGAAAGAGATCATGAGCAGGGAGCCTAACACAGGGCTCAATCCCAGGACGTGGAGATCATGAGCCAAAGGCAGATGCCCAAGCTACTGAGCCATCTAGGTGCCCCAAGAGAAACAGATTTAAAACTAATTATTTCATTAAATTTCACAAGGAAATACAGGGAATGTTCTAAATTATGCTAAATAATTCCCTGCCCTGGTAAGAAAATATATTAAATATATTTTCATCTTTCAGAAACATTTTGACTTTAAATATGTTTATGAAAATCATATTACCAGTTTTCTAGGATTTATAGACAACCACCATCACCACCCCCCATTTTCCACTATTTTTACCTACACCCGCCTGACTTTTTAGCAGCACAATCTACTTCCTTAACTAAGAATTACTACTCTTTTCCAGAGCATTACTTCTAATGCTTACCTTATAATTCGATAAATCTGCTATACTGGTGGGAGTAAAGCAAGAATGACAAGGGATATAGGAAGGGATGTTGGTGTTTTCTGTACTTCCTCCTTTCTAGAAATTTGAGACTGTAACTTACCTATCTCTTTGATATCTCAAGGCTAATCACAATCAACATTAATACAAAAACTTGTCCTAGTCAGTTTCTCTCCACTTTTTTGCTTAACACTGAGAAACATTTAACTAGTTAGAGGTCACTGATCCAACAGGAGTTAACAGGTAAAAAGCAAGTTAAAGGTAGCTAAATTGAAGAGGCTATAAAGCATTCCATTTATTCACTATGTCAAGAATAGGAAACTTAGAGGCACCTGGGTGGTTCCGTCGTTAAGCCTCTGCCTTCAGTTCAGGTCATGATTCCAAGGTCCTGGGATCAAACCCCATGTTGGGCTCCCTGCTCTGCAGGAAGCCTGCTTCTCCCTCTCCCACTCCCCTGGCTTGCGCTCCCTCCCATTCTCTCTCTCTCTCTCTCTCTCTGACAAATAGATAAAATCTTTAAAAAAAAAAAAAAAAAAGAACAGGAAACATAAAGCTAATGAAGCCAACAAAAAACTAAATGTTTATATCAGAACCAAATTAAAAAAAAAAAAAAAGTAAAGGAGATAAAGACATACACAATCAGACCAAAAAGAGAAGAGGGTATACACACTCACTTGCTACACATTCAGTGAGAAATCATGTTCCAAAATATAAATGAAAAGATACAACATAAACTCCATGAGGCCAGATATTTCCATCTGTTTCATTCACAGATATACCCCCAGTACCTAGAACTGTTTGGCACATAGCACCAAAACTTCTTGGAATAAATAATCAAATAACAGCTTTAACTTTTTAAGGTATTTTGGGATTAAAAGCCAATTTGTATCTACAAACATAATATGCATATACTACTTTAGAAAAGAGGTTCTGAGTGTGGTCAGTGGACATCTGGAAGTTCTAAGACCTTTTTACAAAGCCTTGGAGGTCAAACTATCACAATAATGATACTAGGACATTATTTGCCATTTCACAGGGCTGACTTGTACAACAATGTTTAAAAGCCAGTTCCTTGTACAAATATTCTTTGCCACCATACACTCAGTTTTTTAAGAAAAGTGTTTCATTTAAAAAGTTCTGGTATGTGCCATTAGCCAATGGTACCCACTCATTCTTCCTTTAAAAGAACATTTGAGGGGCGCCTGGGTGGCTCAGTGGGTTAAGCCTCTGCCTTCGGCTCAGGTCATGATCCCAGGGGCCTGGGATCGAGTCCCGCATTGGGCTCTCTGCTCAGCAGGGAGCCTGCTTCTCCTCATCTCTCTCTCTGTCTGTCTCTCTGCCTATTTGTGATCTTTCTTTCTGTCAAATAAATAAATAAAATCTTTAAAAAAAAAAAAAAAGAACATTTGATTTCAGAGGGACTTACAGTCATCATTTAACCCACCTAAGTAGTCACTTCCTTTTTTTTTTTTTTTTAAAAGATTTCATTTATTCATTTGTCAGAGAGAGAGAGGGAGAGAATGCAAGCAGGGGGAGTGGCAGGCAGAGGGAGAAGCAGATTTTCTGCTAAGCAAAAAGCCCAACATGGGGATGGATCCTGGGACCCCAGGATCATGACCTGAGCCGAAGGCAGACACTTAACCAAATGAGCCACCCAGGCGTCTCAAGCAGTCACTTCCTTTTCACATGCTCTCAAAGCCTCCTGAACCTTCCCTTCATAGCCCTTATGACATACGTAAGTCTTGTAGTTAATACCCAACTCACATGAAACTGTACAGTCTGTGAGGGCAGGGAGCACGTCTGTTTTGGCTCATTACCATTCTCTCCTCCAACAACTAGCACACTGTTGGAAATGTAGCTTCAGTGAGGGAAAAAAGATACTACTATCACTTTTTTCTTTGGAAAGTAGTAGTAATTCGCTATTATTTTCTTTGTAAGAACAGTGACCTTCTAATAAGATTCATCGTAAAATCAGGGGCACCTGGGTGGCTCAGTTTGGTAAGCGTCTAACTTCGGCCTACGTCATAATCTTGGGGTCCTGGGATTGAGACCCACGTCAGGTTCTCTGCTCAGCAGGGAGTCTGCTTCTCCTTCTCTCTCTGTGCTCTCTCTCAAATAAACAAAATCTTAAAACAAAACAAAACAAAAAGCATCACAGGGGTGCCTGCGTGGCTCAGTCATTAAGCATCTGCCTTTGGCTCAGGTCATGATCCCAGGGTCCTGGGATCGAGCCCTGCATTGGGTTCCCTGCTTGGTGGGAACCTTGCTTCTCCCTCTCCTACACCCCCTGCCCGTGTTCCCTCTCTCGTTGTGTCTCTCTCTGTCAAATAAATAAATAAGATTTAAAAAATATAAATATAGGGGTGCCTGGGTGGCTCAGTGGATTAAGCCGCTGCCTTCGGCTCAGGTCATGATCTCAGTGTCCTGGGATCGAGCCCCGCATCGGGCTCTTTGCTCAGCGGGAGCCTGCCTCTCTCTCTCTCTCTCTGCCGACTCTCCGCCTACTTGTGATCTCTCTCTCTGTCAAATAAATAAATAAAATCTTTAAAAAAAAAAAAGAAATATAAATATATATATATATATATATATATATATGTCATAAAATCAGATGGTATATATATCCCCAACTGTAAGACGGCAGATGAGTTCTGAGTCCACGATGACTTTCTCCCCCACGGGGTTAAGTCCTTAACAAGGTGGAACAGATTTACCTTCATCAACAGAAAATAAGGCAAGCGGCTAGACTAACTTCCTAATGGGTCACAATGCATACTAGCAAAGAGAAAAGGCTCCTTCCCTCGACACAGTATAGGGCTGAGAACTACTACCTGAAATGTCTGCTTCACTAACAGAGACCACTCCTTCCTTCCAGGCTGGTTATATGATCACACCCAGACATACACCGGTTCCTTCTACTTCTCTGGCACATGCTTTCTCCTCTCTTCAGTCTCCCTGTTCTTTGTACCACTGGCTGAGAGATGGAAAAACAGCCTGACCAGAAAGGAAAAGGACTGCAATCAAGCAAGTGCTTAACAGAACACAATCTAAACTAAGAAGTCACTGGAAACAAAAGCTTGGAAGAAGCCAGTTTCCTCATTTGTAAAATGAGAAGGCAAACAAGACCATTTTTAAGGTTCTTTTTTGCTTTCACATTCTGAGGAATGTCTAATTAATAGTGAGAAAAGAATAATAGCCACTTAAACTAAGCCTTTGTTAGTATTTAATCAAAAAGACTAAAATATTTATCAGTCAAAACAACTACCTTAGGTATTAAGCAAAAATCTGAATTTACTTAATAAAAAATTGACCAAACTCTCAATGGTGCCTTGATAATTCAGCCACTAAAATATGTGAAGATGAAAAACCATTCTCATTAGCTTAAAGAAGTATTAAATGTAGCCACTGGCTGACTAGAACTCTGAAATATGAATGAGTATCAAAGCCTTTTTGAGTGACTAGTATGGTGATATACATTCTCCAGAAAGTTATCCTTCTTTATTAGAAATAATTAGAAGTAACCTCTGTTTTCATTATTTTGTTTACTAAATTTTCTATGAAAAATGTATATTGTTATGTAATAAAAAGTAAGAATTGCCAAAAAAGGAGGGGGGGGCAACTGGGTGGTGCGGTTGGTTAAGTGCCTGACTCCTGGTTTCAGCTCAGGGTCATGATCTCAGGGTTGTGAGACTGCACAGGCTCCCTGCGCAGGGGGGAGCCTGCTTCTCCCTCTGCCTGTGGCTCCTCCTACTTGTGTACTCTCATTCTCTCTCTCTGACAAATAAATAAGATCTTTAAAAGAAAAATCCTTTATTTCAAATCATTTGAATAGTATTCCTGCCCATCCAAACAATATTACTTTTCATTATATCTAATAATCTAAATACATCTAAATTATATCTAATAATCTAAAATATTCAAGCTTAATGATCTAGATATGTCTTTAGACCTACAAGTTTCAGAGGTACCTAGGTGGCTCAGGTGGTTGGGTGTCTGACTCATGGTTTTGGCTCAGGTCATGATCTTGTGGGATCGAGCCCCACAAGGGATCTTGTGGGATCAAGCCCCATATTGGGCTCCACGCTTGGCAGGGAATCTGCTTGGGGTTCTCTTCCTCTCCCTCTGCCCCTCAGCTATGCACTCATGCTCTTGCTCTCGCTCTCTCAAATGGATAATAAAACTTAAAAAAAGAAAAAAGGTACTACAAGTTTTACATGAAGGTTGAATAAGTAGCTTTTAATGAAAGACAAACTATGTTTTGTTCTGTTTTTTAAAGATTTTACTTATTTATTTGGCACAGAGAGAGCACAAGCAGGCAGAAAGGCAGACAGAGGGAGAGGGAGAAGAAGGCTCCCCACCAAGCAGGGAGCTCAACATGGGGCTAGATCCCAGGACCCCAGGCTCATGACCTGAGCAGAAGGTAGATACTCACAGAATAAGCCACCCAGGTACCCCTAAACTATGTTTTTAAAATATAGAATAATTATTTTAAGTAGTTAATAATGTCACTCAGACTAAGCAATTACATGTGATTAGAGAGCCCTTCATTTCATTATTTGGGTGATTTTAAGAGGAAGAAAATACCTAGTGTTCTCTGTAACACCAAGCTCCCTTATAATCTCTTTCACAAGACTCTTTCAAACTACTGTTGTAAAAATTAAATAATTAAAATAAATCATTTATAATTAAGTTAAAAAACTGGACCCTGAGATCATGACCTGAGCTGAAGGCAGAGGCTTAACCCACTGAGCCACCCAGGCACACCAACAACTTTATTTCAACATCCAATATATGCCCATCACTGAGGGAGGCACATTTTATATATTATTTAATCTTCACAACTTTAGAAACAGATAGTATGATGCCCGTCTTACAACGAATAAAGTCAAAGAAATTAAACATCCAGTAACTTGTGAAGTCACAATTCATACAGACTGACAAGAAACCCTACACTGTCACCCCTAGATCACCCTGACTTCTCACCAGCACCACAAGATTATGAAGCTGATTTAACTGGAAGCAGTTATAAATTTGTTCTAACTCAAATTGGCATAAAATTTTATAATATCTAGATTGAAATGAAAAGGAGAATGCAAAGTACCAAAGAACCAGAACAAATTAAAGCAACAAAACACATCTGCTACAGTGCAGTAACAATGTAACTGTAACGATAATTAACTTTTTAGGTCTTCCAGTATTCACCTAATCTTACCAAAGACGGTAATGCTTGAGTATAGGCCACTTGTAATTAGCTCCTCAGTACTAAAATATTAGTTGTAATGTTTGTAAATTTTAAGCCTTAAAATATACATAAATGTATTTTTGTATTTAGGAGAGCTATGATAATTTGAACATAAAAGTTCAGCATACTTTCTTGTCAGCTACTTATTGGCTTATATTTTAAACTCTTGGGTGCCTGGGGGGCTCAGTTGGTTGAGACTACCTTCGGCTAAGGTCATGATCCCGGGGTCCAGGGATCAAGTCCTACATCAGGCTCCTCGCTTCTCCCCTCCCTCTGCTTGCCACTCCCCCTGCTTGTGCTCTGTCAAATAAATAAAATCTTTTTTTAAAAATTTAAAAAATAAGGGGCGCTTGGGTGGCTCAGTGGATTAAGCTGCTGCCTTCGGCTCAGGTCATGATCTCAGGGTCCTGGGATCGAGCCCTGCATCGGGCTCTCTGCTCAGCAGGGAGCCTGCTTCCCCCTCTGTCTCTGCCTGCCTCTCTGCCTACTTGTGATCTCTCTCTCTGTCAAATAAAATAAATAAAATTAAAAAAAAAAAAAAGATTTAAAAATTTAAAAAATAAAACTGTCAAAGATACCATTTCTTGCTATTACTCTAAGACGTGCCATACTATTACCAAAACAGAAGGAATTTTCTACATGTGTTGATCATGAAGTACTATTTCTAATACTAAAACTCTACCTTTATGGTACCTTTAACTTTTGAAAGTTCCTTCCTACCCATTATCTCATCATCATGTCAAGGCTGTAAGGAAGCTGAATAGGTATTATTATTCCTATTTTATACTTAAGGAACAAAGGCAAATGAAAACCAAGTTATTTGCGGAAAGTTATAAAGCCAGTATTTAACAGAGCCAATTCTGAAACCCAATTACCAGTGTTGATTAGATCACGGCCCCTGGCTTTCCCTTCTTTAATGATTGTCTAGAAGATTAAAATTTAATAAAATCAACAACTACACTTAAATGGACTGAGGTGGTAATTTTGTGATATTTTCTAAATAATCTAGGCATATTAATATATGTGATGTTATGCTTGTTTGCAAAAAGTTAGCTTAGTTAATAAACTTGTCCTACTGTAAAATCAGCTTTTTCCATGAGAAAAAACACACCATGTATTAGTATTTGATTTTAGTTATTTTTATGCAAGACAATACAAAACATGGACAGTGGTTTCTCTGAAGACTTGAATACAAAAAAAGCCCAATACTTTTTAAAAACCTTAAGTGTTTCTCTTAACACAAAACCAACTTGTAGGAGGCTTTATGTACACATATTTACCTCATTTGCCTACTCATTTCCCACAAATATCACCCAACTGTCTCAGATTTATACCTAAGGTCTTAACATATACACAAAAAATAACAGAAGTGACTGGAATCAACTTTGTAAATAAATCAGTTAAAACTCCTGTTTTATTTCTGAGAGGTAAGCTGGTATTACCTATAGTCACTGAGACAAATGACAATCATTTCTTTAAAAAAAAGGAAAGAAGAGCACCTGGGTGGCTCAGTTAAGTGTCTGCCTTTGGCTCAGGTCAGGATCCCAGAGGTCTGGGATTGGAGCCTCACAGCAGAAGCAATGGGCTCCTTGCTCACTGGGGAGTCTGCTTCTCTCTCTGCCCTGCCTCTGCTCATGCTCCCTCTCCCTCTCTCTCTCAAATAAATAAAATCTTTAAAAAAAATTTTTTTAATTAAAAACAAAGAAAAGAAAAGAAAGAAAAGGTAAAAGAAAAAGAACCTAATCCCTGGTAACATTCCAACAGAAGCTAGGATATTGTGAAATCTGCTTCTACACAAAATAATGATCAATGGTAGGCTAGTGAAGCTTTTCTTTAGGGATACAGAGAATAAACTTAGATAGGGTAACCAACTATCTGGCTTGGCTGGAAACAAGAGTTCCTGGGACACAGGACTTCCAGTTTCAAAACCAAAACCCTTATACTCTGAATGTCTAGATATTTGACAGTGCAAAGCTAAAACCTGAAGTTTTCTTCTAGCAACTGCCCCCACAAAAAAAGAAGAAAATCACAAATTCAATTCTGTTTTTACCTCATTCAAGCCCCAGCGAGCAAACAGAAACAGGCTACACATTAGTAGTTAAGAAAGGGAGGCATACATTTTTAATGAGAATCCACTTTCAGGCATTATCTGTCCAGGGACTTGGAAGTAATGGAAAACTTCCAGTTTTCACTTCTACTATTTTTACAGAAGTGACAATTTGAGCTGAAGTAAAGCCAAGATGTCCCAACTCTTTGGTTCATGTCAACCAACAGGAATATTTTAGCAGGGAAGAGAAGTTTGTCAGGACCAAGGAAATGAGAAAATTAAGTGTTAAAGAGCAAGGGCCAAATTGTTTTCCTTCCAATATCTCAAAGCTAGTCAGAGTTTAGCATAATTTGCATACATCAACCTATAGACTGGAGTTTATCACACTTGATTAAACAATTTCAAGACTAAATGCCCCAGCTGTGTAGCATAGCCCTCTGAAGCCATAGCAGTAAGATGACTCACCAACTGGCAGGTGTCTTAAGGTCTACAAATAATGGATGCCTACCTGGATGAAAACAAATGTATGTGCCCAACAGATGACCTCATCCTGCTTGGCAAAGAGAGGAGAGAAACTAAAAAACTGGTCAGTAGTACAGTACTTGTTCTATAATGGAAAGAATAGGACTTAGCTCAAAAGAAGAGACTTGTAATTCATGCAGACTTTTAAAATGTCCTCTGTACATATTTTATATTCCAATTTTCACTTACCAGGAAGGTTCAATAGAGTAAGATCTAAGAGGATAAAAATCAATTTTATAACCCCCAAATTAGAAATAACTGAAAGTGAGAATTGTCATACTGAGTTCAGTTGTTTCAAGAAATGTGAAGTCAGAGTCACAAGAAAAGTAAATCCATATTTAAACCCTCCTATTATAGTTAATGACTTGATGTCAGTTTCCACTCAAGTGAAAATTAGTAGTTGATGTTTGAGTTCTAGTTCATCGACGTATTTCCTTACTGAAAACTGACACCATGCCAGTTAATAAGATATGGGTTTATAAATATGGAGTTTAAAAGAAACTTACCCTTTCCCTTTGTGCAGCTCTGACTTCCAACCCAGTTTCTATAGAAACAGGAGGACAAGTGCCAGTGCCAGAAGTCTGCCAATTAGAACTCATCTTTTAGTTGTTGAATAATAAAGTCATATCCCAAAGTCGGCTATAGGTTTTTGATTGTCAGTAGTTCCTAAAAAGAAACCCAGGAGGAAAAAAAAGATGTTTAACCGATTATTGTACTTAAATATTCTCTCTCCTTTAAACTTGGCTATTAAAAAAGGTGGAGGAGGTTGATCCAATACCATACATGTTAAAAACATTTTATTAGAGCTTCAGATTATCTCTAAACTTAAGGAGCAGCAAATTTAAGAAAAGGTGTCTTTGAAGGTTCAAAATACCTTTACACCCACACACTGAAGGAAAAAACCACTCATGTATCACAGAAATAAAGTACTGTCAACCACCAAACCTTAAAAGTTGGATGAATTCATTCTTTTCTGTGAAATGTATTTTCAGTAAGATTATACACTACAGACAAATGAAGTTTGTCAGGAGCGATAAATGATGATATAGGTTAAGTCTCCACTAAAAACAAACATCTCAGGTCTCAGGAGAAATCTATAAATCAGAAATGAACCTAGAAAAGTTTTCTGGAGAAGCTGACTGCCTCCAGAGCAAACATGCCAATTTAAAAACTAAAACATCGTGGAATGTGAATAATCTTGCTCCATTTCTTCATTTGATATCAACAGGATTGCTTGGTTTTTTAGAGTCATTTATCATGAAAATTTACAAAGCAAAAATCATTCCTGTATCTAAATTGATACATTGCAATTTAGAGTAGTCCCTGATCATTCATACCAGACCACTCTCCTTAATATATAGATCTTAATATTTATTATGTTTTTTATCACTGATTAATATGAATTAGATTCTTGATTCTTATTGCTATGTGAGGAAAATCAGTTCATTTATGAAGTTACTATCATATTACAATTAAAAACCAAAGCAATGCAAACCCACTCCTCCATCCTTTCTATATCCATCCCCATATAAACCCACCTCTACCAAATTTTCTAAAGTACAAGGCAGCTATCAGCAAACAGCACTCAACTATCCTCAAAAATAACATGTTCTATCTCACAATGAAAAGAGTAAACTAGAACAGAATAGGAAGGAGAGAAAAAAGAAGCATAACAAAATAAGCAAGAACCAATAAGCAAGAACTAACCAAGACAGGCAACAACAACCCCTCCCCCGTCTTGGGGACAGAGACCTCTAGTAATTTCCTGGTCACCAGAAGCTCACTACCTTATAAGAACTCTATTCCTACTTTTCTTGATGAAGATATTTTCTGAATGCTTTCAAGTAAATGTCACATCCTAATGAAAAATCAGAAAATCTTACTCATGAGGAGTAAGATTCTAATCATCCATTTTTAGCACAGAAAATATTTATGTATCTATAGCTTAAGCAATGCTTCTTAAACTTTCAAGTACATACAAATTACCTGGAGATCTCATTTCACACAATGGGTCCGGGGGAGACCCTGTAATTCTATACTTCTAACAAGTTTCCAAGTGATGGTTATGCTACCGGTCTGAGGCCCACACGTTAAAGGGTTAAGGCTACTGAAAGACTAAGCAACATATATATATATAATATATACTGTACTCTGAAAGATTTTAGTTTTGATTTTCAAACAGTGCTTAAGAGGCTCATTGTGTGTGTTCGTGAGGCTGTTTATGACCTGTTTCTGGAGCAATGGTTGCCAACCCCGGCTACACATTAGAATCATCTGGGGCACCTCAAACAAAAAATAATACCAGGGCCTTGGCAAAGTCCCACTCCACCTAGATCAATTTAAATGAATCTGAGTGATCTGCAGGCACTGGCACTAAAAAGTTCCTCAGGTGATGCTAACGTAGAAGCTAACGTAGCAGGAACCGTGTATGACTATAGCAGAAGCTCTTCTGACAATGGCCTGAAAGCAGAAAGAATAAGAAACGACATGTTGAGGAAATAAGATGTACTCGGAGGAAGATTGCTTTGATGTGAAATCTCACGGCGGCCGGCAACTCTGAGTCTGAAGAAGAAATACAATCTCTACTATGCTTATTTAAATAAAAGAACACCACTGATCTCTGAACAAGAACATTTTCAGTCTTACAGTCAATAGGAAATGCTAATATATCTTTGGAGGAAATATCTTTGACTTGTCAGCAGCTGAAAGATTTCCTATTTTGAATTACTTATATTGCATCTGTCTTCAATTAATGTAGCTACTTAATTCTTCAAATATTTGGGTAGCTATTATCTGCCAGGCATTATTCTAGATCTTGGGAAAAGTTGAAGAAATTTGTGTTACTTTCCTGAGACAGGTAGTCAAATCTTGATCAAATCACATCACTCTGCCTCCTGGAAACTTTCTTTCTTTTTTTTTTTTTTTTTAAACGATTTTATTTATTTATTTGACAGACAGAGATCACAAGTAGGCAGAGAGGCAGGCAGAGAGAGGAGGAAGCAGGCTCCCTGCAGAGCAGAAAGCCCAATGCGGGGCTCGATCCCAGGACCCTGGGATCATGACCTGAGCTGAAGGCAGAGGCTTAACCCACTGAGCCACCCAGGCGCCCCTCCTGGAAACTTTCAATGGCTTTCTATTGCATTCGGCATTTGTCCTTGGCAACTTGGCCCTTACACTCCACTATCTTCCTTCTTCTACCAAAATGTCAGCTCCATGAGAAAAGAGAAACTTGTCTGTTTTCTTCACTAATATTCTCCCAAAATCTAGAATAATTAGTGGTACATAACAGATATCTAAATATTTAAAGAATGAATTAATTCTATACTAATTGAAGACAAACCCAGGTTACATAACCCAAAATAGGAAATCCTTCAACCATCTAGAAGCCAAAGATACACTCAACTTCCTAATTCCATTCTGTCTCAATCCTATCAGTAATCTGCTTCCGAGGTAGTAGATAAAGGTGCGGGGCATTCATGGAAAACAACTTGCTCGTGTACATACACAAACTCATAATCCTAGAATCACTTTCATTTTAATTTAAAATAGACTGAATTCATAGTATTTTTAGATTAACACCTGAAACCTCAAGGATACCCCAATCAGTTTCTGGTTGTGCATCCCCTACCCAAACTCACAAAACTTTCCTGGTACTCCTTTAGCATTTTATAAACTTTTAAAGAGTGGCCCTTCTTACAGACTGTTATAAGGCAAAAATCACATACTAAGCTAGATTGAATTCCTTGGAAAAATAATTACACAACTATAAAGGTTACTTAAGTGACAAATTTAAGTGGTAAGTTCCCTGGCATTGCAGTTTCATTCTGTTTGTTTCTTTAACAGCTCTGAATTTATCTTCTGGAAGTAACTCCTCTCTGCCTCAGAGACAGAACACTTCTCTGGCTCTTCTCCTTGGGAATCTTTTCCACACCATCTCCCCTTCCCATGCCTTACAGACATTACCCCAAAGTTTATAGTTCAGCACTCTACTCTCTCTGGGCCAGTGATGCTCAACATGTGGCCAAGCACCACAAACTACATCAGAATTACCAGGGACGTTCATAGACCAACAAAGACTCCTGGGCCATGCCAGCCCTAACAAATCCCAGAATGCATGGAGTAGCAGTCAAAGGCCTGAATATTTCCCAAAAACCACCAGCGCTGATACACTCTGTAGCTGGAAACCCACTGCCCAGACATTTTCTTAAGTTTGCAGCTTTATCCCATCCCAGCCTCCAGAAAAAACTGAAGTCAGACAGCACAGCAACCAAGAACACTAGGTGAAACAAAGGCCTGGTTACAACCCTGGCTCTATCAGTTCTAGCTGTCAGCTTATGGTCTGTAGTGAAACTTAACTGAAACAATGTGTGTACAAGCCTTGGCAGAATGCTTGGCCCAAGTGGGTATTTAATAAACAATTGCTATTATTAGTACTGTCCTTTTCCATCAACCTGCCTCAAACTCATTATGCATCCTCACTTCCCACCTTCCTCAAACTGCCTTGCCTTTCAGGATTCCCTCCCGAGTTCTGTTGAACTGACCATTTCACAAGTTTTCCAGGCTTCAGCCTGCTCAACTTTTCCATTGATCAACAAGCTGTTTTGTTATTCATGCTTATCTGCCCAACATCTCAATCCCAATCTCCCTCATCATTCCACACCCTCCTCCAACTAACAAATTATTTGTAAAGTCTTTCTTGACTATCCCAGCTTAAAGGAAACTTTAAGTTCATATACTCATAGACCCATATCACCTGTAAAAATTCGTTAGCAATTAA
Organism: Mustela erminea; assembly: GCF_009829155.1. Classification (NCBI taxonomy): domain Eukaryota; kingdom Metazoa; phylum Chordata; class Mammalia; order Carnivora; family Mustelidae; genus Mustela; species Mustela erminea. The sequence continues at coordinate 15,384,730 of NC_045623.1, forward strand.
TCAAAAACCGGCCTGTGACATCTCTTACAACAGTCTTAAACTGTGAATTTTCCCCCTGATATTTAACCATTTACTTGTTTATATCTAGTGTCCCCAATGACATAGTATAAGTTGCTGACACGGGTAAAGCCTATTTGATACTTTCCATCTATATGCTCAGCACCTTACTTCTTAAGATACAGTCAGCATACAAATGATTATACAGCAACTCTACCTGAGAGCTTAATGTTACAGCATTTGAGTAGAAGCATGTTAAGTAATTTGACCTGAAGGTCAAAATCTCTTCTTCCCTGCTAAGGACAATCTTGTCTGAGGTTTGAAGGAATTCTGTCATTCAATAAATTGCTTAGGGAACCAGAGGGAGATGTAAGTGGTGGTCAGATAAGCCATAATCAGATAACCTGTTGTAAAAAGAAAAACAGATGCTGCAACCAGCCATAAGCACTAAATTTACTGCCTCAGATAAACAGCTTGTAAACCAGAATGTGACTTAAGCTATAGAAGTGGCAATTCACAGACTCTAAGTTGTATTACTAAAATCCAGGTACTCCCTATTTTCATTTTAATACCACAGCCAGGCTTTTCAAAATAAGCCCAAGTCAATTCAGAGGTTTTCTTGAAATAATTTCCTTTATAGTAGAATCCTATATTTAGACCATATGAAAGATACTGAGAAACCACATAAAGAATTCAAAAAGGCAGGTCCCAACTTATAAAACCAAAACTCTAGATCTAACACTCAGCCCAATTAATAATTTTTCCCTCATGGTATAGCTATAAATAAAATGATTTCATGAATAGTTTCCAAAGATTGTCATGCTGTGTACCCTACCATTTTGCATGATATGCTTTCATATACAAATAAATGTTCTATTCACAAACTTTTCCTCTTGTTCTTGAGATGAAACCCGAGATCTTAGAAAAATACCAAACATGTAGAAACACGCAGTGTCACATAATCTTCCTTAAATCATTATAGTGATTTAAAATACTTGCTTACTAGCTGGAAAAACTACTTAATGGGCTTTCAGTGTGGACTAGCCAGAGAAAGAAAATACATTGGAAATTGACATTTCCAACAGGTATAAAACATCTGAAGAAAATGTAGGTGAGATCATCTAGCAGTTTTAGATGACAGCCAACTCATAAGCAGAGGTTTTAAAAGCTTGTAAATCACACAATGACAAACTGAAAGGCAAAAACACACAACTGCACTTCACCTTTTCCCCTTTCGAAAGAGATGAAAAACCAGAATTTTGTGAAAAAGAAACATTCAACATTTCAACGCTACTTAAAATAAAGGAAACCTAGTTTTATCATACACTAAAAAAGCCGTGCTTATATCAAGTTGCCAAAGCCTCATACCAGATATTAATTGGCGGGGCGGGATGGGGGTGGGCAGTGGATTGAAAGGGCTCAGAAGGCTGGTAGGACTAAAGGCACAACAAAAATGGTAAGAGCAGACAAAAGCTAGATTTCTTGTTAACACTGCCGATTCACTTCCCAAAACTGTAGTTGCCTATTTCCATAATTCAATCTCTTTGCAAGCCAAAACTAACCATTTTGGCTAAACTATCATTCCCAGCATGATGGTATTTTTTTTTTTTTCTGGTGCTATATACTAACCCAGAGGTTTAGAATCAGTGTTTGTAATGGCAACATTTTACAGTATTAAGTTCTTCCAGTACCATTAAATCACCACAGAGGGTGAAGCTAGGGTTAATGGAAAATGTCCAAACTTTACAGGACACCAGGCTGTTAAGTCCCAAATCCATGACCAGGATTTTAACACTTTTGGCTCCCACGATACAAAATCTTTCTCACACGATAAATTAAAAAAAATTACATACATATAAACACCAAGTACAATAGAAGTTCTGGCCCAGAATTTTACAAACACAACACTTTGGTAAGGAGAGGAAGCTAGTGATAGCAGCAGAGTGCCTCAAGACTTCCAATCAGAGAAACAATATCCCCACCAGTAAAAGCCCTCACCCTGTTAACCAAATGCATTTTTGACCTCTAAAAACCCTCTTACCTGTTTACAAGAGTTTATACAGCTGTTTGCCACTGGAACACCACCTTGCAGAGTATAACCGTGCCATCCTTTGTTGATAATCACCTGTTGCCTAAGTAAGCATCATCCCGCATGGAGACAGACAGCACTAGGGCTCTTCCATCCGAGGTTAAAATTCAAAACAAGCCCAACAAGCCTGCATTTCAAGGTGGTCTTCGTCTGCAACTAGGTAAGTTTAAAACTGGCAAACAACAGTGGTGTCTGAAGCCAATGGTGCAGCACTGCTGGCTTCCTCTTGAATTCCAGCGTTGTCACTGTGCACCGAAGTCTCCTGCTGCAAACAGGGGAGTTGTTCTCCTGTACTGGGAACAGCTTCCAAAGCTCAGGAGCCCCTGTACAGGATAACGCAGGAACTAAAGGCAAACACTTTCTCCTCCTTAGGGACGCCTCCATTTTTTCCTCACACTCTGTACTACCAACCGAAGTGACCGGGCCTGAGTGTGCGTTCGTACCTACGAAACCGTCACGGTGCATGCACATCCGAGGCATGTGGAACCACAGGTCAAATAAGGCACAGATACCACAGTAACGGTTCTAATTACACACGCTAGCTCTCAGGAACTCTTCATCCATTCAGAACTAAACCCATCACTGCATAACTCTGGTAAGAAGCCCCTGGAGACGGAGGAGCTCCTCAAATGTGTCAGGAAAGGCTTTATTAACATCATCATTAACATTTAAAAAGCAAACGGAGCATTTCTCCTTCTTTTGGCAATTTGGTGCAAATGTTAAGTGCAAGATAAAGCAATTTCAAACTTCTCTTCAAATTAAAAATGAAACTAAGGCCAAACGTGACGGGTGAACAAAATAAATCAAAACTTAAATTTCAGCAACTCCGGCTCTTCAAACCAGCAAAGCCCCCGACTCGTGCACTGTGTTGAGGCTTACGGTGCTTGCCCCGGCTTCTTGTGTGCCAGCAAACAGCACCATTTCCTCATCAAGTTGAGGACTGAGAGGCCAAAGATCCCCTTCGCTGCAAACAAAGGGGGTCACAGTAACACTAGTGATCCTTCAGAATTGACACACCGTGATAGTCAACATGATGGTCTCCCTGCTTCTTGCTCAAGACATACAAGATCTGAGCAGCAGTAAGTACCCCCTCGGCTGCAAACAAAGGGGTCAAAGGTTTGCCGTCAATTCACTTCCAGGCAGAAAAACATTTTCCTCAAAAGAAACAATTTATTTAGAATAAAACAAAAGCAGCTCAACTGTGAGCGCACGTTTGAGTGACAGCTACTTTTAAGCTGTGTGAGCCATAAAAAGGGTTTTTCTTTACTTTTCCAGAAATCTTGTGTACACAGCACAAAGCAAGAGGTCATTTTTTTTTCCACTTAAAACACCGGCATTGGCATCACAATAGCAGATACACAACTTTAAGCTGCCATTTTAGTAAAATGCACAAATACTAAACAGATTAGCTTTCTTCCATCAAGAGGCCCATGTAAACTCCACATAAGCCACAACTTCTCTTCAAAAAGGTCCATTAGAGCTTTGAATTCCATATCTTCAATCCGCAGTTCACCAGTTTTGCTTGCAGGGGGGGAAAAAAAGGTTATTCAGTACAAATGTTTACAATATTAAAAATATATATATTTCCCCTATGCCATTATAGATGAACATAACATTAACAAGACCTTCCTGGATAGTCCAGCTTGACTTCAAAAAGCACCAATAATACCCACTGGCACATACCTTGAATGAATTTACTGTATGAATAGACAAGTAACAAGTAGAACAACAGGGTGGATTTTTTTAAGGACTGCAATTAAGCAAAGACCATGGGACTGAAAATACCCTTTATACTCATGTAACTGAGTAAAACATGTCAAAAAAATTCAGAAGAAAGGACATTTATAATCAATTTATGATCAATATATCCTAAATATAACTTAAAAAATTAAACTAAAAAAAGGTGGAATTTAGTCAAACTTTTACCCCTCTGTTTTCATTCCATAATTTACATGGAACAATCCAGAACTACTCCGTTGTAAAAAGGGGTCAAGATATGAAGCCACTTAAAAATCCACCTTCATCTGTGTTACCAAAGACAGCAGCTATTCTTTTAAGAAAACTCATACGAACAATTGCTAAACAGCCAAAGAACATTTTAGGACTTTTACTTTTCAACTATTTAAATCAAACAAAGAAAACTTTTTTATTTAGCTAGACAGTTCACTGTGGTTACCTGAAATAATTTTCTCCCTTTAGGGACATCATTATAACCAGCACGTTAACAGGGTCAGCTCCACTTCTCTTGTTCTCATACCTAACCGCCATCTCAAAACCAAACACCATAGCAGAGACAGAAAAAAAGAAGTCCCGAAATTCTCTCCAAAACTTTTCACATAAAAGGTCATTAAGGCCCTCTTCTCAAGAGGATTTCCTGATTCTGTTACCAGAGTTTTTGGTGAATGGTTCCTATATGGACCCAAACCGCAGTTCAAGCTATACCTGCATAACGAGCAATTTCATGGTCTAAAGAACGTGGATTTCAAATTGTAAAAAAACAAGACAAATACTGTCAGTGAAAACCTGCTCATAAAATTTTTAAATAAACCGAAACAGTGTTTGACTCTGAAAGCAACACTTACACACCTCACTTTTCCTACTGTATCTCAAATGATCTAACTGAATTAAGGGCCAGAGTATGTTACCTTCAAAATGTGACAAAAGCTTATGCCAGTCAGAGGATGAACATTTTAAGATGTAATTCTTAAAGGGAAAACTCAATCTACAGAGTCCAAGTATACATGTTAAACCGGGAATTTAAATTTTTGTGTAGAAAACGCTTTACAGGAATCCCAGTTACAAACAACAAAATAATCTTTAAAAAACTGGCTAGGAGCTGAATGATTGTTTAATTTTCCATAAACTTTGAAGTTGTGATCTAAGTCTTAATTAGTTTGATGTTCTTCAAAGTAATACTTAATAAGTCATTAAATGATATACTGCAATTTTCTTTGCATTCATTTCAACAGAGTTCCAGAAAAATCAATTGAGCTAAACGAGTTTTTTTTTTTTTTTTTTTAAGTAAAAGAAACAAGTGGTTGTTGCAAAGAACATCCAATATTGAGATTATGAAATTCTGGCTAATGAGAATTAGAACCAGATAGCTTTAGACTCTCGCTTTCATTCCATCCTGAAGGCTTAAATAGTTTAACAGTATTATGAACTGGCACAACAGAATGGGCAACACAAATAAGAAATTCATCTGAATGATGGCACTCTGTAGGTAAGCACCAAACTAAACATAATTAGTTATTTCTAATACATACATTTAGAAATGATATCAAGCCATTGTTTCAAAACCATAGAAGCACAAATTGCCCAGATCTAACAAAAGCCGCCATGTCAGATAAAGATTCAAATAAACAAACATGGAGCAAAAACCACAGTACTCTTCGGTAAGTTGTCACATCAACTTAAAAAAGAAAAAAAAAAAAAAGAGAGAGAGATAAAAAGAAAAATGGGAAAAACCACATTTTGGATTAGAGTAAAATTAAATGTTATGAACTTCACTCTCTAAAAGAGCAAAATCATCTGTCCAGCCTTCTTATCAAAAGATATTCAAAAGTTAATGGTTAGTGATATTTAAACTGGAAAAATGTATCTAGCCAAACTGTACTTTGACCCCATGTATGCACAGACTGCAAACTTGCGTTAGTTTCTAAGTGTCTCCTCCATATTAGTGTGCTAAGCACAGCTTTTTAAAAACAAAAAGCAGCAAGTCTTACTTGTAGGATTTCAGATATTTTTCCTACAGAGACACCAAGGACCTTTGTGCTCATTGCCTAGTACCTTCCTTCTGTCAAAATAGCTAGTTTTTCCAGTTTAAAAACAAAACAAACAAACAAACAAAAAAACCCCACAAAGACCTCCCAACTTAAAAAGAAATTTATAAATGCATAGTGAAAACCAAAAGGATGACACAGCAGTGATGAGGATTTCATGCTGACACGCATTAGACACCTGTCATAACGGAAAATTAAAAAATTACATGACATTTCCCTGGGTTATTATTGGTGCTATTTCAAAACTACCAGCTTTGATAACAGAAAGAAAACAGTTGAGTTCTGCCAGGCTTTCTATAAGTCATTTTCACAGAATAGAAACATGACCATGATCCAAAAGGTCCTAGAGTTTCTAATCATAATTAAATATCAAGGGCCTTAGCTAAAGTCCTCAGCATATATGTATCAAGGCGGGGGAAATATACTTACTAATGACCTGAGAAACTAGGGGTGAGGACAAGGGGACAGATCAAAGAAACAAGACAAAAAAGAAAATCATCCATTACTGTTATGCAGCAAAAGCCCTTGTTAAGAACCAGAAATTGATATAACCTTCAGCTCTGAAAAAAACTGTGAGGGTAGGTTAAATTATTCTGTATTAATTTCAGGTGTTTGGGAAATAAAATAAAAAGTGGTTTTCCTACACTGACATTTCAGTTCTCTGTGGCTGGACACCCGTGAAAATATTAAACACAAAATTTCAAAGATATTCAACATTTTCAATAATGTAATGTCATCGCTACTGTTTATATATGAAAATAAAAATACAGGCAAAATTTAAAAAGAGCATGTCAAAGGCATTTCACGATGACTTTAAAAATTTCTGCAATCCAGATATGGCTGATTAATGCCCACTAAAACAAAAGCTGACTTATGAGCCTGCAGACAACTCTTCTTTCTATTATTGAAATCAGAAATTTGCATGGATACAAAAAAACTCATCTTTGATGAAAAACACTTAAGTTTTGAAATATGCACAATTAAATTAGACCTGTACCTGCTATACCTCTCTGAAAGTCAGTAAAAACACCACCACACACCAATAACTAACCAAAGAATTCTGATTTTAAAAACACCTACTCACTTCTTGCATACTAGCATAAGACATAGATGGTTTGTAACCTACTCCTCAATTTTTTTCTGAACAGTTACAGCTACAAACCAAAAGTGCATATACGGGATACAGAACTTAAGAACTAATGATAAAAATGTGTATGTTAAAGCAAACTCCGGGAATAAACCATGTACTTTAAGAGAAATACTCAAATACCTGATTAAAAATTACATTGCTATACAGTTTATCAGCTTGTACTTTTAAGATTCCTGATCAAATTTCAGCCACACAAATAACATTTCTGGTACAGGAATTATTTACCTACATACCAATCAACCCACTCTTAGGTGTAATATTATCTTTAAAAGTCAGTGGGCTCTTCTCCAAATCCCAACTTTTCAAGAAAATTTTGGGTTTGTAACTCTGAGGATTTTTTTTTTTTTTTAAGCTCAAGGTTACAAAAGGGGGGAAAAAAAACTGAAGAAAAAAAGAGGAAAAAAGTTACTCATAAAAGAGTAGGAACTCCTAATTAAAATAAATTCATCTGCCTGCTACCTCAGGGCATCCCTTTCACTTAAAATAATAGCTAAACTGTCCTGACTTCTATTTTAAAGGTTTATAAAAATATAAAAAAGAAAAAGCTACAACTAAAACTAATTCAAAAGGAAATTTCATCTGATGCTGTATCCCATTACACATCACAAAACAGGAACCATGTCAAAATAGTAAATACAAGTTACACATGGACTTTAGGACGCACCACGGACAATGATCATGACCAGGTAATCTTCTTCAGATTTGGCCAGTGCCTTGGCAGGGGAATCCAGGAACTGCTGGGAGAACTCACAGGGTGGGAAAGCATGTAGGACCCCGGTGTTTTCCTTGTCTTTGTTGCCCCCCACAGGGAGGCTTATCACCCCAGCGGCCTGCTTTTGCTTTAAATAGGACACAAGGTTCCTAAGTGGCCTCTGAGTAGAGGTGGCAGTGTCTGATGTGGCTGAGGAAGAGGAGGACCTGCTGTCAGAACTTCCAGGCACAGCCAGAAGAATGGCATAACCATTGGGCCCTGCCACTTTGATGCGTCGAGTTACTTCATCCAACTTGGGCTGGTCCAAACGAAGACGCTGAGTGATCTTGAGCTGGGCTACTTTGCCTCCCGTTGCGCCCTCCACAAGAAGACTACTAGCCACTTGGAGGTCACCCTGCAACAGATGCATGTTGGAAGGAAAGTTGCTGTTCTTCAACAGAAGCATGCCCTGCCAGGCCAAACAGAGTTTGGGAGAGGCTGCAGCTGTTGGGGCTGTCCCACCATCCTGTTTCTGGGAGGGGGACTTTAGCTTTGAGGAAACAGTGCTGGTGCTGGGTGCACTCCCATCAGACCGGTCTTCTTTTTTCAGAGGGCTTTTTCCCTCAGTGGGAGCCGCTGTCCGGTGCTTCCTATCCCGTTCAGCTGATGCAGAGTTTTTACGGTCTCGCTTGTCACCCTGGCTCTTCTCCAAACTACCTCGTCTGTCTCTGACTGGAGAGGGCCTTTCCAAGATAAGAAGACGGGAAGATCGATCATTGTCACTGTTGTAGCGATCCCGGCTACTGCTCAATTCTGGGCTGCGGTCGGGAGAAAGAGCACAGTGACGTTTTCGGGGACGATCACTCTCAGGAGACCTATCCAGGTGCCGGCCCCCACTCTCCTCAGGCGGCCTTCGCTTCCTAGGCTGGTCTCTGCTGCTGGGAAGATCTCGCTCGCCTCTGTCCCGGTCCAAAGACCAGCCATCTCGCCTGCGATCCAGGCTATCCAGTGGCTCATAAGCAGGCACAGCAGTAGCTGCAGTCCGAGTGCTGCGTTCACGGACTGGGGGTGGGGGTGGCACCCAGTCAGAGTCAGGATAAAGATCTCTGTCACGATCTCTGTATAGTAAGGGTGGTGTCCTATCCCGAGCACCCCTCAAAGGGTCAGGTGCTCGATGTCCAAAAGCATCTGTCACCAATTCATAATGAGTTAAGGGCAGAGGCTGCAGATATTGCTGCTGGTAACGATGTTCTGTATCTGCAAAGTCTACTCTAAGGCGACGATCTGGGCCACCAAGTGGGAAGCCACGCATATGGGTCCAGGCAGCATGAGCTGCATCGAGGCTTTCATATTGGATATATGCCCAACTATCACCTTTGCGGTAGTCTATAGTGCGAATGGTGCCAAATCGGTCAAACTCTCGTGCCAGGGCAGCGAGAGGCACCCAAGGTCCCAGACCACCTACCCAGAGGCGGGTGGTGGGTGTAGCTTTACCATAACCAATTTTGATAGGATTCCGAATAATAATTTTGCCAGACATTGCCAGTTTGGCCCGGTGAGACATGTCTAGGTTCTCAAATTTGAGAAAGCCATAGGTACTGGTCTGGCCCCGAGAAGGCCTCTTGATGTCTACCTCAGTGATGACTCCAAAGCGGTCAAAAGCCCTTCTTAGATCACTCTCTGTCACAGTGATGTCTAGGTTGCCCAAGAAAAGCGTCCGGTTAGCTCGCTGATCATCCTCGGGAGAGATCTCATCTACTTCTCGGAAAGGAGCAGCACCTGCTCCAGCTCCCACCCTTGGCTCAAGACTGTATGCTGGGCGCACTCTCTCATAGAATGGGTAGTCTCGCTCTCTCTCCAGCTCACGGGGCAATGGTGGCGGGGGTGGTGGGGGCAGGCGGCCAAGAGCCAACTGCTGCAACCGGTAGTCTCTGTATCCCAAGGCTGCGCCACCAGGGGAAAGTGATCTCTGGCCTCCACCTCCTCCAGGGGGATGCCGGTGTCCACCTACCGAGGCCCCGACCACGCTGGCTGACGGAGGATAAGTATCTTTGTCTAAAGGCGAGCGGCTGCGGCGCCGGCTCACATACACAGCTTCTATCTTCAGGGGCCGGTCATAGAGCACTAGGCGGCCTCGGGCATGCTTGGCCGCCCGCGCGTCCTCTGGCCGCCGGAAGTTCACAAAAGCTACTCGCTCATCCCCGCTGCCAGAACCCGAGAGATGACTGATTTTGACACTTACATCACCGAAGCGTTTGAACTCGTGAAACAGTCCGTCCTCCACCGCTTCGTCACTCAGCTGGGACCCCAACTCGCTGATCTTCAATGTCTTGTATTCCCCGCCGTCCCCGCCGCCAGGAGCTGAGGAGGCGGCCCCAGAGGAACGTGACTCCCCGCCTCCACCCCGGGAGCTGCTGCGCGACTCGCCCCCGCCCGAGGAATTTTTGGTGCTTGGGGAGCTGTAACTATGCAAGCGGCTACTGGAGCTGCCCCCGCCAGTGTCATACTCGCGGCTGCCACCTCGGCTGCTGGACTTGTCCAGATGAAGGCTGCGCCGCGACCCGCCGCCGCTGTCGGTCTTTCCGCTGCTACTCCCATTGCTGCCACCAGAGCCCCCTAACTTCTTGCTCCGCTCCCCGCGGGAAGTCGAGTCCTCACCTCCACGGGAGCGTTTGGTCTTGACTGGAGAGCGCTCTTTTCCCTTCATTGTTGCGGGTCGTCGGAGGTCGTCTCCGCGGAGATGATTAACCCGCCGGCCCGCGCTCGTTTCACACAGCGGAACCGCACGCCGCCATCTTGGACTCCGCCGCGGCAAAGGATCCCGCCCCGCACTCCTCATTGGTCAATTAGCTCCTCTCTTCTACAGTCTCATTGGGAAAACGATTTGTCTGTCTTTACATCTCCCCGCGCTCCGGAAAGGCGCCCGCCCAACCACTGTTATTGGGTTCCCAACGCTTTAGTCTGAGTACTTCATTGGTTATATTTGTTGTCCATCTTAACGGTTCCTCGCGCCAGGCCGTGGCTCCGCCCCTCGCACTCTAGGGTCACCTGATCCAAACTCTGAAGGCGTTGATTGGACAAAAAGTCTGCCCTGTAACGGTACTTCTAGCGCGGTAAAAGCAGTGATCCCACCTCCTCATTCCTTTCATTGGTTTGGGACTCCGTCCTTTAACTCACTATTTGGGAAGTCGGGCCATCTGTTCTGGCGTTTTTTGAGAGGCCCGCTTACAGCGTTCTCGCGAGAGAGAAAGCGCTCCCTTTCTCGACCCGTTCTTCCAACTCCTCGGGCGGCTGAAAGAAGTTTAAATCTGATTGGATGTTGACCAGGAAGTTGATAGGCTGAAATAACTGTCCGTCATTCGCTTAAAGGGGTAGGCTCGCATACTGGGGAGGCTGACTGAAGGTGAAAGAGTAGAACACGCGCTTGCTGTGCGACGTCACTAAGACGTCGCGAGATGGTGACCCAGCGCCAGCCCCGCCTCCTCGCGCTTTCTGCGTTCTCTTCTCAAGCATTAATCTGATCCCGCGCGGTCTTGGGTGTACCTTGGCTCCTGGAACTCGAAACTTCTGGCCACGCCTGCTTAGTTCTTGTCTGGGACAAGGGGCTGTCGGGGCGAATTCCTCAGGAAGGAACCTCAGGGGACACCATCTTAGTCCCTGCGGCCTCAGAACAGCCTGAAAAAGCTGAGGTCCCCGGGGGCGGGCTGGCCGCGGGTTCCCAGTTCGCCAAGTGCCGGTCCCACTAACGCCTGGGGCTCTCGGGGACCAGCAGCTGGGAGACAGCGCGGCCGAGCTGCCGCCTTCGCCCGGGGCCCGGCTCTTTGGCGTTCCCTGCTCCAGCCCAAGCACCCCGCGTAACCGGAGGGGGCGGCGGGGCAATGCCCGGGCCCCGCGGTCGGCGCGCGTGTCTCTGCGTTCCCAGTTTTCTATTGCGAAGTCGCGTGCGTTTTGGATTTTGTACAAGATCCGGTGATCCAAGTCCCTTCGCTTCGTACCTGTAATGCCCCTCCCGGTTAAATGATAGTCACATGGACGCTCCAGGGGCAGACGTGTCGCTCGTTTTTTCTGCACTTCTCGAACCTCCCGGCATCCGGTTAGTGTAAGAAGCCAGTAGCACAGCCACCTTGCCGACTCTCCGGAGGAACCTCTTGGCCTTCTTCAGGCATCATCCGCTCCAAAACCCGTCTTGCGTTGAGATACAGAAAGCACGTGTGCCAGGTGCCCTTCGTCAGGTGAAGGGAGGAAGTGCTGAGTTCATCACAGCGGTTAGTTAGGCTTGTTGCCGTCCTCCCAGAGGTTGTGAGGATTCTTGTGTTGAAGGTTATGAGGTTATGACGGTTCTTGTGTCGATCCTCTCTTCTGCCACGTCTTTCAAGTCCAATACGTAGGAGAAAATGATATTTTTAAACACACGTTTTTCAAGGTAATATGAATGTCGCCAAAACAAACCTAAACTTCAAAGCTGTGTTAACGATTGGGACAGCAACATGTTTGGTCCTGCCGTAGCCATCCTTTTTCTAGAAATCTTGAGGAAGATGAATATGAATTTTATCTCGATTTGACAAAGAAGCTTGAAAGAAGCCTAATAGGTAAAAGCATAAAAATCTGCGTGACTGTAGTATGTAGACTGACTGACTTGCTGTATTAAGACTATTTTAAAACTTGCTACCGTTTGTGGTTTTAAAAAACAATATATATGCGTAGGTGCAAGTGTTTCTGTTAATATATTCATAGAAACTTCATTGAGAGTGCTTCAGTAATGGTTACTAAGATCACCCTGAGAGGCGGGTAGAGGATCTGGGTGGGAGAGAGACTCAACTTCCACTGTATATCTTTCTACATTATTAAAAGGAAACTTGTTTTACCATGTGCATACTATTACTGTTCCATTTTTTAAAAATAGCAATTATTTTTAGCTTCCCTTAAATTTATAGAAAAAAAATTACAGAACTAGAATACTATAAAGAACTCCTATGTACCCAACACCCAGTTTCAACAGTTACCAACTCCTGTCAGTCTTGTTTCCTATACACTCTCTTCCCACTCTTTGTTATTTTGTTCCAGGCTTATCTGGTACATTTCCTGCCCCAGACATGAAAGCAGCCATTTCTCCAAGGAGATCTGGTTCCTTTTAGGGAGAAAAGATATTTAAAGATAAAAATATGGATGTTAGGAGATAAGACAACAACCAACACAGTATTTGTAAAAGCACAAAACAGAAGGTTTTAGTTGTTAGGGAATTTTAATCTGTTTCAAGGTTATATTAAACATAACACAAAATTGAAGTTAAGCCATTATCTGGTTATTTAATGCAACAGCCAATCCAAACAAACCAGAGTGACTATTTTTGGCCTAAACTGACCTGCGTAGGTAAGTGAATGACCAGAGAAAAAGTAATGACCAAATCAGTGTAGTTTCTCAAACATGACAGGGATTGAGAATGGTGGGAAAGAATTCAAGGAGCAGGTACTGGGCAGTGCCCAAGGCTCTGCAAAGCTTAGCAGTATGACTTAGCATTTGAAATACCAGAGAACCTGATGGAAGCTACTGCAGAGAGGAAGGTGGCAGGAGAGCTTGCCTAAGGGGACTGATGGCCTGTCTGCTGTTGAAAGGATTGGTAAGTAGAATGGATAGAAGAGCCCTGGCTTCTGTTCTTAGTAACAGCCAAAATAGAACCTTGATGTATGTGTATGTGTATGTGTGTATGTCCACAACAGAATTGGATAATGACAAAATACGCCCATGCTGTAATCACAGTGAGTGTTTTTATTTCCTTAGTGTTCTTTAAAGCATGAAGGTGCTTAGTGAGGTCGTATCAGCTTATGTTCACATACGTGCTTTAGAGAAAGCTGAAAGAGGATAAAAGTGAACTAGGATTTGGAAGACCAGGACTTTAAACTTTTTTTCTGGTGTTGGTGATGGAATTGTTGAGGTCCAGTTCAAGGTTTCATCTGGGCTTGAAAATGCCTTGTCAAAAACCAAGACATAGAGTTGAGGAAAAGCTGACATAGCCCATTCTGGCGTCAAACTTGGTTCCCTGAAACTATAATTCAAAGGCCCCGGAGGTCACAGCCCAGCAGGAAAGCAGCCACAACTAGCTTTCTATATGAAGTGCTTTTTTCCATATCCTTTAAAATCAGTTTTAAAAGGAAAAAGCAAAATGAAAGTTATGGAAGAAACTGCGTAATTAAAAGTTATCAGTATGCTTTCGATCAAATGTCTTCTTTCAACCCTCCTACATTTTATTGTTTCTGTATCCTCAGTATGCAGACAATTATGATTGCAATATGAAATTTATCTTGGGAGCTGAAAGCTGGTTGATTTCCTGGCAGATGCAAAAAGGCCTGAAGCTGGAAATTGGAATTATTTTCCCACCCACAATAGTGGATTAAAATTTTCAATTTCATCTTCTTTCATAAAAGTGAGTGGTCTCTTGACAGGTTCATTTTGTTCGTCTGCAGAAAAAGCATGCATTTTACCCATAGGCATATATTAAATCCTAAAATAGCAAATAAACATTTAGGACCTAGCTTGCATTATTTTTTTTTAAAGATTTTATTTATTTGATAGACACAGATCACAAGTAGTCAGGGAGGCAGGCAGAGAGAGAGGAGGAAGCAGGATCCCCGCCGAGCGGAGTGCCGGATGCAGGGCTCGATCCCAGGACCCTGAGACCATGACCTTTGCCAAAAGCAGAGGCTTTAACCCACTGAGCCACCCAGGTGCCCCTCTAGCTTGCATTATTAAATCACTTGCTTATTTTGGTCTGTAGCCTTTATTTTTAACGGCTTTATTAAGATAACATTTGCATACCATAAATTTCACCCATTTTAAGTATAGAACTCCATGGTTTTTATTATACTCACAGAGCTCTGTATGTGGTTCACCCTTTTAACATTGTTACAGAAAGCACTCTACTATAGCTTCTGCATGACTATGCCCTTATATGATTTTCTCTTTCATATATTTAGACGTCTTATAGGGCAGTGGCCAAGAGCATGGACGCTGGAACCAGCCAGTGTGGACTAAATCCCAGCTCTGCCGTGGGCAGAAGAGTTACTGTTAATCTCTCTAGGCCTTCATTTTCTCATCCATAAAATGGGAATAATCCTAGGATCTTCACTGGGAGGACTAAATGGGTTAAAACACATAAAGATCTTAGAACAGTGCCAGGTACATGCTAAGCACTACAAATATGTTTGCTGTTACTAATATATTTTCTTTTTGAATTTGGGTACATAAAATTGGAGTAATCATAATCCTCAGTTTATGATACATAATCATCAGTGGCCCATCCAAAGAGATGAAAGAGCTTTTCATCTCTTTATCAACAACCTGTGAATACCCATGAAACTACCACTTAATCCAAGAAATAGAATGTTACTGGTAATTTACATCTACCTAAATACCTTATCCTTATTCCTTATCCACTGCCTACTCTCATAGGTAACTACTATCCTGAATCTGGTGTTTCATAATTTCTTGTTTTGATTAGTTTTAAGAACTTTAAAAGATGTTTTGTTCTTTTATTCTAAGATTTATTTATTTATTCTAGAAACAGAAAAAGAACACAGGCAGGAGGAGCAGAGAGAAAGAATCTCAAGCAGACTTCCCACTGAGCATGGAGCCCAGTGTGGGGCTCAATCTCACAACCCTGAGATCAGACCTGATCCAAAAACCAAGAGTTGGACGCTTAACCAACTGCGCCACCTAGATGCCCCAAGGATTTTAAAGAATTTTTTGAAGGAATTTTTTAAAGCGTGTGTGTGCATGCGTGCATGGGCATGCGTGTTTATAGTATTTTTGTTGTTTTTTAACTTTATACAAATTTATATTTGAACAATATAATATTTGTAATCTTCTGAGACTTGCATTTTTCATTCCTAATGTTACTATGATTCTTTCATGTTATCATATGTAGCTATGTTTATTTCCATTACTGTAAAATATTCCATTTTATTGAATATACCACCACTTATATGTCCATTCCTCCTCTGATGAACCTGTGGGCCATTTTCTGTTCTTGTGCTATTTTGAGCAGTGCTACTATGAAGGTTCTTATTCATGTGTCTTGAGGCACACATGCAAAAATTTCTTTGGGATAAGATAGGGAGGTGGTGGGTAGAGGATAAGTAGGAAGAGAACTACCAGAATAAAGGGAATATTTAATGGCTAATTTTATAAGAAAAAGAAAAAACAAGAAATTCCTTGCCAGCAATGTATAAGAGGTCTTGTTAATCCATGTCATTGGCATTTTATAACTTTTTTTCCCCCAAACAAATGGGTGTCAAATAGTATCCCTCTGTGGTTTTGATGTTTTATTTCTCCAATTACAATGATGTTGTGAATGTCTTTTTAAGTTTCCTGGCCATATGTTTCTTCATCTATGAAATATCTGTTCATGTCTTCTGCTCCTCTACTGAATTAGATCTTTCTTATTATGTGTAGGGGATTTTCATATATTCTTGATTCTAATATTCTGTAGAATAGATATATGACAAACATCTTTTTCTAGCTCACAGCTTATTTTTCATTTTTTGTTGTTAGCACTTTTTGTATCTTGCCTAAGAATTCCTCTTCACTTCCTCTAATCCTGCTGCCAATATTTTCACCTATATTAAAATTTTGTTTGTCTTATACATTTTAGAGCCAATTCATCAAGCTCCATGAACATCTGTCTATGATTGGGGTTTCATTAAATCTATGGATTAATTTAGGGAAAGGTAACATTGTTATATAATCAAGTCTTTCTTTCAGTGAACAGGGATATCTTCTCATTTAATTAGATCTTATTTAATTTCCATTGACAACGTTTTTGTAGTTTTATCAGTATCTTTGCATGTTTTTTATTATGGGTTGTTATTGTTGTTGATAGTGTCTTTTTTTAAAGTTACACTTTCAGTTTGTCATCAGTGACTTGAATTGCAGCCACTTGCTAAGCTGTCCTGTTTTTATTAATTCAGCATATAGAACACTGAGTTTTCTAGGCACACAGTCATGTTGTCTGCAGATAATAAGTATTTCCTCCTTTCTAATCCTTATAATTTAAAATTTTTCTGGTCTTATTTTGCTAACTAGAATCTTGGACACAATATTAAGTAGAATGATAGTGAGCACTCCTATTTTATTCCTGATTTTAAAGGGAATGCTTCCAATGTTTGTCCATTTAGGATGATGTTTATTACATGTTTTGTCTGTTTGATTTTTGTTATCCTAGTTTGCTAAAAGTTTTTAATCATGAGTAGATGTTAAATTTCTTCCGAAGTAAAGGAAGTTCAGGAACGGTGACAATAAAGTCGATGCATGACGCCACATTATATCTTAAATGGCAGAAGCCATAATGGAGAATACAAGGACAAGTAATGAAATCTGAATATGTATTGTGAATTAGCTACTAATAATGTTTCGATGTTATATTTCCTGAGTTTGATCATTACGCTATGGTTATCAAGATAATCCCTTTGATCTCAGCAGCACATGCTGAAATAGTTAAGGTTGGAAAGGGCATGCTAATAACACTAGCTCATAATAAGTACTTCAGAAAACTTTCAAGAAATGTATCATTTCCTTCCATTTTATTGCCCTTATGCTGCCTCCTGATCTGATACGGCTTTTCAGGTTCCAGCTACCACATAAGCATTCCAGTCAAGCAGCATGGAAGAAGGAAGGAGGAACAACAGCATGTCCTTCTTGTAAGACGCTACTTGGAAATAATTCACTAAAACTCCACTTCTCTCTCAGTGGCCAGAACGTAGACAAATAGCCACACTTAGCAGCACAGAAGGCTGGGAAATGTATTCTCTATTTAGTTTAGCCAGGCTAAAAACCGGGGCTCTTATTGCTAAGGAAAAGGGGGAGAGTAGACATTAGGGTCAACCAGCAGTCTCTTCTACTACCTTGTGGGTGAGTTACATGATGTGATGCATGCCCAGCTTGTGGTGCTGAGTAGGATTCAGTTAAAACATGTCATTTCACGATTTCATTTGCATTATCCAATTTGGTCCTCATAGTAATCATATGAGTTAGGACAAATATGATTGTAATTGCAGATTAGGAAACTTAAGACTCAGGCTAATTATAGTTGTTGCTGCTGGTGGTAGTTTGGGTCTGATTTGTTTTAAAGAAGGAGGCAGTAGAATCAAAGCAATAGGAGCAGGGCCACCATTCTGGAGTTCTAGCTCCTCTAGACAGAACCTACATCCCACAAAATCCTGCAGTTCTTTGCTCTGTGACCTTCTCAGTAGTCTGGCCCATAAACACCAGAGATTGGGACAGAAGCAGGTCCACTGATGGCCACTGTGGGGCGCTTTCCACTGTATCCCTCAGGCACTAGGTTGCTGGAAATGACACGGAACTCCGGCAGCCGCCTCTCCTTCCCAAAAGTAGAAATCCGAACAAGTAAGTTCTATTACATAACCCATTCACAAATAGATAATAAAAACCAAAGCCAGCGTTTGTTGAGCGCATACTACATTAGCAGGCACTCTGCTAAAACCTCCCTCATGTTAACTCCTGTCACCCTCATGATAACCCCAGGAGATGGACAGGCTCATGCTCTTTCGCAGGTAAGGAAACTGAGTTTTAAAGGCCCAATATATATTTTAAATATTTAAGAAGAATAATATGTGTACACTGGAAGAGTTTGTGTTTTTCTCAGTCTCTGAAAAACATTTGATCTGAAGTCATGCTTCATATTATGAGTAACACACCTGGTTGCCTGACTGATAGCCATTCTCCCCTCCTTTGCTAGGAACAGGAAAAACACTTTGAAGGGGAAAATTTTGTAACAAGTGGAATAAACAATTCCATAGGTCAGTACTGTAATGGAAAATATATGGTAACTTATCTGCCAGCGTTAAGAATGGTGCTTTAAACTCTGTAGTACACAGCAACCGGAAGAGAGCATTTCATTTGATTGTAGGCAGTGTAGAGACAAAATTAGGTGTCTTGCAAGGAATATGGGGATTTGGGGACTCTCAATTACTCTCAATGACTGTACAAAGCTTCCAAAGTCAAAGGCAGTTAAAGCTTGATTTGCTGTACCTTACTGGATGTTGGGCAAAATCCTCCCGGTCCTGCCGGTATTGGGTGAAGATTCCACTCTTGATAGTCTGTTCCCTACGGTCTTCTATCTCTTGAATTCAACCTACCTATAAAGACAAGTGTGGTTACAAAGCCAATGGAACATGAATGGTTCTGTCACAAATGGTGTTTCAGTTGGACAAAAAGATGCATATGTGTCCTGGTGTGTTTAGTACATAATGTTTCTCACACAAATGCAGTTAACTCCTGAGACCTCACAGGCCATCTCTGTGAGCCCACTGTTAGCAAGAAGAGATTGAGTTTGAGGGGAAATCCAGTCCCTCAACACAGCTGTAAATCATCTAGTGGAAATAATGGGCTTCTGCGAATGTTTGTGTGTACATAGCATGAGCATAAACAGTCTTTCCATGACTTTTTGAAAATTATGAGGTCTTTTAACTATCACTCAGTCCATTTTGTTTTAAAAGCATGTTCCTTGGGGCGCCTGGGTGGCTCAGTGGGTTAAGCCTCTGCCTTCGGCTCTGGTCATGATCTCAGGGTCCTGGGACCGAGCCCCGCATTGGGCTCTCTGCTCAGCAGGGAGCCTGCTTCCCCCTCTCTCTCTGCCTGCCTCTCTGCCTACTTGTGATCTTTCTCTGTCAAATAAATAAATTCTTTAAAAAAAAATAAAAGCATGTTCCTTGTGCCTAGCACAGTGAAAATATGGGGAGAATTGGATGACACAACGGAATTTGCTTGGATGGGGACAGAAATCAGGAACACTTAATCTGTGAATTGTTAAAATATAAAATTTAAAGAGTTAAGTATAAAAGTTTCATGATGGGAGTGCTCAGTGCAGACTCGGGAGACTTATATGTGTTTATTGTAAAATTCCAGGGAATACAGAAAGCACAGTGTAAAATTCTGATTAGGTTCCAAGCGCTGTTTTGTAAAGGGCGTCAACCCTCAATTTCCCTACTGTGTAACTTTGGACACTTACTTAACCTCTCTGTCAATTGAAACTGTTGTGAGCAAATGAGGTGGTATGTGTATTATGAGTATGTGAGGAATTATTCTGGGTGGTCATAAGATGGTATTTAAACTTCTTGGGGCGCCTGGGTGGCTCAGTGGGTTAAGCCGCTGCCTTCGGCTCAGGTCATGATCTCAGGGTCCTGGAATCGAGCCCCGCATTGGGCTCTCTGCTCAGCGGGGAGCCTGCTTCCTCCTCTCTCTCTGCCTGCCTCTCTGCCTACTTGTGATCTCTCTCTGTCAAATAAATAAATAAAATCTTAAAAAAAAAAAAAAAAACAAAAAAACTTCTAAAGACCCCAGAGGTTGGGGGGGGGGCGCAGGGTGAGAAAGCTATATCTGGGATGTTAATCATTAGTGTAATTGGGGGTAGAATGAATTGACTTTTGTTTGAATCATCTTCAGATATGTAGGAGGAATCCTTGAAACAGGTCAGGGTGAAATGATCTCCAAGATCCCTCCCAGAGTTGAAGTTCCCAGATACCTAGACTCAAACCTGTAGTCACATAGGGTAAAGGACAGTCCCCAAAGAACATGGGTTCTAGACTGGAAAAAGGGCCCTGGGACTCTATCTGGATCCCAGGGAAGAGGCTGCAGAGCGCATCTCTATTCCTAAGACAAATGTTTCCATACAGTGCTTTGAGGGAATGAATGGAGGTGAGGGCAGAACACCCTTTCACCAGCCCAGTCCCTCAGGTTCAGAGAGGAGATTTCTGGTGAAGTGATGGCTCTCTGTGTGTTTTTGGAAAGCCAGCTCTGTGGGTTCAGCTGCTTTTGTAGGAGAAGGGGGACTTGATCCAGGCCGGAGAGTGAATTCTTTTCAGCATCTCTTCCACCACCATCACCTGAGACCACTTAGGTGGCCTTTTAAAGTGTCCACCTAGATCTACTCTGGCCCATGGCCAATCATCTCTCCACTCAGCAGCTTGAAATACAAATCTTCTTTTTTTTTTTTCCCCTGAAGATTTTATTTATTTATTTATTTGTCAGAGGGAGAGAGAGCATGTGCACACAAGCAGGGGGAGCAGCAGGCAGAGGGAGAAGCAGGCTCTCCGCTGAGTAAGGAGCCCGAAGTGGGATTCATCCCAGGACCCTAGGATCATGACCTGAGCCGAAGCTTAACCTGCTGAGCCACCCAGGCATCCCTTGAAACACAAATCTGATAGCTTCCATTGCTCCTCAGATAAAGACAAAAATTCCTAATATGGCCTAGAAGACCCTGTTTGGTTTGACCTTTTCTACCATTTTAGACTCATCCCCTACTGGCCTTCTTCTGTCCCACACACTTACTGAATGCTTACCATCCCAGGGTATGTGCTCCTCTCCATTCTCATCACTATGTGAACTCCTACTCATACTTCAGTACCAGCTCCAGGTCACCTCCTCAGGGAAGGCTTCCTTGACCGGTTCCCTATTCTAGGATCTCATGGTGATGCAGGTAGGATGGGTCTGAGAACCAAGAGGGTCTTTGGCTTAATATGGGGTGGAAATCAAACAAGAGCCAAGAGGAAATGAGAGAAGAATTGATTGAAGACATAGAGAAAGCAGATACAGACAGTGTTTGGGAGAGTTGAAAGGAAAAGCCCGAGTCTTGTCTTTGTTCAGGGGTCTGACATTTTTATTGAAGATGATAGTCTGGCGGATGTGTCTCTCAGGCATCCAAGAACCGATCAAACAAGAACAAGTGCTCAGGTGTCCTCCATAAGTCATTTATGCCTTGGAGTCAAGGGTCTTAGCAACAAGGTGTTTGGAGTCAGTGGTCTTGGAGAACGTTCATGAAGACCTCACCTGGTCACTCCTTAGATGCTATCTATCTATCCCGCTGGAAGTTTCCAAAGACATCATTAGCTCCTTGACCTTTGCAAGGTGGACATTCATTAAAGTGTGTGTAAGATAGGGGTGCAGTTTCTAGCAACAACAGAAGCAGGGAAAGAAGCAAAGGAAAACAAAAAAACCCAGCTTTTTCTTTCATAGGGTCCCTTCGGTTTCCTCTCCCAATCTGGCCATGTGATGTGCATTTCCTTCATCGCACCTGTCACAGTTACAATTTTACATCTGTTGTGATTATTTGATTTGCAATTTAGTGTCTTTGATTCATGTCTGTCTCCTCCAAGTCTTCATAAGGATAGGCCTGTGTGTCTGGTTACTTACCGTTTTATGCCCAGTTCTAAGCACGTCGCAAGGCACATAACTAGTACACACACGCACAGTTTTTTGTGGAATGAATGAGTGAACATAATCTTTGGAAGTATTGCCTAATATCCCATGAAGTGGTCCTAAGGAAAAAAAGTGAAATGAGTTTAGTAAGCACTTCAAACCATATTACCCAAGGCTCTACCTCTCCCCCGTGTGCCTTTGCATATGAAGGACTCTGGCAGGTCCTATAGAGAAGCCCTCAACTTGAACGTTCAACTCGGACCACAGAATGTAAACCAGGGTCCTCTATGACACACTCTGGGCAGCATTTCTACTCGAGGGAGAGCTCCTGGATAGCCATGTGACTGCTGTTTCTGCAGCCAGCAAATGGCAGGAAGAGTTCTAAACGGTTCCTAAGAGGAATTTCCCAGGAGTGAAGCTGCTCTGGCAAGTCTAGGATTTAAGATTTTAAAAATAAAGCCACAAGCACAAACAATCTCTATGAATAGAAGCTGTATCATTAGTGGAAGAATGGACTCTACTCAGCAGAACTTGTACCACAATAAGTACTTGTTCGAAGAAAGAATGGAGAGAGGAAGTCTCTGGAGTGATCACAGGTCAGCTAATGGTCCCATCTTTTAATAGAAAGGATAATCATAAAATGAAACTTAAAACTGGGGTGTGAACGGAAGCTTTGTGAGCTTTGATAGCTACTGGAAGTCTACATTTGCTTATTGAAGTCTATTTGATACAATGTTACATTAGTTTTGGGTGTAGGGGCATAGTGATTCAAAATGTATGGGCATTTTAACTAGCTAATTAGCGAGGACGATGGCATCATAAACCACAGGGGTCAAAGGATATTACCCAGTAACTAGATTTAAAGAGATACCACTAACACACCAAGGGTAAATAAATACTGATCTTCCCTTGTTGGTTTTGTGATAAACATTTTGTCAACTGCTATTTATTCTAGGATTTAACATTAACCTCATTTTTGTCAAATCCAGTGTTTTCATTTTTCTCACCAGTGTTCACCCTCCTTGATCTTTTGGTATCTCTCGGACAGTGCTCCCCAAGCCTCCTTCTAGCGAGCCTCTCTGCCCTTGTTTCTGTGGCCTGCACTTTCAATTCAATTGCATTTTAACCAATATTTATTGATCATCTGCGATGTGCCAGACATCGGGCTATCATCATTCATTTATTAACTCATTCATCAACATTAATTGAGTTCCTACTGGATACTGGGCACCATGCCAGTGACTGAGATACAAAGATGAACAAAATACAGTCTCGATCTGAGGACGGTCAGAGAGCACTGATGGAGAGCCTAGAGGATAAGGGAATGACAAGGCTACTACAGACGTACAAACTCCGGGTCTGTGGCCCCAGAGAAACAATCAACTGTGGAAGGGGAATATGGTACATTACACAGTGTCTGGCACATGCTAAATCTTTAATAGATATTGTCACAGAAACACAAAACCTTCCAGATGGAGCACTTAGTATGAATGGGGGGGTCTTCAGGGAGCCCTATTGGCTACAGCAGTAATTTTCAACTCAGTGGGGCAGAATATCAGATTCTCTGGGGGTACGGAACGGGTGGGGAAGGGGATAATGCTTACCTGAAAGAGATCTTTTTTCCTACTGTTATTATTTATCTGATAAATTTTAGGCACATGCATATTTAAAACCACATTATGTAAATTATTAATTTACATGTTCAATTTTATACATTTATAGCTCAACAAGAATAAAATTATTGTTTTCATAATACAAATTACAAAAATGGAAGCTCAAACTAGCGAAGCTGGTAGAGAAATATAGAAGATACAGAGGTTCTCAACAAAGCCACTGTCTTCTTGAGGGTACTGGTGAGATTTTTCTCAAAAAATCTTCCCCTTTAACAAAAGGGGAAGCAGAATATTGGGTTGCCAAGGACTGTATCCTGTAGGCAAGGGTTGTCAACCAGGGTCAGAATCAAAATTTCCAGGAGGCGGTGGGGGGGGGGGGGGTGTCTCTTTTTTTTTTTTAGATATTTATGTTTGTTTGTTATGTTTGTATGTTATGTTTGTTTGTTTCTTTAGAGAGAGTGAGAGCAGGGGGAGGAGCAGAAGAAGAGGGACAAGCAGACTCCCTGCTGGGCAGAGACACCACCGTGGGGCTGGATCCCAGAACCTTGAGATCAGGACATGACCAGGAGATCACGACTTGAGCCAAAATCAGGAGTCAGTAGCCCAGTCCACTGAGCCACCCAGCACCCTTGGGGGGGGGCGGGTCTCATTTTAAAGGGTCCCATTTTAAAGGGCACATTCCTATGCCCTACCCATATTAGTCAGTGCTCTGCAAAGAAACAGAACCACCAGGATATGGATAGATAGAGACATAAAGAGCCAACTTTTCAGTTCAAGTCAGAAGGCAGGAAAAAACCACCCTCCCAGTTTTAGGAGCCAGGCAGGAGACCTGCTTTTTACTCAACCTTTTCATTCTATTCAGATCTTGAACTGATAGAATAAGGGCCACTCAGAGGGTGGTGGGGAGGCAATCTGCTTTCCTCAGTCTACTGATTTAAATGTTAATCTCTTCCAGAAACACCCTTGTACACACCCAGAATAATGTTTGGACCACAGTTTCCCAGGAGTGCTATGGTCATTACAATTAACCACAACAGGGCCAAATAGTACATCCTGAAATTTGAGACCTTCGTAGGCTGTTTGGAACCCTGGAAGGTTTTCAAGATGGGAAGCAGTTTGATCAGCTTTCCTGGGAACCATTTGCAAAGGCTCCCGGGCCGTCTGGTGAAAGGTGACTGGTGGTAGGGTAGGGGAAGCTGAGATGGGATACATGGGGTAGACCTGGATTGGAAGACGGGAATTTATGCTGCAGGACACTGTGATGAGAGCCTCTTCTCCCCAGCACTGATGATTCCTGTTCCCCTCCCTGTTGCTACATTACAAATGACCCCAGTGCTTAACAGCTTGGAACAATAGCAGATCAGGAATTCGAGAAGGGCAACCCTGGGCAACTGAAGCTTGAAATTTCCTATGTTGTTTCCATCGGTTGTTGGTTGAGGTTTTAGTCACCTCCTTGGGACCACATGCCCACAGTGGGTCATTGACATGGCTGGCATTTGACATGGGCCGACATCTGCTACACACCGCCTCCCCGGCAGAGCAGTCCCAGGGCAGCCAGACTTCCTTCAAGGCATGAGGCGTCACTGCAAGAGAAACAGGCAGAAGCCGCATGGCCTTTTCTGAGTCACGCCCAGAAGATACACAGCCTCACTTCTACCTTCTTTCTCTTAAAGCATAGCTTAAGAGCAAGCCTGTCCAGATTCAAGGGGAGGGGAATTAGCAGCGTAGAAGAGCATGTGGGATGGGAGATACTGTGGCTGTGTCTGGAAGCTACAGTCTGACATAGCTCCCAAGCTTACCTTTTCTGTCCTGACCTGCTTATTCCTGTCTTGTTTTATTTTGATTTAATTTTTAAAGGTTTTATTTATTTATTTGAGAGACAGAGAGAGAGAGAGAGAGAGCAAGCACAAGCAGGGGGATCGGTAGGCAGAGGGAGAAGCAGACTGTCCATTGAGCAGGGAGCCCAATGTGTGGCTCCATCCCAGGAACCCGAGATCATGACCTGAGCCGAAGGCAGACGCTTTAGCTGACTGAGCCACCCAGGCGCCCCTGGATACTGAATGGCCCACAAGATATCTCCACTCAAAAGTCTTGGGTCAACTCAAACTCAAGTCTATAACAATTTATCACAAAACCCTCCATCTCAATAATTTTATTATTTTGTCAATGTGATAATCTAAAAAAACACATAGACTAGATCTCTTGCCTTTGCCTTTTATTTCTCTAAAAATAACTGGCTCTCCACTCCTGTCTTTCCTTCCTTCTTCACACTGGTCTCTGATTCTCTCCGTCACCTGCCATCAACCCATCCAGCTCCTCCTCGCCTCGACCTCTGCTGCTCTCCTCATCCTCATCACTGCTCTTGCTCCTCTACCCATTTACCTATCTGTAGTACGAACCTTTAATAAATAAAGTGTAATAAATAAATGAATAAGTAAATAATATATAGTAAGTGCAAACCCCTACTAAATGAAAAACAGGAACAAATTGCAAACTAACCACATAGCAAGTAAGCCTAGACCACATGTGTGTAGTGATAAAATTAGCGCGGAGTGAAAAGTTGTAAATATTTTTAACTTATGCGAAATATCGTAGACCAGAACATGTTTTCGACATGTGTGTGTTTTTGGTGCGTAAGCATGAGAAAAATAAGTGATGTAATATGTTTATGAAGGAGACTTAGCACAGTATATAAAGAGGCATTGGGTTGGACTGAGGTGAAGCGAGTTCCCTGTCGGGAGGACATCATTGCCGGTGTTACCGACGCCCCGACAGTTTCGTTGCCGACCACTCGCTGGTTCTCAGTCTCAACTTCTGCGGTGACCTCTCTGTCTAGGTTGTGAGGCGACGTCTCCTTCTCCGTGACAACGTCAGCGGACCGTGTCCGGACCACGATAGTGATGCGGACCTCGTCCCAATAAAGATCAAGTGAGTTACATCATATCCATCTCTCTATCTCTTCTTTACACGTCGGAAACTCCTGGCAGGACGCAGGGGTTTTGCTCGTGTGACTATCCCAACCTGGTTAGTCTTTTTTTTTTTTTTTTTTAAGATTTTATTTATTCATTTGACAGGCAGGGATCACAAGTAGGCAGAGAGGCAGGCAGAAGGTGATGAAGTTCTTGAACCTAGGTGGGGTTCGGTGGGGTGAGGTTCGGAGCCGACGGCTAAAATTCGTCTCTGGTGCAAAAAAGGTGGTTTATTAGAGCACGGGGACAGGACCCGTGGGCAGGCAGAGATGCGGCTGCGCCGGGTTGTGAGGGTAGGCATGTTATATACCCTGCTGTTGGGGGAAGGTGAGGGGAAGGGAGGTTTCAGTGGAGTTTTCATATGCTAAAGAGGGCCTACAAGGTGCCAGGATGTTCCAGGCCTGCCGGAGGCCTTGCCCTTGCTGCTGGATCAATGTTGTCTTTAGACCAGCCATTAACATTAAGATAGTTGGGAGACCTTTTGGTGGGGTGTCACAATCCTGCTATCAATCATCTTTGTTAGTGAGATTTAGGACATTTGTAAGCCAAGGGAGACTCCTGTCTAGCAGGATTGTGAGCTCTGCAAGTTAACTATTTGCTTATTGTTCATGGTAGTCAGGGCTGCCTGAGGGATGCTACACTTATGGAGGGGAAAGGGTGAAGAGGGGGTGCAAGGCTCCAGCTTTTGCTTTGTCCTCAGCCAGCCTCCTGCTCCCTCATCAAGGGGAGGAAGCAGGGTCCCTGCCGAGCAGAGAGCCCGATGCAGAGCTCGATCCCAGGGCCCTGGGATCATGACCTGAGCCGAAGGCAGAGGCCTTAACCCACTGAGCCACCCAGGCGCCGCCCCCACAAACCTGGTTAGTCCTGCCCAGATCCCACACCCCATTTTCCTCCTCCACATTCTGCAGTGGCCTGTGATGGAAATCCACTCATCTCACTTTCTGCCAACGGGTCACCTGGAAACTGAACTCTGAGATAGAATGATTTAGTGCACAGGGGTTCCTCCAGGGTGACTTTGAGATGGACACCAGCCGAAGGGAGGGAAAGGAACAAGGATTGGGAAGACAAAGAGATGGAGCCGCGATCAGACCCAGCAATAGCCGGGGCCAACCCCATGGGAAGCTCTAGAGTTAAAATGGCATGATAGTTAGTGGCCTTCAGAGTTGTCCCAAGACGGGCTGAGAGGCTGGTCTTGACATTTCTGCACTGTTCTGTCGTTAGGCCACATGGGCAGGAGCATGACCTTGGGCAAGGCAGCTCTCTGCAACCAAGGGACCCTCTGCAGTGACTGACAGCAGTAGGTGTCCTCCCCCAGCACTCCTGGGAACTGGAACGAGTCCTTCCAGCCCCAGTCTTCCCCTTCTGCCACCAGGACCCTTGCCTTTTCCATCACAGCCCCAGTGCACACCCTCCTGGTGTTCCCAGGATCAACCTCAAGTCTGTCTTTCTTTGGACCTTCAGCCAACTCCATTCCATACCACTCTCTCCATTTTGGCTCACTCTCTGATCCCTTCGTGTACCCTGTCCAGCTAGGTTATGCCCTCAGGGAGGGAAGGAGTGGAGGTGATGAGGGAGCAGGAGGCTGGCTGAAGACAAAGCAAAAGCTGGCACCTTGTACCCCCTCTCCACCCGCTCCCCTCGGTAATGTGTGTGACATTCCTCAGGCACCCCTGACTGCCATAAATGAGAAAAAAATAGTTAACTTGCAGAGATCACAATCCTACAAGACAGGAGTCTCCCTTGGTTTAAAAATGTCCTCGAGATCTACAAACAAAGAAGTTACCTTATCAACAGCACAATTTCTAGAGGCAAATAACTCAGTTCCTCAAGCCCAAATGACACCCTCTCCTCCATAAACAAAACTGAAGGAGGCTGAGGTAGAAGGAAATGTAAATATAGTTAAATCTCTTCTGAACCTAAATCTCACTAACAAAGACGCTTGATAGCAGGATTGTGACATCCCAACAGGAATCTCCCAACTATCTTGATGTTAATGGCTGGCCAAAAGACAACATTGTTCAAGCCGCAAGGCTTCCAGTATCCCAGAACCTTGTAGGCCCTCTTTAGCATATAAAAACTCCATGGAACCTCCCTTCCCCTCACCTTCCCCCAACCACAGGGTACAGAACCTGCCATCCCTCACAACCCGGGGTAGCAGCTCTTTCTGCCCGTGGGTCCTGTCCCCGTGCTTTAATAAACCACCATTTTGCACCAAAGATGTCTCTTGGTCATCGACTCTGGACCTCAGCCCACCAAACCTCACCTAGGTTCTAGAACTTCATCATATGGCGCCCAACATGGGGCTGTGAGTATGTACATTTTTACTCTGAGCTTCAGTGCAAAATTGGTGAGTACTTTCTCTCCTTTTCCTTTACTCTCATTTCAGGGCTTTTCAAGGAGTATTGTCTTACTGGAACACTTGCATGTCAGTTGCGCAGTCACCGAACCTCACCTAAGTTCTAGAACTTCATCAGAGGCATGCTTCTCTTCCAGGATGTTCAGCACAGAGAGAAGTATGCAGCCGTTTACAGTCAAAGCGCAAGAGATGCTTGGAAACTGGTTAACCAGAGCCGCTGATGACTGTAGAGATTGCTCAGAGTGTACTGATTCTCATTTCCATTACCGTAACAGAAGGAAACCACAGCCTCATTGTCTTCCTGGGGGAGAGGATAGGTAAGACCTACACTGGCCACCCAGAACTAGCTGTGCCCAGTCTGGAGGGGGACCAGGGCCTGGATACCAACCTCACTCTGCCTTGAGCAATAGCCCTAGGTCGTCCTTCCCATCCCTTTGTTCCTGCGCACAAAGCAGAGCCCAGGATCTTTCTTGGTCTCACAAGGCGCTGCCTACATTTAACTAATTAATGGCTATAAAGTGTGGCCCAAATGCCAAGTGTAATTATGGTGACCAATTATTTTTGCCTGGAGAGGCAGAATTCCAGCTATTGTGGAGGGAAGGAGATAAAAGATGGTGTGTTTTCTGCCAGGGAGAAGGAGGGCTGTTTTCCTGCCCTCCGGCAATGGATGAGAAGCAGGATATGGCTTTCTTACACCCTGGGCACACTGAGCCAGGACCCCCATCAGATCATTCTCTTTGTAGCTTCATTACTGCTTTGGGGAGAGGGAAGTACACTGCCAGAAACCACCACTGAGCTGGCTTTGAAGTGTGCTTGGACTCTGAAGACCACACACAGCCGCACCCTTCCCGCAGACCCCAGAGAGGTTACGGGCAAAACCCATTTAGGATTTCCCCTGGCCATATCCCCGTGTCTGAAATTGAACAGTAGCCTCCACAATGATAATAATAAATTAAAAGTAAAGTACTTTGGGGTCCCCTAGATGGAAGTTGCCACATGGTTTTTCTATTTAGAGTTCTGTTTCTCCCTCTGGGTAGATTTTATAAATAACCATTGGGAATGCTGAACAGAATTCAATTTCCATATTGATTCCCTTTTTCTTTTCACATAAGAAACACCAAGTAATTTCATGTCTGTGACCTTTCTCCCTAAAGGTTTGTCAAGTTAGATAACACAAGTAGAAAAATAAATAGGAAAGGAAGAAAAGGGAGGAACAAAAGAGGGTGACAACTTAAGCAATGTATTTAGAAAGAAACCCAATTACACCTGGGGCCTTGAGAGAAATCCAGAGCTGTCCCCACATCCTCGCTTTGCATGGTTGAAGTTCTAGGCTAATGCTAGTTAACACCGGTTGCACACCTGCCATGGGCTCAGTGTGTTGGAAGGTGCGTTATGGGGGATTATCTCATTTACTTCTCACATTAACCCTGAAAGTAGACTATTATTCCCCCATTTTACAGGACAGAAACTAAGGCCTATAGGAATTAAATACTCCAAGTGTTGGTCTGACACCACAGCCCCGGATCCTAACAACATCACTCAGGGTAACACCACCTACGTGTATGAAATGTCGTTTTTATCAAGGAGACCCAGGCCACAGTACAGTCCTGGGATGGAGATACTCTCATGCCGGCCCCCTCTAGACACCTAAGAAGCAGCATCTCAGAAGCTTCCTTGGTAATGTCCAGACTCTTGAGCTTCTTCTCATAGGTAGGAAGTATATATTGAATCTCTTTTCTCTGCATGAAATGTGAGTCCATGTCCATTATTTATACTCACTCAGAAGTAATCTTTAAAAAAGATGTTCTTTCTCTCTCTCTTTTTAAAGATTTTATTTATTTATTTATTTTTAAAAGATTTTATTTATATATTTGACAGAGAGAGATCACAAGTAGGCAGAGAGGCATGCAGAGAGAGAGAGAGGAGGAAGCAGGCTCCCTGCTGAGCAGAGAGCCCGATGCGGGACTCGATCCCAGGACCCTGAGATCATGACCTGAGCCGAAGGCAGCGGCTTAACCCACTGAGCCACCCAGGCACCCCAAGATTTTATTTATTTATTTGACAGACAGAGATCACAAGTAGGCAGAGAGGCAGGCAGAGAGAGAGATAGGGAAGCAGGCTCCCCGCTGAGCAGAGAGCCCAATGTGGGGCTCAATCCCAGGACCCTGGGATCATGACCTGAGCTGAAGGCAGAGGTTTTAACCCACTGAGCCACCCAGGCGACACCACCCCCCCTAAAAAAAAAAAAAAAAAAAAAAGGTGTTCTTTCATATGAGGAACTTTCTCATGAAAGTTCTAGAGGTTGTGTGCCCTCTCTGCCACCAGCCTAGGGCAGTCTCTGCCCCCGTGATGTATTCTGAGAGTACACAAGTCTGCTGGACTTACCATGCTTGAGAAGCGGGTACTGACATAACTCTTTGTCTGCTATCACTCTGCCTTACCAGGTTGTAAATTCTACATGGCAGCGACCAAGTCCGTGCAGCACCCCCAGGGCCTAGTACAAAGCCTGGCACAGAATAGGTACCCAGAAACTTCCAGGGGAGTAAAGGATGCTGACCTGTGGCACAGTTTGTCTCTGTGGCACAGTTTGTGCTCCGAGACAAACCCGCGGCTCTGAAACCTTTAAAGATCCAGTTAAATTTTCAGACAAAATAAAAGAATTTTTCAATACACGATTATAGTCATTTTTGAAATGAGAGTAATGGCCGGCTAGCCACTGCACTAAAGTATATCGGTTCTGGAAGTAGGGAGTCTGGTTCTCATCCTCTGACATGGATCACTACTCTCAGCATGGTGACGGTCAAGTTTTTAACTCCTCAGTGTGCTCATTTCCTCCTGGGGACAGTGGGGCTAATGCCAAGGTCAACGCAATGATGTAGAAGTTCAATGAGTTGACACACAAATGAGTGTTCACCACTGCACCAGCCATCCACACCAGCTGTGTGGAATCCATAAGTGTTCGTTGTTATTGTCCGTGATGCTATTACCTCAGAACTCATAGATTTGTACACTGCAGGTTTGTCTCATTCCTAAAAGTTCACAGGCTATGAAAGCAAATTGAGGTCAGGTGTAAGGGTATCTGGACCCCCATGTCCCTGCTGTCAAGTTGCATTACGAGGCCAAAGAGAGCCTCTCTCCCAGCCCCAGCTGCCATCTATTTTATTGCCTTTGTCCCGTGGTTGCAGGAAGCAGGTTTTCCTGCTTTTCCTGGCTTTCCAAGGCCTCTGGTTGAGCTTAGAGATTACTATGCTCTACCACCCGGTTGGATTAGACACCTTCATTCAGAGAACCTGTTACTCCATGCAAAGAGCAGGTCCCACTGAAAGTCATTTGTGTGGAACCACCATCCTCCCGGTCCCCACCCAGTCCCCCTTCCCCGCTCCAGGACTCTCCCTATTCGCCACCCTGCCCCTGGGGGGAGCTCTCCCTGACCGTTCTCCACCCAGTCCGTGGTCCTGAAGAAAAATAAAGATGTGTGCCCAAACTCAGGCAGGCAGGGACAGGTATGGTGGAGTGGGTAGGAGTACCAGCTCTGGACCTGGACCGCATGGGTTACCATGCTGGATTTTTGACTTACAACCCTGGGAAGAAATGTGAAGAAGAATAATAGTAGTAGTAATAATAATAATAATACATATCTTATATGGTTGTACTGAGTGCTAACTTACACATTAAGCATTTAGAACAGTGTCTGGCATATAATAAGGCCTCAGTACCTTTTTTTCTGCCTTTTTTGGGGGGTCTTTTTACATTCTCAGGAGACAGAAGCAGCAATGAACGTTTTTGTAGAAAGAATGGTAGGCTTGGAGTCAGGAGATCAGTTCTAGTGCCTGCTCTCTCTCATCTGCTGTAAGATGATGTGTACAGCACTTTTCTTCTCTGAGGTCTCACTTTTCTCATTCCAAAATGGGTGTGAAAATAATTTCAGTCCACTGAGATAGTGCTTGTAAAAGACTGC
Source organism: Mustela erminea (assembly GCF_009829155.1). Lineage (NCBI taxonomy): Eukaryota > Metazoa > Chordata > Mammalia > Carnivora > Mustelidae > Mustela > Mustela erminea. The sequence continues at coordinate 15,417,543 of NC_045623.1, forward strand.
TGTTGTAAAAAAAAAAAAAAAGAAAGAAAGAAAGAAAAAAAAAAAAAAGACTGTTGTTGTAAGAATGGGTTAGCATAAAAATGGCCATCCTGAAGGCAGGGAAGCCATTTTACTGAGTGTCCCTAATGGGCGGACACTGCATACAGGTCTTGAGATAAGAGCAACTAGCTAAAACCTAAGAAAAAACTTAAATCATATACCACCGGGACGGTTAGGCCATGGTGCCACAGGGACCAGATGTTAATGAACAACAAATAGTTAACTTGCAGAGATCACAATCCTGCAAGACAGGAGTGTCCCTTAGTTTACAAATATCCTAGTGATTTACAACAAAGAAGCTGTCTTCTCAATGGCCCAATTTCCAGAAACAAATGGCTCAGTTCCTCAAGACCTAAGGTCGCCCTCCCCACCATAAAACTGAAGGAGGCTGAGGCAGAAGGAAATGTAAATAAAGTTAAATTTCTTCTAAACCTAAATCTCACTTCACCGCCAGGGTGATGCGGGTGGCAAAAAGTTAAAGTTAAGACTGTCAAAGTGGGGTGCAAGATATGTATGTAGCTATGAAAAAGTGCATTAAAAATGCTATATAAACCCTTGGCTTTGAATGCTCGGGGTCCTTGTTGAAAGCCGCTGCGCTGGGCAGATACTTGGACCCCAGCTAGCTTGAAATAAACCTCGCTGTATGACTTGCATGATCGAGAGTGTTCTCTGTCTAATTGAGGGGTGGTCGACTCCATACCCTAACATTGTAAATTCTAACTCTAAAACACGGAGCCAATAGCAATTAAAGAATTGTCCCGTTTTGTTACCATGGCTTCTCCCAGGAGTAGGCAGATTGTTGCCTTTCAGGTCTTCAGACTAAAAGCACCTCCATTTTTTAGAATTCTACCACTGGAGGGTCATTCTCCCACTGGAGAGTCTCCTGGGCTTTTTGGTGTTCAAGACTTTTATTAAGGATGTCCCGGAAAGTGTCTGGTGGGTGAGAAGTCTCAGGGACGAGAATGCTGTCTTGAAGGAGGTGGCAGGCTGTTCCAGGGTGAACAGGTCAGACTTCTGAGTCCCTCACCCAAGAGGCAAGAACTGGATCTCTGAGTACAAGTGACAAGGGGCAGCTTTGGTGTCAAAAAGGAAGGAAGATCACTATTTGAATATAGCTCTCAGAATGTGGAAAAGAATACACATTTGTGAGTGCCTGGTCAGTAGAGGTATTCAAGCAGAGGCTTGAGATCACTCATTGGGGAATGGGATAAAGGACCCTGTAATGAGGGGTGTGTGTGTGTGTGTGTGTGTGTGTGTGTGTGTGTGTGTGTGTGTGTGTCTGTGGTGTGTTGGACGGGGGTGAGGGAATGGGAGAACCTAGCTGACCCGGGTCTGGGAATTCTAGTTCATCCTAAGAAGGTAGTATGTCATGGGGGAGGGGGCGCCCAGCGGGGAGAAAAGGGACCGCCAAAGGTGAGGCTGATGGAGCCTCAGCTCTGCTGAATTCACTGTTTTGCCAAGGCTAGTCCCGGTCTCTTCGCTCTGGGCCACAGAGTCTGGAACTGCACACAATCCACTCACTCATTTGGTTACTACTGCAAACATTCACCGCGGGAGAGTCAACGACCCCGCAGCAACGCGAAGCCTCTCTCCCGGCCACCAGCAGAGGGCAGGAGAGACACGCAGATGCCCGACTGCGGAGCGGCTAGGCTAGCCAAGCTTCTCCACTGGGGAAACTGGGTCACTCGGTCCCGCCAGGTGGCAGACATCCCAAGGGGGTGGGCATCGGCACCCTCGGGCCCCTAGCCTGGCAGAAGTAGCCCCTGCTTGCAAAAGGAAGGCTGAGATCCATGACACGGAGGGCTCAGGGCCGCGGGGCCATGGGTTGTTGGGGTGGGGAGGGAGAAGGCTGGAGGGATCTGTTCCCAGCAAAGGGTTTCCCGGGGCTCCCTCTAGAGAAGAGAAGGTGGGCAGGGGGTGGCCTGCCAGGGCAGGGAGGGGTGGGGTTTGCTTCAGAGAGAACCCACGACCTCACTAAGGAGTTTGAGGCTCCCTTTGGCCTGGGTTGAAACCTCCAGTGGCCGGGGGGTGGGGGGGGGGGTGGGGGGGTGGTGCAGGGCTGGCTGGCAGGATATGAGTCAGTGGATGCTAGCTAGCCCTGATGGTCCTGGGCTCAGGAGGCAGGTTTGGAGTCAGACTGGCTTGTGTCCCGGCTTTGCCGTATATATGCTGCAGGACCTTGGGCAAATCATTTTCATACCTCAGTTTCCTTTTTCATAAACTGGTGGCACTGTTATGAAGATGAAATCGGAAGAATGATGTGAGCATGCCAGAGTATTCTCTCCCTCCCCTCCCCCGCCCCATCCTGGTGGGCATCACCCGCCCTGGGTGACAGTGGAAGCAGAGGCCTCCTGAGCATGGCAGCGAGGAGGGGATGCCCACGGTGCTGGCGGTCTCAGCAGGGTGAGAGCATTCTGTGGGGGTGATGTTGCAGGGCAGGACGTGGGAAGGACACTCCCCACCCTCCTCTTCATCCCTCAGCAACCTGCTATAGGGACAGTTGAAGGCCTGGAGAAAGCGTGTCTCCGCCACTCTCAAGCCATGGTCTCCTGATGCCTCTGAGGCTTTTGAGAAATCAGGGAGGCGGGAACAGACCGGGGATGACAGAGGACTTGGAAGAGGGAGGCAATCCTGACACTCCAGTTTCTCCCGTGGACCCTGTGACGGCCAGAAGAGCCACTTAAACCTGAAGTCAAGGACTCATTCATGCGTTCGTTCAAACTGTGTGTTTCCTCCATTTACCTGCAGCAGGGACTGTGCTGCTCCTTCCTCTCCAGAAGAGGGATGGTGGGTGCTGGTGCTTCTATGATGTTTAATGCTTGCTGGCTGTTAATGAAGAAGGAATCTTGGAGAACTAATTTGAACCCTCAGTTTTACGGATTAAAGAGAAAAGGCCCAAACACTGAGGCTCAAAGCACAGTGGGGTAGGGAAAAGGAAGTTCTTGTCTGTGGTGCCTGCGTGGCTCAGATGGTAAGTGTCTGCCTTCAGCTCGGGTCATGATCCCAGGGTCCTGGGATGGAGTCTCGAGTTTGTTGGTCTCCCTGCTCAGCTTTTTTTTTCTCTCTCTCTCTGTCAAGTAAAAATCTGGAAGAAAGAAAGTTCGTTTTTGTCCTTGTCCGTTGCTTCTAGAATCTTCTGTCATTGTTTTAAGAAAGTGGCTGGATCTCTATAGCAAGAGTCTCTTCCTCTCCCTGAGGACTTCCCTTTGCCCCCATCCTTCCTACTTCACTTCTAACCACTTCTTACATTACCAGCCTCAGGTGTGAGGCAGAGCGAGTTCTCCCAGCCCCAGGCTAGGATCTAGGGCTCCAAGGAGCCACTGGTATTTCTTTCTTTTTTTTTAAGATTTCACTTATTTATTTGACAGACAGAGATCACAAGGAGGCAGAGAGGCAGGCAGAGAGGGAGAAGGGAGGGAGCAAGCTCACCGCTGAGCAGAGAGCCCGACGCAGGGCTTGATCCTGATACCCTGAGATCATGACCCAAGCCGAAGGCAGAGGCTTCAACCCACTGAGCCACCCAGGCGCCCCTTTCTTTTTTCTTTTTTTTTTTTCTTTTTTTTTAAAAGATTTTATTTATTTATTTGACAGAGAGAAATCACAAGTAGATGGAGAGGCAGGCAGAGAGAGAGAGAGGGAAGCAGGCTCCCTGCCGAGCAGAGAGCCCGATGCGGGACCCCATCCCAGGACCCTGAGATCATGACCTGAGCCAAAGGCAGCGGCTTAAACCACTGAGCCACCCAGGCGCCCCTCTTTTTTCTTTTTTAAAATTTTTATTTATTTATTTGAGAGAGAGAGAGTGAGAGCGAGCAAGCGGGAGGAAGAGCAGAAGGAGAGGGAGAGAGAGAATCTCAAGGAGATTGTGTACCAAGCACAGTGCCCAGCATGGGGCTTGATCCCAGTATCTCAAGATCATGACCCCAGTTGAAACCAAGAGTCGGAGCCACCCAGGCACCCTGTAGCCGGTGGTTCTGAGGTTGAGGAAGTCTGAGCGGCATAATGCGATAAAACCAGCAGAGTCGGAATCCTGGCTCTGCCATGTGCTGGCTATGAGAACTTGGGCAAAATACTTTTTATCCCAAGCCTCACTTTCCTCCTCTATAAAACGGGGACAGCAATAGTATTTTCCTTACAGATACTATATCTTCCAGTCCCACTTAATCTGAGGTTGGAAGTGAGAATAAACTCAACAGCCTTCTTTTTCCCTGGGAAAGTCTAACATCAGGACCCTAAAGGAAAGGGGAGGAAGCCAGAAGTTAGAATCTTTTAGTTCAAATCCTAGGAGGTTTCGGATAGTGGAAATCACGGAGGGCTGTGACCCAGCACCTCTCTGCCCCCAGACTGCAGTGGGACGGGATTCTGTTTGCTGTGCCTCTTTGGCCCTTAGTGTCCTCCTCTGGATAATGGAGAGGCTGGGCATGGTGAGCTCCAGGGTCCCTGCAGCCCGGCCTGCCTGATGCTCCCAGCCACAGAGCCTAGCCCTCGTTCTTTGGGCTGCAGCCCAGGCCTCACACAGCCGATGTAGCTGAAGAGGTAACACCTAGCTGGGCGCTGGCCCACTTCCCAGAGGAGGTCACTCGGCTCCAGGGAAGCCCCTGGTTTGCTGGTTTGGAGGCTGTGAAGGGCCGGGCCACAGAGACTTTGGCCTATTGGCATCTGGTTGCAGCCAAAGCTTTTCAGGGAAGGATGAGGAGGAGCAGCGGGGCTGGCAGAAGCCGTGATAAACAGCCTGGAGCTCCGAGTCCGTGGCCTTGCTTTGCCATCCACAGCCTCAGCCACCTGGGAAACGTGAAGGCTCCAGAAGAGACAATGGCCAGGGGCCCAGAGGAGGTCTCCTGTTTGAAGAGACCTGGGTGAGGGATGGGTTCCATGGGAGGGGAAGAGTACTGGCAGGAGGATGCTCTGTCAAGGCAAACAAGCAGGGGCCAAAGCAGGTACCCCAACCGTTGAAGCGTCCTCTGTGTGAGGCCACAGGTGGCAGCCATGAGGGTATGGGCAGAGTGCTCAGAGAGGGCTGGGGACTTTAGGATCCACGGAACATGTATGTGGCGTGGACCCCACACACATGATGGGGTAGGGTGGAGGAAGAAAGCCTCAACCCCAGGGGGCTCCAAGGACTCCTAGGAGGCTGCTCAACACCATCGGACAGGGGATGGGAGATAGTTCAGTGTTCTTCCCTTGGGCAGTGAATCCCACTGAATACCCACCCCATTCATTCTGGGCTACACATGCCCCTGCAAGGTCAAAGTCACGTGTTGACTTGCTGGCTATAGCGATGGCTGTCCGGAGTCCCCAGAGGCTGGTGTGATTCCGGTCATTCTGGCTTGCAGATCAGCAAACAGAGGAGTCGTCCGAAGTGCCTCACCCAGACTGGCCAGCTTCCAGGGCATGTCCAATTATCTTCCAATTTGTGTCCATTACAGTAAGACACCCCTCCCCCTCCCACCGCATCCTCCTCTTGCCTTGTAGCAAGGATGCATTACACACACACACACACACCCCAACCCCATCCTATGCAGACTGGGCAGATGGTGCCAGAAAGGTAGACATATCCAGGCAAAATGGGCTATTCTGGTTGCCTGTACCCACTATCAGTGAAGAAACAACTTAGTGATACCTGGGTCAGCTGGAGATGCCTAGTTGCCCTCTCCTTCCACAGATGCTTTGGTCTGGGACCCATTCCCGTCCCCCACCCCTCATCTTGATGCCTCCACTTGACCACTTAGCAACTCCACTCCAGGACTTCTTGGTGACTCGGGTAGAGGAAAACCATGGCCTTGGAGAGCCAGGCAGAGCCCACTGGAGTCCCAGTGAAGACCTCTTGGGCACCAGATGACCTTGAGCAAGTTTCAGAACCCTTTTAACCCCGGGGAACCTTCATTTGTTAAAACAATGAAAACCAAGTGAGCTAAATCAAACTGACAAGCTGGTTCTGAGAACTGAATGAGTTAGCCTGTACAAAGCCACCGAGCCTAAAGAAAATATTTAATAAATACAATTCTTCATGGGGTAGGAGTGGGGGGGGGCTTTGTGGCAAGAAGAAAGGTTATGGGAATGAAAATCCCTGAGCACTTAAAACATACTCACTGGTATGCTCAATCCTTGTAGTGTATTATCTTAGTTAAGCTTCCCAACACCGCTATGAGGCAGGTAGAGAAACTGAGGCTCCAAGATGTTAACCCTACTTGCCCAAGGTCGTAGCGATCAAAAGTCTGACCCAGGGCCTAACAGCTAAACATCTCAGATTCTCTGCAACAATCCTTACTTTTCTGCAGTGACTGCAGAGTCCTTCCCGGAAATACGCTCTCATTCTCTCTTGGGGTTTTTGTTTCAATAAGCAAGACCATCCCGAAGGGGTCTTCACATCCCTCAGGCTAATAATTACTCCTTCCCCTGAGTGTTCAGAACACTGTGCTTACGCTTATCCCTTACACTTTCCATGTGTTACGTGTATTTACACACCGGTCTCTGGTCCTGGGGGGACACCCTTTGAGGGCACAGACAGAATCTTGTCTTATTTCCCTTTGTTTCCTTTTGCCAAGTAACTATTAACCTAAGTGCTTTGCATGCCACAGGTTTTTGGAAAATGTTTATTGACTGGAGGTGTGTGTTCGGCAATGCGAGTAGAGAGCATGACAGATGACAGATCTGGGTCAGAATCCTTATTCGCACTGACTCTGTGACCCTGGGTGAGTCACTCAACTTCTCTTGGCCTACCTCAGTTTCCTCACCTCTAAAATGGGATAATAGTAGCAACGGTCATGGTGTGTCGTGAGGATGAAAAGAAAAAAAAAAATGCATGCAGAGCATTTACACAGTGCCTGGCACATATCACAGTCTCAGCAAATGATCTGTCTTGTGGCGGCAGGGGCTGGAGACAGGCGAGGTGGATGGTGGTGACGGGAAGACAGAGGTAGAGCTGGGAGACGTGCAGAAACGAGGATGCTGCGAACGACCCAACCTGCTTACTTCTTAGGGCATGATGGAATGGAGATAGATAAAAAGGAAAGAGATATTTTAAGGAAAGTTCAGTAAAATGGAGAGGAGCCAACAAAATGAGTATAAGCCTGCTGGGATGAGGGGGGAAGGAACTGGCTAGAAGCAGACAAGCCCGCAGCAGTGGCCCAGAGACTCTGTCCAGGATAGAAGGAGGGGCCTGGGGATGGGAGAGACATGCCCACCCTACCAAAAGTAGAGTAAGGTTGGTGGCTGAGGGGTTGGTGGCTGGAGGGGGACGTCACAAACCAAGGTGGCTGTGGAAGGAGCAGTCTCTGTCTCGATCCAAAAGGAGGATCCGAAAGCCAAGAAGGATGAATAATCCAGGCTTTGGGCTCAAGGCAGCAGGCAGCTGTTGTTCATTTATGGCTTGAAGAAGACTTCATGAGCCTCTCCAGCATGTTAAGAAACCCCCTTCGAATGCAGCTTGCCTGAGATGTCTTAGGCTGAAGCTCAAGCCTCACGGAGGACCATCCCTGCCCACCACCTCCCCGCCTAAGGTGGGAGCAGAGAGAAAGGGAAGTGAAGGTGCCCACGCCCCCCTGGGCCGGTCTGGAGAGCCCCCCACCCCTCTCCTGAAGCTCTCAGCCCTGGGGTGAGGCTTTAGAAAGTTGAAGACAGGCCTTAAATTGCCAGTGACCAGGGCTCTTAGTGACCCAAGCAGGGTTTCACTAAGCTTCAAATCTAATCTCTGCAATTTAAATTCAAATTTGCTAACAGACATAGTGGGTGGGGGCACAGCAGGTTCTACCCGCAAGAGGTTGAGGAAAGGAGGAAGGCCCCTTTTCATAATGTAGAAACGAGGAGCTTCTCTCCAGTAGAGAGATCCTGTGCCCTCCTGTGCCCATCACTCAGCGGTTTGTCCACAAGGACACAGGAAGAAGTTTGCCAAGTGCCAGGAGCCAAATCATTCCCCAGCCTTCAGGTGCAGAAATGGTCCTCCTGGCCTCGGAATGGAGTGGGAGGGTCCAAAGTGATTTGTGGACTAGCTTGAAAGGTGACATGGGCAGGGAAGTGGCTGGGGGCCACACAAGTTCCTTCATCCAGAGCCTTGAGGCGAGCATGTTAGCCAGAATAGCCAGGAGCCAGGATCCCAGAGAGGGCTCTCCAGCCAGATGGGAAGAGGTCCTGTGGCCGGATGTGCAACTGTGTGAGGGTATCTGCTCTCCTGATTCCTCCCACCCCAACAAAGGCCCGGGTTCTGCTCTTCACATTCCTTCGGGAACACAGGTGGCCCTCTTTTGCCATCTTTAGCAAAAGGCCCTGTATTCCAACCTCTTTAGGGTCAGGTCTGGAAGGGGCCACATCGCCTCATTGCCACTGGCCAGAATTCATTCCCGAGGACACAACTGCATGGCAAGGAAGGCTGGGAAACGAAGCCTAGCTGTGTGCTCAGGAGAGACAAAATGGATTTGGTGACATCAGCAGTGTCTGCCTCATGCCCCAAATCACACAGGACATTTGGTGATTGAGGTTTGGGAAGAGGCCCCTGAGAAATAAACAGATGGAAGAGATATGGAGGGCTTGGGACAACATCCCACCTTTGGGTAGCCTTGACAGATGTCCCTTCCTTAGCCTCAGGAGCAGGCAGCCAGAGGCTACGGAATGCTCTGAAGAGAGGACAAGTGCCCAGTTCCTGAAGGCAAACTCTGGACTCAGATGAGGCTATAAGGGAGACTTAGGCCCCACCCAGTTCACACACCCCACACGGCAATACTTCCACAAAGATGGGAAGGGGAGTCAGGGAGCCAGAGCCTAGAAGGAGGGACCAACTTGGAGGATAACGGGCAAGAGGGGCGCCACTGCTCAAGAAGGTCGGGCCACAGTGGGAGAGCAGGGAGTCCCCAGCATCTGAGGAGAGGGGCACAGAGAGGGGAAGAAGGACAGAGAGCAGGGAACAGGGAAATGGGGCCGAAGAACCCTCTTTTGTACGTGGTGTATGAAGTGTGGCTCTTTATTCGAATGTTGATATTGTTACTTTCGGATGTCACTGAGCTATCCAATAGAACTTTCTGTGGTGACGGACATTTCTGTCTGCACTGTCCAATATGGTAGCCACTACCTGCACATGGCTGTTGAGCACACAAGGTATGGCTAGAGCGACTGGGGAACACAATTTTCAATTGTATTAATTTTAACTAATTTAGATTTAAAGAGCCATAGGAGCCTAGCATGCATACTTTTAGTCCAGGAGAGGTAGGGTGTGGGCGGCCAGTAACTTCAACGGGATCTCCTCATTCAGCCTGTTCCTGGGCCCCCAGCTCCATCCCAGCCTTGCCCGGTAGGTGAGGCCCAGCTGGCCGGTGAGTCTAGCTCTGCCCTGGGGTTTGGATGAATTTCAGCCTCTGAGATTCTCATTAGCTTTCATCTCTGTGGGTCTGTGAGCCTGATGGGCTCAGCGAGGCATGGGGAAGAGGGAGGAATCCGAGTGCTGAGCAGTGGTGAGGAGGCAGGGCCAAATCTTTGCAGTCCTAATTCAGGAGTTCTGGAAGGGGCTTGTACCCTGTGTCCTCTGCCCTTAATGACAAGGAGTCAGGCTTTGGTCACCACTCCTCCATTTGGAGGAGGGTCTGAGCTATTGTGGCCTGGCCGATGTGTTTTGGGAGATACTTAGGGGCTGTGCCGCAGCTCAAGGAGAAGACATGTAATTGCGTCTGCCACTCACCTGCTCCGTGCCCAGACTATCTAAACGGCAAATGCTCTGATGCCTGCTATTCCCCTGCCCCCTGGCTTCATTTTAAGCCAGCAGCACTTTGTGCCTGGCGAGCACATCCCCTCTCGTGGTTCCCAGGCCAACTGAACGAGCTTTTCTTCAAAGCCTGTTGTCTGCTGTCCTCTTTTTCAAAATATTAAAGAAATTATCACTAGACGTGATGGTGTCTGTCCCCGAGGGACACTCCCAGGCCCAGGGCTGTCTTGCCCGTGCTCAGAGCAACACGGGAATCCCTGGGGTCGGCTCTACCCTCAAGGCTGCCCCTGATCTTCTCTCTGGCCCAGACACTAAGCTAGTGGGGCAGGGCCTACATCCATTCCTGCCCTCCTCTCTCGGCCTCGCTTTTTCTCCTGTTCATCTCTTCTCCCTTCGCGTCTGAGGAGAGCCTGCTTTCATCCTCGGTGCAGGAGGCAAGGTTGGCTTGTCCCAGAAACAATATTTGAAGGTGGTGAGAGGGAGTTTATAGGAAAGAATGGAGCACAGTGTAGCTTCAGGGCCGTGGATTGGAGTCCAGAGGCGGGGGTCTGGTCGCTTTCTACCCCTATACCTGGGGCTCCACTTTTCCTTAGGCCCAAGCTTTTCTCCCTGCCTTGAAGGCTGTCCACTCCATATGCCTGAAATATAGCCATCCCCAAGACCTGGCTTAAGCCCTGCTTGAGTCCCCTACGTCTGATCTCCCTAGGCCTCCCAGGCCTTCTTAGAACAGGCACCAGAAAGCTCTTTGTGTAAAGGGTGAGGCTAAACCATTGTGCCCTGTGTCACACCTTCCAATGGGTCCTCAGTGTCTCCCCATAAAGGCCAGACTCCTTAGCACTCTCCAGCCCTGTACTCTCACCACGCCAGGGGGCTCCCCTTCTTCTTCCCTGCAGTTCATGCATGAGGTTTATGGTCTGATGGAAGATCTATCCCTCTGGGGTTAGCCAAGATTATTCACCATCCCCTGTGAGCCTGCTCGAAGTCTGCTCATTCCTCTTCGTTTGCAGAATGCCCTCGCTGTATATCAGCTTTTGGATCTGTTCAGACACACCACCTCTGAAATATTCCTTGTCTCCCTCCCTCTAGACCGTTGGCAGTGATCTTTCCCGCTTCTGTCGAAGCATGTATGTGAGGTTTCGTTGTTTGATCCCCACCCCAACTCTGAGTACCAACACGTGGTTGGGCTCATGCATATCAGCCCATTGAACAAAATGAAACCCACCCCGACTGCCAGCCCGGAAGGCTTTCCCCCAGCCCGAAGCCAGGCTGCGTGCGGTTCCCGGCTCCGAGCTGGCAGATGGGACAATGGACGAGGACCGACAGTCGCTGCAGCTTATCGAGTGCTCTTCACGCACGGTCTGTACCGAAAGTTGACATTTCCCATGCGTGGCCTCTACCCCCAGCCCTCTCCTCTGGGAAAGATAGAGACCCAGGTGGGCTGGTATCGTCTCTTTCACAGCGCAGATGCTCCATAAATATTTATTGGATGATTAACTCCCCGCGCTCAGCTCTCAGGCTGAAGCCGAGCTCAGATTAAGTTGGGTTGCTGCTGTTTGATTCTCTGTTGTTTTCTGGTCTACAGGGGAGTACAAAGGGTGGTCCCAGGGACAAGGGATGTGAGCCGCCGCTTTCTCCCCACCGACGGCCCCCCTTATGAATCTAGAGTCAGAGATTTCAGAGCTGGGGCCAGCAGGCCCTCCCCCATCTCTGGACTGCTCTCTTGGGACCGGCTTCCCACAGCCTCCCCCGTCCCTGGGAGCAGCCCAGGCATCTTATTCATGGCTGCTCATTCTGTGCAGGCCGCGGGCGATGGCTGTTCTTCCACCACTCTGCTACTCGCTCAGCCACCGCCCTGCCAACTTTCCTCCTCCACACCTGATGGCACACCTGGCTGGCTTCTCAGCCTCCACTTGGGATTGCTTTCTGCCATTCCAAGGCGGGCCGCTTCCCCTCTCCTCCTCATGGGGGAGCCCTCCTGGGGCCCGGGCAGTCACCACTTAGCCACTCCTCTCCTTTCCCCTGGCCTCCTCGCCGGGGGTAGTTCCTATGGCCCTGCTCCGGCTGTCTTTGGCATGACCCCACTTGGCCTTCATGAGCCTCAACGGCCTGACAGGCTTTCCCCCTCCCTAACCGTGATGCGGATTCCTTGAGAGCAGGCTCCAAGACGAAGCACAGCTTTGCCACCCTACGCGTTCTCCACTTTCTCCTGTAGGACTTCGCCCACGGTAAGCGTTCATGCCTCTTTCCTGATCACTTAGATGCGGAGGCTCATTAAGGGGGTTTGCGAAGCTTGGGATCTCTTCCACTAGGACTTAGGAACTTCGGAACTTTTCCATCGGAACGGTGCTCTCCAAGGTATGTTCTGTGGATACCAGGATGTTCATCGGTGTTCTAGGATGAAAGGCCCATGATCAACTAGAACACATTTCTTAAAGCCTTTGATATGTTAACATACATTGTGATTTTCCAAGAAAACAAAAGGACCTGGAGCCTAACACGCCCATGCATGAGGGCCTGCAGGCCCAGGGCCCTGAGAGAGGTACTCAGGATGGTGGAAAACATCTACTTATCACAGGGGAGGTATACAAGGAAATCAGTTAAGGCGAAGACTAGGGTAAGGTCAGTTATCAAAGCCAACCTCACAGAGACTCACTGTGGATCACAGGCTCATCCACCTAACCCCAGATGGGGGGGACCATTAGGTGAGGGGAGCATGAGTCTCCCCACTCACATGGCCTTATCTGCCCCCAGTCCCAGGGGGGGTAGGCTGTCATCAATAGCTTACCCAATAAATCTTCACTCAAACCACCCTACCCCTGAACTCCAGAGCCAGATTCCAGAAACAGAATTTCTTTCTTTCCTTTTTTTTTTTTTTTTAAGATTTTATTTACTTATTTGACAGACAGATCACAAGCAGGCAGAGAGGCAGGCAGAGAGAGAGAGTGGGGGAAGCAGGCTCCCCACCAAGCAGAAAGCCCCACTCGGGGCTTGATCCCAGGACCCTGAGACCATGACCTGAGCCAGAGGCAGAGGCTTAAACCACTGAGCACCCAGGCATCCCCCAGGGACAGAATTTCTAACTAAGCTGCAGGTCTAAGAATTTTCAAAGTCAGGACTTATAAGCAATATAGGGACTTTCCGTGAGGCTACATTGGCCAAGGCCAAACATGTTCGGCCAAGAAACCCTTTTTTTTTTTTTTTTTGCCTTGAATACCTCCTGGGAGCCACGCGTCTAGGAGCACACATTCGTAAAGGTGCTTTGGAAACACTACCAGCCCATCTTCACCATCAGGGAGGAAGCAGCGGGTGAACACCACCAGTGTTTTGTGATCCTTTTGTTTATAAAGCACCTCCGGGCATCCGTCTCCCCGTCTCCCCAAGGGACTCTCCCAGCCTTCCTCTGCCGGGCGAGCCTGACTCAGCCGCTGTCCCCATTGTACAGACGACAGCAGACAGACAGAGAGCACTGGTGGAGAGCCCCGAGACAGGCATTTGACATTCTGCTCTGCCAGCTACTCTTGGTGGGCTGTGTATTTCTGACATGAGAACATCAATCTCACAAGATTACGGACAGGATGAAATGAAAACGTGTGCTAGAGCACTGTGTAAAAGCCATTAGTGCAGTGCATGCCTATTGGACCCATGCTGCCTGGCTTTCCATGATGGATAGCTACCGCTCATTGGGAGCCCATCGGGCACCACACATAATTCTTGGCACTTTTTGTATGTTATTTAATGTGATCATTTTTTAAAAAGATTTTATTTACTTATTTGACAGAGAGAAAGAGAGAGACAGCAAGAGCAAGAACATAAGCAGGGGGAGCGGGAGAGGGAGAAGCAGGTTTCTGCTGAGCAGGGAGCCCGATGTGGGGCTCAATCCCAGGACTCTGGGATCATGACCTGAGCCGAAGGCAGATGCTTAATGACTGAGCCACCCAGGCTGCCCCTATTTAACATGATCTTCCCAGTAACCTTGTGGGGTTGCTTATTATAATCCCCATCCTATAGATGAGGAAACTGACATTCAGAGATTTGAAATTTGCCCGTTTACATACCTAAAGTGACAGTCAGAATGTCAAGAAAACTTGAACGCTGTCTCATCACACACACACACACACACACACACACACACACACACACACACAAATTCTGTAACTATGGCTGGTGATGGATATTAATTAGACTTATTGTGGTGACCATTTCGCAACATATACTAATATCAAATCATTATGTTGTCCACGTGAAACTGATATAATGTTGTATGTCAATCATACCTTAATAAAAAATCCCCCAAAACAAAAAACAGAAAATTTGAGCCCAGAGCCAAATCCAAAACCTTTTGTTCCATGCTCTTCAATGTTAGAGGTTAAGATGCTAGCTCTAAAAATAAATTGTAGGGGCACCTGGCAGTCTCAGTCAGTGGAGTGTGTGATACTTGATCTCAGTGTTGTGAGTTCGAGCCCCATGTTGGATGTAGAGAAGGCAACTTGCCACCGCAAGTTACTGGTGTCACAAGTCTCCTTCCTCTCTGTCTCCCATTTCCTTCTTTCGGAAAGCAAAGGAAATTGCCACTATTTCCCAAGGCTGTTGCAAGAAGTAAATTGACCTAGAATATGGGAAAGCAGCTACCACAGTGTCTGACACTTGGCAGACATTCAGTAAGTGTAGCTGAATGAGATCTTTTGTAGCTTATCATCTAGCAATAACACATGTGAACATGCTGGAGATATCCTGATTTTTAGCACTGAACAGAATACCAGTGATGACATCAGTGCTCATTTTTATAATTGTGGGTTTTTTTTAATTTTTAAAAAGATTTTATTTCTTTATTTGTCAGAGAGAAAGAGAGAGCACAACCATGTAGAGTGGCAGGCAGAGGCAGAGAGAGAAAGCAGGCTCCCCGATGAGCAAGGACCACCCCCCACTCCCCCGCCCCATGCAGAACTCCATCCCAGGACCCTGGGATCACGACCTGAGTCCAAGGCAGTGGCTTAACTGACTGAACCACCCAGGTGCTCCTATAATTGTGTTTTAAAATAAGGTGGTAAGACACGAGGATGGGGCAGGCAGAATACCTAGGGGTTAAGGGCACCTCCCACCCTGGTCAAATCCACTGACCAGCTTTGGGCTCTTGGGAAAGTTAGCCTGTCCACGGTCTCTGAAGTGACAGGATCCTTGTGGGGATTAACAAACATGAGCAAAGCCCTTAAAACCTTGATGGGCACGGGCAGGAGTGCTCTATAAACACCACCCTCGTCCCCTGCTAACTGTTTCTTTTCTGAATCCTTGTAGCCCAAGACAGGTTTGGATAATTTTCACGTTTTATTTTATTTTATTTATGTTATCACGTACATGGTTTATCACTCCTGCTAGATCTAAGCAGTTTGAGGGCAGGATGCTGCCTGATTCAGCCTGCACAGGGCTCACATGACAGCAGGCTTTCCAGAAGTGCTTGCAGCATCAGTGAAGAAACCAGTAAATGAGGACACAGCCCAGGAGGCCAGTTCTGAGTGGCACCCAGGGCTGTGTGCTTACCCCACCCTGGCAACTCCACGCCTGGCACAGACCCTGCACTAAGATAGTACCCCTGGATTTCTCTGCTTCTCTTGTCCTAACTACAGGGGTCCCAAAAGAGCACCTGTGCTCTGGAGAGGCTGACTGAGGCCCCAGGAGTCCCCATAGACCTTTGGCTAGCCAGGCAGCCGGCACCTGAGCCCACAGACCTGCCCGATGGGCGGGCGGATTAAATGCTCAAAAGCACCTGGGCATGGTGGTATGGGGATGTAAGAAAATTCTCCCACGCCTGTCTGAAAGCCCACCATTGCATCCAGGCACCTCTGGGGGCGCACTTCTGAGAGGATTAGCACAGGAAGTCATTAGCTCCTGAGGCTCTCCGCAGCTCAGCTCCTGTTAGGAAAAAGTAATCAATGCCCCAGGGGACCAGGATGGGGCAGAGGAAAGAAGGCACATTTGTGGAGCCTGGGGAGAGGGATTGTTCTCTTTCCTCTGCATGGTCCTGGTAGTTAGGGTCTGGCTCACAGGGTACCAGAGGGGAAGGAGCCCCAGAGATCTCAGTACCCAGACCTCCTGGGAAATGACCAGAGATGGCAGACCATACTTCCTCATGTCTGTTCCAGGTTTGTTCCTCACTCTGGCCTTCCCTTTCTTTTCCCCACCCCACTCCACTGATGTTCAACGCATGGGCCATCTTTCCGGGAGGCTACACGGCATGGCTGCCCAAGCTTGGGTTTTGGGAACAGTTAGACCCGATTTCAAATGTGGACTCTGCCAATTACTGTCCGTGTGATGCTGGCCAAGTTCCCTAACCTCTCTGGCCTTCCTCTTCTAATATCACTGATTTCACAATATTGTTGAAATTGATGAGTGCCAGTTATGTTGTCTCCAATGGTGCCTAGCGCCATTTGCACATAGTAAGTGTTTGTCAGATTATTATTGGAGGGATACAGTTCCTGGTTTAGGCATACTGTTCAGTCCTGCTTTCCCTCTGTTTTTATCTAACTGAAGCCAGCCAGAGTCACAACAAGGCATCAGAACACCCCAGGTGGGGATGAGAGAGCAGGACAGTCATTTCTGGTGTCTGGATGACCTGGTAGAGGTGGGCCAGAGGTGAGCACAGGCTCAGTGCTCCATTGAACTTCATGTCTATGCACTTGTGCTGGGCAAGGGCATTTGCCAGCCAAGCCGAGGCATCCTGCCCCCCACCTGGACTCATCCTCTCTGGATTAGCCGTCTCTCCTTCTCCCAGACCCTGCTTGCCCTTCTCCAGTAAAGACCTTGAGGTCTGAGTAGCAGGGTTGGATGCGTGACTGGAGAAAAAACATTGCAGTACTGACTTCAGTAATGATCAAGCATATTAGCAAACTTTGGGGGGCTGACTCTTTGCCTGGCATACTGCGTGCCCTTTGCTTTGTTATTATCACAACCCTGAGAAAGATGCATTTATTATTCCCATTTTATAGATGAAGACACTGAGGCTCAGAGAGATCCAAAAACGTTTCCAAGGTCACATGGTCAACAAGTAGGGATATGGGATTTGAATTAGTCCGACTCCAAGGCCCACCTGCCACGAGCCCAATACATCAGTACATACCTGAACCTACATAATTTCTAATCCTCATAGCAACCTTATGAACTGGATAGTCCCTTTTTACTATTAAGAAAATAAAGTTATGGGGTGTCTGACTGGCTCAGCGTAAGGAATGTGTGAGTCTTGATCTTGGTATCCTGAGCTCGAGCCCCATGTTGGGTATAGAGATTACTTAAACAAATATATATTTTTAAAGTTAAAAAGGGTAAGTGGCTTATAAGGTCACACAGCTGGTAGCTATACAGCCAGGGTCTGGATATTAAGCCTGTGTTTCTTGGCCATTCCACTCTACCCTGGCACCTCAGGTTCATTAGAGCATGGACAGGGGGAGTCTGAAGGGGAGGGAAGATGACCTTGACAAACATCTAGCATGTGGGTGGCGCTTCCACAAAAGGCACCTCATTTAATCCTCACAACAGTTCCATTAAGAGGGTATAATTAGCCTCAAGAAGAAAACCAGACTCAGAGAGGTTTTCTTCTGACTCACCCAAGGTCACAAAGCTAGAAGCCATAAACTCATACTGATCACTGGCTCCCAAGGATTTACTTTTGCTCCTGGGTGTACCATCCACAGCACGCGCGCCCCCTGCTGGCTTTGTGCTTTTGCTTGGCTCCCAACCCAAGACTCTTTTTCCACTGCTCAGTGCTTTGGGCTCTGGAGATGGCATCACAGGGCTCCCTGCGGCCTGCCTTCCAGTTTGAGTAAGATGAATAGCAAGCTTCCTCAGGAGATCAGAAGCCGTGAGGAAGAGGTCAGGGTATTTGTCCTGCTCACTCCTTCCTGTCCCTGCTTTGATTCTATGATGATGTCTCTTCCTGGTGGCCCCCTCGCCGGCCTCAGAGTGACTGGGCCAGAGAACACCATTTGGCCAAGCGCCTCTTCGGGCCAGGTGTTGGCCATCGCTTCCTGCTGTGGCTTCTTTCCAGCTACCTCACTGCCTCTTGCTGATTCTCTTAATGTTGTCTCACCTCTGCAAATGGTCTCTCCGTTCACTTAACCTTGACCATCCCAGCTGAGTGTCTTATTTCCTGCGGGGGGCATGACCAAACCTCCTGGCATTCGGCAGAGGCTGCTCCTCTTGGGCTTACATGGAAGGAAGGGCAATGGCTTCTTGCTGGCAGGACAGGTCCAGGGCTTTCCCCAGCTAGTTGGTGGATAGATAGGATAGTGACCAGGGACAAGAGGCAGGCTACTGCTGCCGTCCTTGCCTCCATCCGTCTGGAACTGCAGCCTGGGGCAGCTCAGCTTCTCCATGGGGGGTCGGCTAGACGTTCTCTTCTTGCACCCTCCCGGCCCCTGGGACCCAGGCCTGTAAGCTGGGTGGGTCTCCACCCAGAGGGGACAAAGGGCTCACTGCCCCTGCACAGCAAGGCGATGGTGTAAGGACTTGGACCCCTGAATCTTAAATCCGCTGACGGTTCTCTGCTTTCTTCCCTCACAGCTCAATAAATATTTCATTAGTGGTGACTCAAAATAATCACCCCCTTCCATGTTGTCCCAGATGGCTCACACCCTAGAAACTGTCAAGGTTTTTGACATATTCTGTCTCGTCACCTCCCAGCGTCCTCATCCTCCCACCAGCCTCTGGCTTTTCTCCCATGACAGAGCTGGGGGAAAGCCCCCTCTCCCAGGTACTGGGGAGAAACTCCAAGGGAAGGATGAAGATTAACCTTCAGGTAGAGAAAAGGGCACGTGGAGCTGCCTGTCCCCTTAAATACCAAGAGAAGATGAAGGGGATGCCCCAGGACATCAACCATCTTGTGGGAGAGAAATACCTTCATTGATTTCATGGACTCCCCCGCGGGGCAAGCAAGGTCCTTGGACAAGCTGTAGCTGATCCCCGCACTGGGTTATGAATGCTAAGCTGCCATCCCTCCTATTTGGTGGAACTGCAGAAAGAGCTGGGGGTGGGGGTCAGAGTGTGGGGGGAACGTGCAGTGGGCAGGAGGCAGAACATGGAAGAGCTGGTGAAGGGGTTATGCCCTTGACCCTCTTGGGGGGCAAAGAGAAAGGCCTGTGGGGGACTAGGAGGGGGACAGCCACATCACATGGAAGGAAATGTAGCTTTCTCATCACCTCTTGACCCTGCCCTCAAAGCAAACACTCTTTCCTGCTTAAACCTTAGGAGGCTATGGGCTGGAGAGCAGCCCCCAGCAGCTCAGCTAGGAAGCCTCTAGGAGCGAGCGGCAGGAAAGAGCCTGGACCAGGGGAGAGGAGCAGGAGAGGTCAGTGCCTGTGGCCCCAGGGAAGGGAGCAGACAGCTGGGATCTGAGGCAGACTGGTCTAAGAACAGGGCCCGGCGGGAGAAGGTGCTGGCAGAGGGCAGATGGGGTGAGGCCTACAGCGAGAGCTGAGCTCCTCAGGTAAGAGGGGGCACTGCTCCTGCGTTTCTCTTTGGGCTTTTGCTGTTTAATTGAGTGACTCCTGATCCCGGGGCAACTCAGACTTTCTCCGGCCTACACTAGAGCAAGGTCTCTTAACTACCTTAAGATTCTGCTTGGGGTTTTTCCTTCTGAATTTCCTCAAATGGCCCAGCTTTACCCTGACCGTTATTTTAGTTATTTTAGTGCTCTCCTTTCTGAAAGCCCCAGGGCGGGCCTCCCCTCTACAAGGCTGGGCCAGGCCTAGGAAGACCAGCTCTTGGCCTGGCACTGAGCACCCTGTCCCCTCCCCATGGGGTGCCCTCTTCCCTAGAACACATAGACTCTCCGAGTCTGAAATGCCACCAAATGGAGAGACGGAATAGTAATTCCTCGGAAGACCTGCGTAGGTGGTTCACCAGGCCTGGGATTTAAAAAGCAGACTTGAGGGAGGATAAATGGCCTAGCGTTTAGGGTGAATTTGTTTTTCAGGGAGCGTTCATCCTTTGTGAGAGACACAGATCCGACAAGTACCTCTAATCACCTGGAGCTGCTCGGCCTCCAAAACCTTCATTTCAAACAGGCCGGTGTGTGGCTATCAACCTTCCGGCCTTTCAGCCGGCCCCTAAACCTGTCATTCTTCCCAAGACCTTCAGCCCCAACTCCCACTGAACTTCTCGGCCCCTCCTGACCTCCCTCATTTCCCGACCCGGTCTCCATTCCTGAGTCTACCGTTTGCCCGAAACTCCACCAGCCTCTGTGGTCTGGCCCGGTGTGAATTTCCCTGGGGCTGCCATCACGAAGTACCACAGGCTGGGAAATTTATTATCAAGCAGTTCTGGAGGCCAGAAGTTCAAAATCAAGGTGTTGGCAGAGCTGGGCTGGGGGAGAATGCTTCCTTCCTCTTCTTGCTCCTGGTGGCTCCTGGTGGCCCCTCCTTGGCTTGTGGTGGCAACACTCTGGTCCCGGCCTCCGTCTTCACAGGGCCTTCCTCCCTCTGTATCTGTGTCCCCTCATGTCTCTTGTAACGATGGCAGTCATTAGATTAGGGCCCATCCTAATCCAGGACAATCTCATTTCAATTTTTAGCTGAATTACTTCTGCAAAGACTCTATTTCCAAATAAGGTCACTTTCTGAGGTTCTGGGTGGACGTGAATTTTGGGAGGACACTGTTTAACCCACTGCAGAGCCCCCTCTTCCTGCCACTGCACCTGCCCTCCAAATCCCCCATCCTGGCTCATGACCACAGTCAGCATCTCTCTTTTGACCTGGGGGCAGCTGAGCTCCACTCTTAGAACCTCCCACTCTCACTGCTTTCTGGAGGAGCCTTAGCCATAAGAAGTCCTCACCTAGCTTCTTCTGCCCCTTTCCTCAGGAAGCAGCCCAGCCCAGAGATAATGGAGACCAGGGGGCAGGAGCTCCCTTGATTTCCAACCCTACAAACATATTCATATTTTCACCCTTCCCACCTTCCTCCCAGCCCAGGTAAGGCCTCCTTCCTGGAGTTGCATTCAGATCCTCATAAGACTCGCCTGAACTGCAACAAATTCTCCTGGCTGTAATTTTCTGCTTCCAGATTCATCCCACTCCTAAGTCTCTCCTCTCCACTCCGCTGCCTCAAGTTATTCATTGACTCATTCATTCCCTCATTCACTCATAGGCTAGCCCTGTGCACCACTCCAGCCTCATTTCCCACAACCCATGAGCTCACTGCCTTCTCAGAGCTGACAGGGGAGAAAGAGCTGAGCTGTACGACAATGTTCATATTCTTCAGGTCATGGGTATCCCCCTTCATACCGAGCCCTAGCCTCCTTTTGATCTCTGTCTCCCACAGCCCATAACCCTAGCCAGGCCACAACGCTCCCTGCTTTTCCTGTAACTGAAACGCGTCTGCCTCCCATCTGCCAAAGATCATCCTTAAAGATTCAGTGTTCATGCTGCCATTTTGCAGGAGCCTTCCTCACAATCCTGGGCCCCCTCTTTTTTTTTTTTTCTTGTTCTTTTTTCCACATAACTCCTATTGCATGAATCATACCGCCTTGGGATAATTTGTTTACACGCCTGTCTCTCATTTTGCTTGAAGTCAAGGACAATATTTTATTCATTTTTATGTCCTGTGTGTGTGGAATGTGTAGACATTTAATAAATATTTAAATGTTTAATAAAAGAGGTGGCGGAAGACTCCATTCAACTGAAGGTGGAAAGTGCTTGAAGAGTTGGAAGCAGTCCACCTGACTCCACGCCTGCACCTGACCTCGCTGTGCATTCTGCTGGCTTAGCCTCTACAGAAGAGTGCCCAAGGAGGTCACGGAAGGTTTAGGGGTTGCGTAGAGTCCCCCCCAAAACTCACGTGCCGAAGTCCTAACCCCCAGTACCTCAGAATAATGAGGATTTGGAAATAGGGTCATGGCACAGTGGTTGGTCAAGATGAGGTCATCCCGGAGTCCGACGGGCCCTTAATCCAATAGAACGGATGTCTCTACAGGGATGAGAAACTCTGACCCACACACAGGAAGGACACCTTGTAAATGAAGGCAGATACCCGGCTGGTGCTTCTCCATGTCAGGGAACACCAGAGATTACCAGCAAAGCTCCAGAAGCCAGAGGAGAGGCCCAGAACAGGTTCTCTCTCACAGCCTTTGGGAGGAACCAGCCCTGCGGGTGCCCCCATCCTGGACTGCTGGCCTCCAGCACAGTGAGACAACATACTTCTGTTATTTCAGTCATTCAGGTTAGGGCATTTCATCATGACAGGAGACTCATGCAGGAGATAAATGTTCTCATAGAAAACAAGAGCTTTCCCTTTCGTCCTTCACACCCTTGTGCCATCTGACCCCCAACAAGCCTGTGAGGAGGCTTCTCCGTTGTTCTTATCCCCACCATGTAGACAAAATCAAAAACAAAAACACCCTGACACTCAAGGTGGGGTGTGTGAAAAGTAATGTGACTTACAGCTCTCCCTCTGGTTTCACAGGCAGAGGAGGACTTCAGTTTTGCCTTTTTCTACAACCGCATCAGGCAGCCTTGAGGCAGCTTTGCGAAGCCCAACATGTCGGATGGTTTGTGAAGTTACCAGCATGAAGGCCTGTTCTTCTGCCTCAGGGTCATGTCTCCCCAGATATTCCCCCCATTCCCTCAGGTCCAGTGGCCCTCCCCCAAAGGAACCACCTTCTCCTTCTTCTTCAAGATTTATTTATTTCACAGAGAGAGAGAGAGAGAGCGAGCTTGAGCATGAGCAGGACAGGCAGAGTGAGAGAGACTCTCCCGCCCTGAGCGAGGAGCCCCACATGGGGCTTGGTCTCACGAGCCTAAGATCAGGACCTGATTCGAAACCAAGAGTCAGACACTAAAAGGACCGTGCCACCCAGGCCCCCTTGAAGGAACCTCTTTTTTAAAGCTGCCACCACCCACTCTCATCCCCCGGGACTGTCTTCCCCACCCCACTGGCTGCAGAGAGCCAGCCTTCCCAGTGCCTCCTTCTTGTCACCCGTAAAGAGCACACAGGCCAGTTTTCCTTTTAAGGGTTTCCTGTGGATCACTGGAGGGAGGTGAGGGGGGAGGGAGGGAATGGGGGGCGCCGAGGGGAGTGGTGATAAAAGTAACAACTACAGGGATGCTTCAGGGTCTTTAATTTTCCTGACACTCAGTCGGATTCTTAATTCAGTTGTTGGACTGACAACAGCCATCCCCCATCCCCTGCCAACCCGCCATGGAATTTGGGTTTTATCTGTTAGCGTGAACCCCATCAGACCTACTTTTTAATGAAAAGAGAATGAAGATGTCATGAGGGTGACCACTAGGTGCCAGCCAGCCCTGCTCTGAAAGCCACCTGTCTGTGGGGAAACATGATCTCTAGGGCTTTCCAGAATGGGTCCCGCTCACCTCCCCTGTGTCTCTGAAATTCTCCATACACCGCCTGGAATCACAGCAACTTGATGAGATCCAAAAATCCTCCTCAGAATAAAATTTCTGATGTTTCAAATGAAATATGTGGAATTATAAGGGAAATCAATTCCTTTGAAATAGTTATCAAAGATACTTAAAGATTTTGTGATATAATAAAATGTAGGCTTCCCTAGTATATTCAAGAGCATGATCTAGCTTCAGAACTAGTAACTACTGTAATTTTGAAGTCATGCTGAGCTATATACTACTTGAAGAAAATATCTAAAAAAACAACTGTCATGTGTTATGAAAATGCCCATGATGTCCATTGGTGACAGAGTGACAGATATTGCTAATACTCTGTCACTCGTGGCCTATATCCATTGTTGAAGTTTGTGCCTAGTACAGATAATAATAAAATATTTTCTTTTATTTTTTTCCTTTTTTAAAAAAAAGATTTTATTTTTAAGTAATCTCTACACCCAAAACGGGACTTGAACTCACAACCCTGAGATCGAGAGTCTCACATGCCACTAACTGAGCCAGCCAGCTGCCCCTAAACTATTTTATTCCTCATTTAAATTCATGGGCCCAGGTTGAAGAGCCTCAACCCTAGGTCCGTGCTTCTCAAACTTCCCTGTGCAAATGAACCCCCTGGGAATCTTGTTCAAAGGCAGATTCTGGTTCTGGAGGTCTAGGGTGGCCTTGAGGCTCTGCCTTCATCACAATCCTCCATGACAGTGGGCTGCTGGTCCCCAGGACAGATATGCACCCACAGGGCTGTGGTGCTAGGTTGTGGTTACTACCAGCACCATAAGGGCATCCGTTGCTCTTGTTTGGGGTGGGGGAGGGTGTCAGGGCGTCAGAACAATGGAGCGAACTACCACTTCGTGATAGTGCTATGGGGCAAGGTTGTCCCCGCAGCTTATCTCTCAAAGAGCACACCGAGAACACTCTGCTTGGCAGAGCTTCAGGGGGGACTGCAATCTCTTTAATGCTCTGGTTGGAGCCTGAACACAAGACCTTTTGGCTTCGCCTGTCAGAAACCAGGCTGGGCTACTTAGATAAGACTCGATTTAAGGAAAAACAAACACAAAATAAATGGCAGACAGTAAAACAGGACCGTAGAACATGACTTCCAGACACCCCGCCCAGTCAGGGTTGAGCTTGGATGACAAGTCTTGTGCTTTCTCTCAGGCTGAACCAAGGGAAGCGAAGCCCCAGAGGACAGGCAGCAGTTGTTACCAGAACCTTCCCGAGAAGTGTAGGGATCTCGGAGTTGGACACGGGGAGCCCTGGCTCACTTCTGTGCTCGTTTTGGAGGTCTGGGATCTTACAAAGGGAGACGGTGTGTTCCCTGCCCCATTCTGGTTCCTGGCTACTTCGAAATGGTGGATGCTGAAGGAGCAGGAGGCTGGCTGAGGACAAAGCAAAGGCTGGCGCCTTGCACCACCCCCCTTCACCGGTGGGGGTAATATTCAATTGGCATTTCAATGCCATCTTCTACCTCTCAGAAGCCCACCACAGGGAGGAGGGATTTCCCTGGGGCTGCCTCCCAGGCTCTGGGGTGACAATGCTCTTTGTCCATTACAGGTTCTTTTATGACTATTCCCTCTATTATGGGAAATCCTCCCTACACTCCCCACCCAAGTGTTGTAGCCTCGGCCCACAATCATGTTCGAATACAACACATAAGCCTAAAAAACCACATGCAAGAGAATCACACACACACACACACCCCATGCAAGAGGGCCCACTCTGTACCAGTCTTGATTTCCACATTTGTAATCTATACCTCTCTGGAGCCCTGGTTAAGAGCATCATCTTTACAGCCATTCACATCTGAGTCCCAGGTACACCACAGACAAGCTGCCTTAACTTTGAGGAGTTTGAATCCTTTCTCTAAGCTTCAGAGTACTAATATGCAAAATGTGAGTAATACAGGTGTCCACCTCATTGGACTGTTGTATGGACTAAGTAAGACAATGCTGGCAATCAGTACTCTGTCCAACACACACTAAATTCCCAATGTTCATGATCAGCGTGCTAGTGTGTGGCGAAGTAATTATTTTAGCATTTAAAACTATTGCTTCTATCAGGGCAAGTACGTGCTCATCCCGTGGCAGGTGCTTTTCAATGCTTTTTGAATAAATGAAGTCAGCATAGTCCCAAGGCTATTTAAGGAGGATTGTGATATTGTGATTTATTGTATTATTATTTTTTTAAGTTTATTATCTTCTTTTTTTTTCCTTTGATAATCTCTACACCTGAGGTGGGCCTCAAACTCACAATCCTGAGATCAAGAGTTGTGTGCTCCACCGACTAAGCCAGACCAAATGCCATTTGGTCTGGCTTAGTCGGTGGAGCAAATATACACTTGGTCTTCCTCGGTCCCTGACAGAGCTAGGAGACCCCTTGGACTTTCCTGTTAATGAACCAGAAAGGTGTCTTTTTTTATATTAATGAGATGACTTTTGGACCTCACCTAGGCAAGGGGGTTGGTTGCCAGGGGAATCAACTCTGTGATTAGAGGGTTGGAACTTTCAGTCCCCCACCCCTTCCACCCCCTCTACCTCTGGGGAGGGGAGAGGGGCAGGAGTTTGAATTCACTCAACAATGGCCAGTGATTCAATCAATCATGGCTATGTAATGAATCTTCCATAAAAAAACAAGGATAGGATTCAGAGAGCTTCTGGGCTGGTGAATCCATGGACATTCCAGGAGAGCGATGCTCCTGGGAGAGGGTGTGGAAGCTTGGCACCCTTTCCTCATGCCTTGCTCTGTGCATCTCTTCCAACTGGCCGCTCCTGAGTTATACCTGCTTCTTTAATAAACCAGTGATCTAGTAAGTGAAATGTTTCTCTGAGTTCTGTGAGCTACTCTAACAAATTAACTGAACCCGAGGAGGCAGGCATGGGAACCTCCAGATCTGTAGCCATTCTACCAGAAGACCAGGTGACAACCTAGACTCTGAATTGGTGTCTGAAGGGGGATGGGAGAATTGAACCCTTAACCTGTGGGATCTCCAGGTAAATAGTGTCAGAATTGAGCTGAACTGTAGGACACCCAGCAGGTGTCAGAAACTTGCTTGGTGGTGCTGGAAAACCCCCACACATCAGTACAGATGTGAAATGTTGGAGCGAACGGTCAAGAAAGAATTCTTGAGAAGTCCTTGGTGCAAAAAAAGGTGGTTTTATTAAAGCATGGGACAGGTCCCGTGGGCAGAAAGAGCTGCACTGAGGTTGTGAGTAGTGATTGATTACATACTTTCAAGCTGGGAGGGGGTTAGAGACAGTGTGAGTCTCTAAGGAATCAGAAGTGAGGTTTCCAGAATCTTGAGGGCTCATTTACTAATGTCTAGGAAACCTTTGGTCATGGGACCCTTCAGATGTAGGATAGGCCATATGCTTGGCAGTAAGCCATATTCCTGGAGGATGATTGCTAGCATATATGGGGAGGTGGAATACAGATAAAGGAAGTTTCAAAAGGGATTTTTATGGGTGGCGCCTGGGTGGCTCAGTGGGTTAAAGCCTCTGCCTTCGGCTAGGGTCATGATCCCAGGGTCCTGGGATCGAGCCCCACATCGGGCTCTCTGCTCACCAGGGAGCCTGCTTTCTCTTCTCTCTCTGCCTGCCTCTCTGCCTACTTGTGATCTCTGTCTGTCAAATAAATAAATAAAATCTTAAAAAAAAAGAGAGATTTTTATGTTACAGGAGATTTACAAGATCCTGGAGTTCAGGCTAATGTCAAGCTAAGGTTGCCTTTCTGCTTCTAGTGAAGTATTAACATTGAGGAAGTTGAGTTCCTGGAGGAAGGTCACTCTGCCTGTGTCAAGGACTTGTCAATGGGCTGTAAGTTGTAAAGAAGTTTAATTTTTTTCTATATTTCTTTTGCCTTTGTTCTCCACATCAGGAATTGGTGTCTGAATCACAAAGACACAGTCCACTCTGACACATGATTGAGATGCAGCTTTGACCATCTCCCTTGATCCTCACACCTTGTAAGATCATCATGAATACCCTCATTTTGTCCAGAGGAAACCAAGGCTCATGGAAGCTTAGTGACTTGCCTGACGTAAGTGGGCACTAACAGCTAGCAATTGCCTGGGCTAAGCCTCAGACGGAGACCCAAAGGCACACAGAAACAGCATATAGTCCCATCTGAGGTCAGGTGGCCTGACTTATGATTCATCATAAGGACCCTATGTACCTAGGGAGCTACAGAAAGATATTCTCAGAACCTGGAGCTTAAGTCATTTTCCAGAGAGTAAAATAGCTAAAAATTAACAAAAATAGATAAATTTAGCCATTTATAAAAAGAACCACTCTGAATGATGCTTTGTAATTGTGTAATGAAGAGATCAGGAAATACCCAAGCCCAAAAAAGGTGACCAGGATCAAAAAGTAGTAAAGAGACTTGTAGGGCAATCAATAGTTCTCGAACTGACTGAAGGAAAGGTATGGCCACTGAAGTCTGTGGTCTGCCTAGAGCCCAGAAAGAGTGCCTTCAAAGGATAAAAGCAGTCAGTGTGTCTCCGGTTCCACCTGAAGGAGACACCCGAGCTCTGGAGAGAGACAGATACTGCCATGGGCCAGGCAGAGTTCATCACAATTTCTAAAGACTTGTGAAAATGTCCCTTTGCTCTGTACTCACTGAGCACCCTTCTGATTACTAGTTTTCAAGGTTAGCTTGATACCAGAAAGGGCATACCTGGTAGGAACTGTCACCCTGTTTTACATTTGCCTTGGGTTCCTCAGTCTCTTCGGAGTTTAATGACTGTGAGTCTGTCTTGAGCCTTATCTCCCAGTCATAACTGGCTTCAGGTTCATCAGAGTCTTATGATTTAATCACTGTAAGCCAATACCTCTTGAGTCCAAACAATGAAGGGAATGCTTATAAATCTAACATCTGGAGCTGCAAACCAGAGCAAGGGCCATCCTCTGGTCTACAGCCTTTACCCTGGGATGCCCCAGCCCCGACCCCAACGTGCATATAGGATGTCTATAATGAAATCCCTCATCATTCAGCCTCTGGCCACATACCTGCAGAGTCAAGGGAGGGTCATAAGTCACTTCATAATGCCCTTCTGGGTACCTCCACTTAGGGCGCACTGGGCTCCCTCAGCAGAGCCAGGAGCTAAGGGAGGTGCAAAATAACACATGCTTATTGGAAGAAAACTGTCATAGGCACTCAAGCACCTCAAGGTAGAGGGGGAAAAAAGGAAAGTTTTCATTTTTTTCCCGCCCATGGTCAGACATGTGTGAGCCCTGCTCCTTCCCCTCCAAAGAGCAGGAAGCGTGAGGCAATAGGTTATGCTGGAGTCTGGGGGACACCGGAGGATTTGTAAACCCTGAGTCTGTTTCTCACCAGAGAGAAGCCACACAGGCGGGCAGTCGAGGCAGGCGCCTCCAGTTCCACTCAAGGGATGACAGTCCCCTTTTATCTCTTTCTCCCCTCTGGGATTATGGGAGTGATGGAAATAATTTACCATTTAATGTGGGCAGATGGCTTAATTAAACTAAATCGAAAGGCATTCACAGCAGTTCTGGGTGTGTGAGTGATTGGGGGTGGGACCCTGGGAGTCACCTGCCAGATGTGTCCTCTCCCGACGCTGGGTCTTCTGCTTGGTCCTGAGGCGCCACAGCACAGGGTATCTGCGGGGTGACCTGCTTAGGAGTCTAGGATCCTGGCTTCAGAAGAGGGTTCCTCCTGCAGCCTCTTGCCCCTGCAGCCTGGGCAGGTTCCGGCTCATGCTTTGAGAGCAGCCTCTGATTGGGGGCAGTCTCCGGGCCTAAGAACAGCAGCCCCCAAAGCAGCTGGCATTGCTGACTCTCCCCAAGGCTGGCTGGGTGCTGGGCTCTACTCAGTCACCCACGGGTTGAACCCAAGTTCCTGCCCTCGGGGAATTCAGAGCAGCGTGGAGATCCTAAACTCCTGGGCCTTTAAAGGCAAGACAAGAGATTCTACTCCTCCTGAAATTTATAGAGGAGCACACTGAGGCCCAGACAGGGAAAGCAACTGGTTCATCATGAACAGCAAGCAGAAAACGCGTGAGAACCAACCTCCTAGCGCCTGCGCCGCGATGGGTGTGTGTGAGCATGTGCAGCAGGCAGGCACGTGCACGCGCGCAACTCACGTACATACGTGGTGGAGGGGGTATAGACAATGCGGCTCCTCTAATTCCTCTCCCCTCCCTCCCCCATCCTCTTCCCGTATTCCTCAGTTGTTAGGATTACTCCCGGAAGGAAAGCTAAGCCCTTCCCCATCTCTATGGTTATGTCCGAAGGGAGGAGAGGGAGCCCCCCAAAAAGGCAATGAGCTTCCAGCTTCCACCCACTCCAGCCTCCAGCCCCGAGTTTTACAGTCCTTAGGAATGGACCCCAGGGTCCATGATGCTCCACATCATTTCCTGGGTGCATTCTACTTCCCCGGCTCATTAACCTATCCTGTCTGCAGTTGGCGGGTTCGGGGGGGGGGGGCGGTGAGGTGGGGAGCGGGAGACAAACAACAAACCATCCTCTTCTCAATCCCCCTGCCCCCAAACATCTTAAAATGATTGTTTTGTCCCAGAGCCAGGAAAGTGATGACGTTTTCCAAACCGCAAAGCAACCTTTCACGGCTCATTAGCTTCATTACTTTGTAGACCAGAAGCCTCCTCATCACCCCTACAGGGAGCCTGAGTCAGGCACCTGAGTCTAACGCCCCTGGGAGGATCTGAGTAACTTGGGCAAAGATGCTTAGGGTCCTGTCCTCAGGGTTGCAACTCTTTGCTTCAAGGAAGACTCCAGGAGAGGCTAAGCTGAGCAGGGAATGTGACACAGGAACTCAGGAGTTTGTGTGGGGATAGGGGTCCCCACTGGGGATGGTAGGCAGCAGAGCAGGGCAGGGGTGGATCAGGAAACCAGAAGATTAGTGGGGCAGTAAGCAGGGGTTGGTGGATAGAGTTGTCACATAAAATAGAGGATGACCAATTAAATTTGAATTTCAGATAAGTAATGAATAATTTCCTTCTTTTTTTTTAAGTAAGTCCCAAGATGGGATTTGAACTCAGGACCCAGAGATTGAGAGTTGCATGCTTTACTGACTGAGCCAGCCAGGAGCCCTATGAATAATTTCTTAGTATAAAGATATCTGGAATATTCCATGGAACATGGAATATATATTTATACTAAAAAATCATTCATCGTTTATCTGAAATTCGAAGTTAACTGACCATCCATAATAAAAAAATATTTTATTTATTTATTTTTTGAGAGAGAGAGAGGAGGGGGAGGTGAAGAGGGAGACAATCTCAGGCAGACTGTTTACTGAGCCCAGCATGGGGCTTGATCCCATGACCCTGCAGTGGTGAACTGAGCTGAAGCCAAAAGTCAGATACTTTATCAGCTGAGCCAGGAAGGCAACCCAACCATCCTGTTTTATTTGCTCAATCTGGCAGCCCTAACAGGCGAGGGAGGGACAGCCAGGAGACGGTGGGGAGGTGGCCTGGAGAATAATGGATAGTAGACAAAGGGATTTGGGGCGTGGGTAGTAACCAAGGATCATAGGCTGGTAGACCAGAAATATACTGCATCCCGGACTTAGGTACTGAGAACCTATTTCTTATCTCGGCCAACACCCAGGGACCTATTTCTGCCTTCCCTAATGTCTCAGGCCCTCTGCTGCTCCCCTGCCACTCCCTCTCTTGGGGTTTCTCTCCCTGCAAACTCAGAAGGATGGACCACCATTTCCTCCAACCCTTTAGCCATCAAGCACAAGTACCTAGACTCTTGCTGTTTGAAAAGTTTGTGAATACCAGCTTTAGAGGCACACTGGCCTGGGTATGAGTCTGAGCTGAGCCTCCCACTAGCTGTGCATCTGGGCATGTAATTAACAACTCTGAGCCTTGGTTTCTGAGAATGGAGGTAAAAAGAGATCACAACCTATTGTGATCACCTAGTGGATTAATGTTTATAAAACTGTTAGAACATAGCTCTCAATAAATGATGGCTTAAAATGCCTAAAGCCCTCTAATGACTACAGGGAACCAGGGAAGAGATGATAAAAAATAATAGACACAGGAAAGTTCCACAAGTACTCACTCACAGCCATTACCCCTCTTTTAGAAATAATGGAAACCATCATTCCTACAGTCCCCTTTTATGGCTGAGAGTCGAGTTCACTAGAGTACCTTTCCTCCTTCCTTCCCTTCCTTCCCCAGGGCTGCTGTATCCTGCATTAGCCCAGATATGAACAATTGATTGGGGTCCATTCATCCCTGCAGCCAGGCAGGCAATGTGCTTCGTAGGGAGACCACGAGTTGGGAGAACCCTCATTCATTCAACAGTTTTTGAGTTTGTGTAGTGGGAATAGACTAGTAAATGAAGCAGAACTTGTCCTTGTCCAGACCATGGAACTTACAATCTAGCTGAGGGTCTCATCTGTTTGCCTCTCCTAACCCCTACCATCTTCACTTGAATGGTTCAGGGACTGGCATAGAAAATTGTTTAACCTTAGAATATCATCTCTGATCATTTGGAAGTGGCTGTGCTATGTTTGGCCATGCTCCAGTTCAACGGCGGGGGGGGGGGGGGAGGAGAGGGGCAGTTCTGTGATTGATTGGTGATGTCTGCCATGGGTGAAGGAAAAAGAAGTGATGCCACACGTGTCATTGATATGAACCTCCAACATCTACCTGCATTCCAAATCCTGGGACGAAAGCTTACAACTTGAATCCTCCTATCTTTGTCAGGACTGTGAGTCCGAGTCTCCAGAGGGAATTTAAAAGAGCTTCAGTCCCAGCTCAGGGGAAGTTGTGTCTCCAGAGCCGACAATCCTAAATCCCAATGGAGGAAAGAAATGGACAGGGAAGTGAGATTGCACTCCTGGGAGTCTGACAGGCATGGCTCACAGATGGGAACAGAGTTCACCGGATAATGCGAGCAATCTGGCAGTGAGAAAAATCTGGTGACAAGTGATGACCTAGCTGACCCCGGAAGTGAGGTCCTCATGGACTCTGGCCCCGCCCCCATGGAGCTTCTCTAACTCGGAATGGCTTCCTTGATGACTAATGTTCTGCTGGTGCTGGGGATGACGGACAGGGTGGCAGCAGATGGACCTGGTCTTGGCTTAGAAGGTGAGCCCCACAAGTTAGTGACAAAAGCAGATTTCCTCTTGGTACCTGAGAAAAGTGCCTTGGGCCTTGTCATCAAAATTTAGGAGGTCTCAAACATGTGTGCTTGTGTGGGTTATTAATACTCATGCAAAAAGGCAGATATTTTTTATAGCTTGAAGGGAACTTAGAGATCATCCATTTCAGGGTTTCTCAGCCTCAACCCTATTGACATTTTGAGCCAAATAATTTTTTTGTTGCAAGAGGCTGTCCTGTGTACTGTAGGATTGATTAGCAGAATTTGTAGAGGCCGGTAGCCTGCACACTCCCCTGTACTGCTAAACCCAAAATATCTCCAGGTGCTGCCAAATGTCCCCTGGGAAGCAGAGTCACCCGTGGTCAAAAAGCCACTGACTCAAATCATCTCAGTTTATGGATAAGGAAACTGAAGTCCAGAGAAGACCTCAAATCTGTCCAAGGAAGCTTTGGCTTTTTCTTTGGTGATTCCCCCTGGAGAATTAGTCTATAACACCCTATACACAGAGAAATGGTCTTGTTCATAGTCACCTAATGTAATCAATGTAATCATATACCATTTAATATAGGTATATAAAATCTTTTAGAGTTAACCTACATTTAATCAGAGGAGGCCTTGCCCCTGTACCCTCTCCTGGGGGTCTCCTGGGAGGGGGGTGCTGGGCGGGGCTGGGCTAGGGCTGGGCCTTCCTCAATATTGCTTCACACTCAGACCTTCTTGGAATGCAGTTCAGAACAAAATGTACCAGGCTTTAAAGATGGAAACACTGTCCCTCTCAACCCCCAGGGCAACATTTCTGCCCTGAATGTCACACTTTGCCGATCTTGGAATCAAGGGGGAAGGCCGGAGCCAGGTTTCTTTGGGAGGGGAGGAACTCCAAGGTTAGTAGCAGCTAAGTTATTTCAGGGGAGAAGGATAGACTGAGTCAGAAATGTGGTGGGTTGTCTATTTCACCAATAAATCCCATTTTCTTTTTCCTAAAGAAAAGAACGTCCTACCGTTAATTTGCTGGAGCTCAGAATTGCCTGTGGCATTAAAAGAAGCACAAGGAATAGCATTACATTTCTATTATCTTCCTAATGCAGGCATCTACGTGCTCCCGCTACGCTAGTTCACATTTCCAGCTAAAAAGCAAGCAATTTCAAAGGCATTTTGCTGGCCCCCGAACATTTTTAATGATGTGTTCTTTCTTGACTTCACTTACAATATCAGCCCTATCAAGTGAGTCTAAGCCCCTATGAAAACGATTTCAAGCAAAAAAGAGATGGCTAAATTTAGTTTTTGCCCGGGTGTTGTGTTTGGTGGGCGGGGGGTTAGTTAATGCTGAAAACAGAGGCTTCAGAGGAAAAGGAGAGTGTATATAGGTCCTTTGCAGTTTAGTTAGACTTCAGTGTCCAAGTAATTAAAAATGTGTGAGCTATATTAGTAGATACACATGACCCACATCTCTGTGCTCTTGAGAGCTTACTGGGAATAGCCCGTTATAGAGTCACTTTTGCAACTCCCCCTCCCCCCTCCAGTTCCATGTTTGTCAATCTTTAATTTGTTTTTGGTTTGGTGACACAATGCACTGTTTCTGCACGAGCTATTACGCTGTTGGGGCCGTTAGGACACTTGTTTCCGCGCTGTGTTGAATACAGAGTGTCCTGCTCTCTCTGCCTTAAGAAGATGCTCTTGCATTTAGATGCAGGGAAGGTCTAAGTCATGCCAACTAACCTCCTTCGGCACTGGTGGTAAATCAGAACTGTCCTGAGAAATGTTACTCCCAAACAGCCTGGAATCAGGAGTTGCCTGCCTGGCACTGAAGCAGAGTATGGGGGCAGAAGATTGGTTTATGCTTCTAATGGCCAAGATATTGTGCCCTGAAGCCAGGGACCTACATTTCTGCTCTAGAAGAATTCCTGCCGAGGAGTCTAGGTACCCATGGGGGCTGCTTAGAGCTCCCCAGCCTGCTGACAGAAGTGATGCTCTTTGTTCCTATTTGCCTGGACATGATCAAAACCACACCATTTCTTCGAACCCGTTCTTCATGTGCATAGGTCCCAAAGCATGCGTTGAGTTCTTAACGACATTTTAGTGTTGAGAATCTTCAACCGGTTAGAGTATACAACTGGTTAGACTCTCAAATCTGGGTGACTCCCTCAGAAAAGTTAAGGCATCCTGTGAACCTGGGGACAGCAGGTCTTGCTACTGACTGTATGCTCAGATGAGTGGCTTGATCAGTAAGTCCTAGGGCACCTCCCTACCAATGTCACTCACACATACCCAGAGGGCACATGCTCTGCGTTCTTTCCCCAGCATAGATTTGAGGGTTTCACCCACATTCCTCACTCCTCCTGGGTGTCCTTTTGTGACCCAGGAGCTTCAGAAGCACGTATTTCCCTCACATTTACTGGTCAGGGCCAAGTCAGCCATCTGTGGACAAAGAGGAACAACACAGTTCAGACTCCCAGCCCAGACCGTCTGGTCAATTAATTCTCCAGATACTTCCAGAGTGCCACGCTCATCATGAGTCTCAGTGGGATGGGGGAGAAATGATGTTTCAGGGTTTCTGTTTTTTCTGGACCCTTCACCTCACAGAAGAAACTGATGCAGAGACAAATAACTCACCTGGAAGACAGACTATAATAAAGACTTAGTTGCATAATAAAGACTTAGTACACTCCAACAAAATACTAACAGGTTTGTCTTCCTCACTAAACTGTGAGAAGAAACTGTGTCTTATTTCTCTATTTCCTCAGCCCCAAGCTGAGGGATAGGCTCCTATTTGTGCACAATCAATGCTTATGGGATGAATGAAGGAAACGGTGGAGGAAACATGGAGCCTGTCCTCTCCAGGGACCAAGCCAAGTCCATGAAAGACCATTTCTCTCTCAAAATAGATGCCCTCTTTCCATTCCTGGGCTCCTTTTCTCCAGAAGATGTTCTGTGCAGTCACCAAAGTGAAGTATTTCCCCTTCCTCTCCTGGCTCACCTTCTTAATGGTCTTTCATTCTAAATCTCCAAGGAGAGACATAGATAGACACCATTGCCAACTTCAGGGCCATCCCCTGGAGATTTATGAGCAGCAATTTTATAATACATGAAATCAGATTACATGAAAATCAGGCATTTTAGGATGGATTTGCTGGATGCAAAGGAAGAAAAGCACTAATGCAAGCCAAAATAAAGGAGGTAATTATTGTAAGGTTACAGTGCAGCTCATGGAAGTAAAGTAGAGCCCAGTCTCTTGGAAACTGGATCTGGAAAACGGGAACTCTAGAGCTCCAGGCAGACAGTCTATTTTCTCTGATTCTCTTTCTCTGGGGCCTCTATGGTGTCTCATCTATTTATACCTGTGTGCCATCTTCCTCTCTCTAGCTTACTCAAAATCTTCTCTGCTTCCTGATAGCTTTGGCTCTTTGTAGCTTTGGTTGGTGGGTGAAGTCCCCAACTCTACACAAACTTTGACTTCTAATGAAGTACTGATTCTGCAGCACTCATTTAAAAACTCTCAAATGAGTGAATCTGATTGGTTACTGACCAGCCAATAGATTATTCAACACTTAGACAGACTCTGATTCTGGTCCAGTCAGCTATAGCTGGGGAATCTCATGGAACCCAATATGGAAGCTTGGGCCTGTGACCCCAGTAGAGTTTATAGACTAAGACAGATGAGATAGGTAGAGACAGAAAGAGAGAGATATCCAGGTATCAGAACAAAATTATTACATTAGGTCAGTTTGGAGGTCGTCCCAGGTCCATAACTGTAGGGAAACTTGTGTCAGGAAATGGGGATCTGTCCTGGTGATGGTGTTGACAAGCTGGAGGAATGCAGGGTGATTGTGAGTGATTATGTGGTGTAAGCTTCAGGTCACTGTTAGACTTTTATGTGTAAACACAGCCTCCTCCACCACTAGCTGCCTCCCTGAGCCACTGTACAGCTGTCAGCAAGAGGGAAGATGCCCGAAGCATGTGTTGGGACAGCCTCCTCTCCCACTCCAGAGCCCACCCCCTTCTGCCATACCCTAAACTAGAAACAGCCCCACATGGTTGTGTGCTTCCTGGCACACAACTTTTCCTGGATGTTTCCAGGAGCAGCTAGCCCACTTTATGTTGGAATGGTTTTCTAAAGGAGACAGATGTCCATTTGTACCACACTCTTGGGCTTAAACCTGTGCAGCCAGAGGCAACACCAGGGTAGGCATTTTGGCTAAGAAGAACCAGGCCAAACAGATCTGGGCTCATTTTTAGCTTTTTGCTTTTCAAGAGCTTTCTAGACTAGATTTCCCTGAGGAGTTGCTAGGATTCTGGATTCATAACTGCTCTGAAAAGAGTCTAGAGCGGCGCCTCGGTGACTCAGTCAGTTAAACGTCTGATGTTGGCTCAGGTTATGATCTCAGGATCCTGGGATCAAGCCCCAAGTCGTCGTCGGGCTTCCTGCTCAGCAGGAAGTCCGCTTCTCCTTCTCCCTCTGCCGCTCCCCCTGCTTGTGTTCTCTCTTCTCTCTCAAATAAATAATTAAAATCTTAAAAAAGAAAAAAAAGAGAGTCCAGAGACTCGGTTGTGGTCTTATCTCTACTACTTAGCCATGTGATCACTGGCAAGTCCCTCCCCCACCCTGGGCCTCAGAGAGCTCACCTGTAAGAAGGGGGAATTTGGAATAGATGACCTGGGTTTTTTTTTGTTGTTTTTTTTTTTCAAGATTTTATTTATTTATTTGACAGAGAGAGAGAGATGTGAGAGCAGAAACACAAGCAGGGGGCGTGAGAGAAGGAGAAGCAGGGTTCCCGCCGATTAGGGAGCCCGATCAGGGAGCCCAGTGTGGGGCCTCATGCCAATACTCAGCCTGCCTCCGCTCAGCGGGAACACAGCCCGAACTCACATCCTCACCCCCGCTGCAGGTTTCATTCCTCTCCTCTCCTTGCAGAACGTCTCCAGCTCTTGGGTGGCCTCCGGCCCTTGTCAGCCCACAGAAGAGGGACAGAATACCTTTGACTCTGGAGAGCCAGTCAGTGATTTGTTTTCTTGTTTCTCCCCTCCTCCAGGCATGTAGTCCTCAGCATCCCTCCACTTGCCCGCCAGCCCTCCTGAAAAGATCCTTCATCCCATTCAGTACCCTAGCATACAAGTCTACTGAAGGGCTGACCCTCCACGTCAAAAGACTCCTTCATTGTCCCAGTGGAGGCCCCTGCAGGGCTGGTCTGCAAGGAAGGCACGGTGTGGTGTGGGCCTCCAGACGGGGCTGGGCCTCCCGTGGTCAGGCCCTCAGGGACACACTGGTTGCTGCTGCCCTCCAGCCCTCTGCCCTCTACTGCCCTGTGGCCGCCCCAGAGGCCCCAGGCCTGCTCTGGTGGGCACTCCCTGCCACCCTGCGGCCATGTGTTCTCTGTCACACCGTGCCTCTCTGGGCCTTCCTCCTCCGGAGCTCTTTCTCTCAGAGTTCCTTTGCTCGTCCTCTCACTTGTGCTCGCACCCTCTAGTGAGCAGCCGGGCACACTGTGGAAACAACTCCCAGATCCGGGGCCACCAGGCTGTTGGGCGGCCTCTCTCTCAGTCCACCCGCAGGATCAGCGTCCCCTCATCCGACTCCTTGGCTTCGTTTGGAATGTTCCAGACAGAAGCAACTGTCCTTTGTAGCAGTTCCCTCTTAATCCTGCCGCCTGTACACCTCTCTTAGTGAGATCCTGCCCTGATGTCTGTCCTCTGCGTAGGCAATATAGAAATCCACAGGTCCCATTTCCCGCCACTGGAGGGAAAGAAGCCCAGCAATGGGTCATCGAAGTACCATGTAGCACGTTCTGTAGAACAGGAGGAGGCAGGGCTGGGGGGAGAATGGCGACGCTTAACACCAGTGGGGAGGCCGAGCACCTGGGTCTCTCCTCTGTTGCTGGTAGAAACACAAAATAATACAGCCACTTGGGAGAACAGTTTGGCAGTTTCTTGAAAGTTAAATATACACTTACCTTACCGTTCAGAAATCCCAGTCCTAGGATTTACCTGAGAGATGAAAACATATGTCCGCATAAAACCTCTACACAAATGTTTATAGCCACACTGTTCGTAATTGCTGAACACTGGAAAGAACCTTCAACTTGTGAATGGATTAACACACTGTGGCCCATCCTGACTTTGGAATACTACGTAGCATCAAACAAGAATAGGCTAGCAATACGTGCCACACCGTGGGTGAAGCTTAATAGGATTGGGCTGAGTGAGGGAGGCTAGGCTCCAGATTTCATTCATGTGACATTCCGGAAAAAACAAAACCATGGCGGGGAGAAATGAAACCCATCCAGACGGGCGGTGGGGAGAGGCTGGGGGAAGAGGCGTGGCTGACTGCAGAGGTGTGTAGAAGTGCCCTCTGGGGTGATAGGAGGCTCTGTAGGCTCACCCTGGTGGTGCTGATATGCCCGTACGTATTGGTCCAAACTCACGGAACTATGCGCTAGAAGGTATATTTTGCTCTGCGTAAATTACACCTCAGTAAGGCTGACTGGGGGGGGGGGGGGGCGCCTGGGTGGCTCAGTGGGTTAAGCCGCTGCCTTCGGCTCAGGTCATGATCTCAGGGTCCTGGGATCGAGTCCCGCATCGGGCTCTCTGCTCAGCGGGGAGCCTGCTTCCTCCTCTCTCTCTGCCTGCCTCTCTGCCTACTTGTGATCTCTGTCAAATAAATAAATAAAATCTTTAAAAAAAAAAAAATAAGGCTGACTGGGGGAAAAAATACCATGTGGTTTAGCTACATCTATGCTCTAGGAAGGCCTGGGGGACATTTGCTTCCCCTAAAGGCGGCCCTGACCTCAGGGAAGTGCAGTGAGGAGGTTCAAAATGGAGACCAAACACAGAGGGCTACATGCATCCTGCCACAGGGAGAGAAGACGACAGCGGCTCTGGGCATAGCCTAACCCTGAGAGAGGCTGAAGGATGTTTCATGGGACAGGGAAGGCTGTGGGAGCCAGATTCCAAATCTGTTTAAGACTGTGCTTCTGAGAGGGCGTGGGGGGAGTGGAGGTATCTGAAAGGTACAGATTTAGGAAGGACCTGGAGGCTGTGGGGGAATAAGGACAGGCCTCGTCCTAGCTGAACCCATGTGTGTGAGGGCAGCCCTGAGCCAGAAGTATACTTAATGCTTGGGAGCTTACCAGTTTGCTTCAGAGAAACACCCCAGACAGCAACTGCAGTATAAATAGCAAGCAAGCAAACACTACGTGGTTCCACTACAGAATGGAGCAAAGATGGTGGCCTGGAAGCAGCCAGAAGGCCAGATGGAGAGTGGAGGAGCAGCCCCACTGATCCCCAACCCCTTGGCTCTCAGAAAGCTGATGCCCCTCCCCCCACAAAGCCCACTGTGCACAGGCTTCTGAGCCAAAGCGGTCACACAAGGGATGACCAGCAGCCTCCCCAGGGGTGCTGCCTGTCTGTAGAGGTTTGCTGGCTGCTTGCTAAGTGGGAGCTACCGAGACCCATGGGGCTGCCGCTGGCTCTGCTGGCCCCACAAGCCGAGGAGAGAAAGTCGGGTCCCCCCGAGGAACTAACCGGGAGATGGCAAGGGGCCTCAAAAGGAGCAAAGAGCCCCATGACAACAGTGCATTGAGGTGTGGGGTCCTCGGTGGCCTAGGGAACCCATGATTTCAGGGATCTCCTGGTGCTGAGGTCCTTCAGGGTTACAAATGCCAAAGGATGTCAGGGAAAGAAATGGGGCCCTGCAGGACCAGGCATGGCCACAACGGCTGTGGCAGGACCAGCACTAAGAGCAGAGACCCGATGGGGTTGGACTTCAGGGCTTCAAAGCCCAGCCCTGCCACACAGGAGTTCCTGCCCCTGGACAAGGTATAAAACACCTTTGCCACTCGATTCTTACTTCCTCATCTGCAAAATGGGGATCACCCCAGGACCTGCCTCCCAGGGATCCTGGGGAGACAAATGAGTTGTCCCCTGTGTGGGGCTGTCCTGGCAAGCCTGGCTGAGAGCGAGGTCTTAGGAAGGGTGAACAGCAGCAGCTGACAGTGTTTGTGAGGACCTCCAAAGGGTCAAAACACGTTCTCGGGCTGGACTGACTTACCTGGTTCCTGTGCACCTTGGCCTGTATCCTCCTTGCTCAGCCCTCTAGTGTCCAGCCCCATGCCTGCCAGCATTCCAAGTTCTGTTCCTTTCAATCCCCATGCCAGTGTAGTCTCTCTACGTTTTCAGAAGGAGAGGGTCTAGTTCTGGGTAGCACCTCAGCCCTCCTACCCACCCACCGTGGCACTGTCCTGGCTCTAAGTTCTTTAGGGCCCAGAACAGGCTTCCCTGGTGCCAAATGGAAAATGGCTACTTGAGCTCTCTCCCCCAGCCGGTGCAGACGGGTAGCATTTTGACATTAAATGTTGTTATAATGCAAGGAACTCAAGCAGCCAGGAGAACAGGGTGGGGTGATCACACCCAGGACTGCGTGGGGAGAGGGGACTCGGGGGTTTCTCTTGGGCAGGCCTCTGTAACAGCCTCTCTGGGCTTTGGCTGCAGTCCTTTTCCAGTGGTCTTAGGTTCTGTTTGGCCAAGAGCTGTCCTCTGGGGGGAAGGAAGTAGCTTTTGTGCATTTGTTTATTTGTTTGTTTGCTTCCGCTGCTCTAGACCTGGGAAGCCTGAGCGGATTACCATTCTACGCACCGTTTACACTCGGGCCATTTGGGAACTTGTTTTGCAAGTCTTCCAGCTTAGGAAGAGCCTAAACACAATAAAAGAGATATTTTTCTAGGGACTTTTAAAGAAGAATGGGGGGGGGGGCGAGGTAAAAGTTCTAATCATCAATAAATTATGTTTTGATATTTCAATTGTTTTGTTCTTTATTTTCTTTCTATCTTCTTCTTCTTTTTTTTTTTTAATGTGAAGTCCCCATTAGAATTCCGATCTGCCTCAGTTGTACTAAAGGTAATGTGAGAAAGAGACTTTATCCCCAACCTATCTGACCACGGAGAGTGGGGGAGCCTGGTCCTCAAAGGGGAGGCAAAGCCCAGAGGCAAAGAGATGTTTGCAAAGTGGCCCTCCTCAAATGAAGACCCTCCCCCAACACAAAACTTGGAAGAATCGGGTCTCGTTTTAGGAAGGGAGACTATTGGGGCGCCGGGTAGCTCAGTTGGTTAA
This sequence comes from Mustela erminea, assembly GCF_009829155.1. Taxonomy (NCBI): domain Eukaryota; kingdom Metazoa; phylum Chordata; class Mammalia; order Carnivora; family Mustelidae; genus Mustela; species Mustela erminea. The sequence continues at coordinate 15,458,849 of NC_045623.1, forward strand.
GCTTCTGACTCCTGATTTCTGCTCAGGTCATGATGTCAGGGTTGTGAGATCGAGCCCTGAGCCCCTTCCATTGGCCGTGGAGACTGCTTTAGATTCTCTCTCTCCCTTTCCCTGCCCCCCATCTAAATTTTTTAAAAAGTGGGGGAAGGGAGACTGTTGCCTTACAGGCCTTCATTTGTTTCACAAAGTAGTCTCCCCACTGGAAAAGCTGTTTCTTATTCTATGTGTAACGCTGGATTTTGGACCATCAGACACCCCTATGAAAGGACCCCCTCTAACTAGACTCCTTCATGTCTGAGCCACCTTGAACCCCAGAACGACTGGGTCAGATGATGGCCCACATATTTCTGGGCGTCTGTCTGCATGCCTGTGTTGCCCAGACGTGCTCCTAGGCGTCTGTCTGCATGCCTGTGTTGCCCAGACGTGCTCCTACTCAGCCTTGGTAATGCTTCCTAGACCCAAGGTGCCAAAGTCAGTATCAGTCACCTTGTCTCCAGCAGCAATTGAAGATGGCCCAAGAAATGTCAGCGGTAGAAAATAAACAGCCCTAATATTAGCCCAGACATTGGACATGTTCTTCCAGCAGGTGTAAGGGGCAAAAAAGCCCTTAAATTCTCATGTATTTTTAAAGTGTGCCTCATGCTCCCAAATGCCCCAGGGCATCACGAAATGTATTTTGGCCCAGAACTCCAGTTGCGACCATCACTTCCCCCTCAGGGGTGAGCCAGCATCCAGCCCTCAGTTCCCTGGGCTCCAGGGAGTCGGCTGTGCCCAGAATAGAACAAAATGGCACCCCCATGGCTTCTCACCCCGTAGGTCCCCTCTGCTGCCAGCCAGGCCATGATCTCGGGTCCCAACTCATGGCCCCTCCTCCCACCATAGAAAAATGTGCATGTGACCGATGGGACATGTCATCTCAGGGACCCCAGATGCCATGCTGTCACCAGTGAGCATCTGTTGTAGACGCCAGCAGTGTTGTACAGTAAGTCTTGAGGCCTGTGTGCAGCGTGTCCCTGCTCCAGGTGCTGGGCCCACACGGAGGCTCACAGGTGGGCGATCACAGATGTGACAGTCCGTTCCCATCATGACAGGTGCTAGGAGTGCCCAACTGTGCCCATAGTGTTCTAGAAAAGCTCCCAGAGGAGGGACGGTTGGAAAAGGACGACCAAGGCCGGGATGGAAGAGATGTAAGCAAGACATGGGCTCTGAGTGGGGTCTTAGGGCAAACCTAGATCTCAAACAAGTGGGCAGGAGGAAGGCTTCTAGAGAATTGACAAGAGTGGGTTTGATAAGGTTGATGGAGACCAGGTGAGGCAGAAGCACAGTATTTCTTTAAACACTTTTTTTTTTTTTAATTAGAAGGCAGGGAGGGGCAGAGACAGAGGGAAAGAGAGAATCTTAAGCAGGCTCCACCCCCTCCCCAGCTTGAAGCCCTACTGGGGGCGCGATCTCGCAACCCTGAAATCATGATCAAGAGTTGGTCGCTTAGCCGACTGAGTCGCCCAGGCACCTTGAAACACAGTATTTCTATATTCTGCACAGAAGTTAAGAGTTTATCCCATGGCCGTAAGGAAGCCAGAGTAGGTTAAAGCAACACGTGTCGAGATGCAAGCTACGAGATTTGGGAAATCCCACAGGCCTGAACTTTACATTTCCCTTACTAAGGCAGCACCTGTAAAGCAGTGCTGGGCCTTGGGGCAAGGGGGCCGGGGGAGGTCGAGGGAGAGGAGAGGCAGGGAAAGGAAATAGACAGAAACAGTCCCCGAGCTTCCTGCTGGGGCCGGAGGCAAGGTGCCCTCCCATGGAACAAGACAATCCTCAGTGAGGCCATGAACACAGTAAGCACCGTGTGATTGCTCTAACACCCTTGTTCTTCCGAGCAAACAGAAACATGTTTATAATTACTTATTATAAATGATGTAATTACTATGTTTTTATAATCTTAATAAAAGGGAGTCAAAACCTATGGAGACTTCTCATTTAAAAGATTCTAAAACAAGTTAGGAAATTCTGTTGCCAGTTCCTTTGCAGTGGATGGACAGGAACAATGGAAACGTATTACAAGCAGGGCTGGGAACAAAATTGTGTAACAATGGAAACATCCAAACATCTGTTTCCAAGCCCTTTCCCTGGCTCGAGTTTATTTTTTAAGAGATGATGAAGCGTCACCTTTATCTTTTAGGGGCAAGTCGAGTGTGCTTCTTTAAAAAATCTGACAGCCACTAGTCATCACAAAGAAGGGCAATAAAAATGCAACATTCGTCTTCATAAGCAAAACATGTGATTTTCCTCTAAGTCTGTGAACTCTTTTAAGTACTTACCCAGAGAGAACGCTGGGGAGCCCCTATGTGAAATGGAAGATCTTCTGGGTTACTCTCTATCCCATTACAAAGTGCTGTAATGACTCCGTAATACTTTGAAGACCTGGTTTTTATAAAATTAACGACGTGAATGACAACCCTCTGCGCTCCTGAACATCTGGCTTTCACTTCTTGGCCGCCAAGTGAATGAAGAACAAGTGTGGCTCTACCTTTATACCCTCGTCCCAGGCTCCCCTTTTCATTTCAGCCAACAGTTTTCCCATAAAGGATTTTTTTTTTCTTTTCTGAGAAATTACTCACTTACTCTTCGTCCACACCTCTTTCCTTTGGTGATTCAAAAATCATTCTTTCTAGTATTTATTTGTTTATTTATTTAATTTATTTATTTGACAGAGAGAGACACAGCAAGAAAGGGAACACAAGCAGGGGGAGTAGGAGAGGGAGAAGCAGGCTTCCCGCTGGGCAAGGAGCCTGATGCCATGCAGGGGCTCGATCCCAGGACCCTGGAATCATGACCTGAGCTGAAGGCAGACACTAAATGACTGAGCCACCTAGGGGCCTCTTTCTAGTATTTAAACAAAATCTGGCAATCCCATGAACTAAGATTTTAGAAAGCTCTCTATTTTCAATCAAATATGAAGCAAACTTCCTATAAGTCATACTCTGTTTTATTTATATATTAACTTACCTACTTATCTTTTTTAAAAGGTTTTATCTATCATTTGAGAGATAGAGAGAGAGAGAGAGAACGAACGGGGCAAGGGGCAGAGGGAAAGGAAGAAGCAGACTCCCCACTGAGCAAGGAGTCCCACTTGGGGCTCAATCCCAGGACCCCAGGATCATGACCTCAGCCAAAGGCAGAGGCTAAACCAGTTAAGCCACCCAGGTGCCCCTGTCCTGTTTTCTTTTCTTTTTTTTTTTTAATATTTTATTTTTAAGTAATCTCTACACCAAATGTGGGGTTTGAACTTATAGCCCTGAAATTGAGAGAAACATGTTCTACCGAACCAGCCCGGCATCCCTAGCATACTCTGCTATAATATTCACTTCTTAAACTTTTCTGCAATGTTTTCTATGTATCTTTCGATAAGATCTGTTGACTGAAGATTGCGTGAGTTGTTGCCATATTGCTTTTCGTGTATTACAGCCATTTTTTCATGGTAGAAACGCAAGTATTTCCCTAAGGGCAGGAGGCTTTTCGAGTTCTGCAATCACTAAGAAATACCAGAAGACTCTTGTACACACTTACTACATTTAATGAAATTTTGTAGGATAAGTACGGTTAGTAAGTTTAAGCATCAATGAAATAATTAAGGAAGTTTATATTCATTGTCTGGATGCTTAATTTTTAAATATCTTACTAATTGGGAAGCTTTCTGTTATCAATAGCTAATATCTGAAGGCAAAAACTCTTAGGGCAATAAGTTTCATTAAAAGTAGAAAATGTCAACCATATTTTAGGGAATTATCTTGAAAATGTTGACATTTTTTGTCGACTTCTTTTTAGGTCCAGTGAGGTTGTCATTGCTTTTGCTGGCTAATAAGGAGCTTATTCAGGAGGAGAAAGGTCACTCTAGGTATTTTTATGGTTTCTGATGTTTGCATTATCAATATTATCTCTAATCCAGGTTTCTTTGCAAGAATCTTTTAAAGCCATTTGCTCATTTTGTGAAGCTTACATAGATACACGGTAAGCACTCAAAGTGATTTTGGTTGAACTGAGGAAAATCTGACAGATGATTCAGTCATCATTTCCTCCCATGAAGCCTTAAGATCTTATGGATCTCGAAGGATTGAGATCCACGATCTATGGGACCATCAGTGGTGGGAGCAGTCCTGTGGCCTCAATAGTTTGAAATGGGAAGAGAGAAGATTCTGTTCCCCAGTTTGGGAGGATCAAATTTTTAATTCTCAGGGACTTCTCAGCCAAGAAGCATTTTCCTGGATACCATGTTATCTCTCAGAAGGAGTAAAAGCAGTCCCTGGGACTTAATTTCTTCACTTTCCCCCAGAGTGATACAGAAAGATGAACAGTCAAGATGCAAGCCCAGGCCTGCTGGAAATTCTGCTGGGAGAATCCCGCCAGTTTCTTTCCCTGATACATAGGTGGGGGTCTATTCCAAGCTGGCCTGGGGAGGAAGTGAAGTGAGCACAGAAACTGCATATGGGTTGGCAAATCTGCGATCGCACAAAAAGGCATAGCCCTTTGGCAATCTTTGGGCATCAGTAGGATTGCATTTGGCATCCCTTAACAGAAACCCATGCTGCCTACCCAAATGGGGTTTTGATTTTTGCCGTATAACCGGAAGTCAGGAAGTAGGTAGTTGCAGGGATGTTGTCTTGAGAGTCACGAAGGACCTCAGATCCTTCTAGCTTCCTGCTCTGCTATCCTAGCATGGGGCTTTTTATTTTCAGGATTGTGGGGATGGTCCCCTGCATTCCCAAGCATCTTCTCACTTCAGGCAGGAAGAAGGGGGAGGAGTGAGGCCAAAAATAATGCAGTTTCTTTTCTGGGGACTTTGCCTTTTATTAAGGGATGGACAGGCTCTCCAAAGATGTTTCTCTCTACTTTATGGTGCAGCCCTCTGGGCATCTGCCAGTGAGTTGAGAAGCTGGATACAGCAACTGAGCCCATTAGTGCTTTCAAATAAAACTGTTGGTAAAGATGAGCGGGAGAATGGATTCTGAATACACAGGAATGTCTGGGCTCTGCCATGAGTGAACCACCCAATTTCATACTGAATAGACTGATGCCTGCTTTTTCACTGTCCCCTTCTCAAAAAACTTGCATCATGCCGTGGGCAGTGTATTACTTAGAACTATCATCAAGAACCCCCACGCTGAAAGCAAGTCTTGCAGGGGGATCCCGGGTGCCTCCCCATGCCCCCAGCCTGCGAGCCACACTTGAAGTCTTTCCATGGGGCTGGTAGAAGTTGGGATGCCTGGGCCCAGCCTTTCGTTGACTATGGGTCTTTTCCCTGTCCTTGACCTACCTTGCGGGGATTTGAGGAGAACAGCTCCAATTCATAAATAACCGGAGCCATCTGTGAGCGGCAGAGCCAAGGCCGAGGCTTCCTGGCGAACCCACAGCGCCCACCCCTGCTGCTCAGCATGACTCTGGGTGGGCATGCCGCCCAGCAGCCCAGCGGCCCCGGAGGGCGTTGGATTTCAGCATCCCAGAGACTGTGTGTGGGAGGCGTTCCCAGACAAGATGAACTGGGGGCTGGCGGGCGGGGGAGGCTCAGGGCTGGTGAGCGGGCTTTGCACGAAGCCAAGATTTCCTATAGCTCCTTGGTGAATTTGCCACTTCTTCTCCAAGCCTCTACCCTGGGTGATATCCACAAAGTCTGTAGATTTTGTTCAAACTGACCTGCATTGATATTATGATGGTTTAAACCCTGCTTTAAGAAATGTCATGCTGGGGCGCCTGGGTGGCTCAGTGGGTTAAGCTGCTGCCTTCGGCTCGGGTCTTGGTCTCAAGAGTCCTGGGATCAAGCCCCGCATTGGGCTCTCTGCTCAGCAGGGAGCCTGCTTCCTCCTCTCTCTGCCTGCCTCTCTGCCTGCTTGTGATGCTTCCTCCTCTCTCTGCCTGCCTCTCTGCCTGCTTGTGATCTCTCTCTGTCAAATAACTAAATAAAATCTGAAAGAAAGAAAGAAAGAAAGAAAGAAAGAAAGAAAGGAAGAAAGAAAGAAAGAAAGGAAGGAAGGAAGGAAGGAAGAAAGAAAGAAAGAAATGTCGTGCTGTTCTCATGAAAGTAGCATAATGTAGGTGCTTCTAGGCAGGTCCAGTCATCCCCTGTGTGGATGAAATAGGAGGTCGGAGGGGTAGAATTTGCATTTCCCCCCCCTCATTTTCAAATAAACTTATACTCACTGCAGAAAATTTAGAAGTATCATTCTCCCACTCTTCATTCCCACCATAACCCCAATTTTATTTCAGGCAGCCATGTGCCCCGGTGAAAGATGACATTTCTCAACCTTTCGGGCAATGAGCAAGTACAAATGGGCTGCAAGTGGAACTTAGATGGGTTTTCAGGAAGATTCGCAAAGGAGGCAGTGGGGCAGGCAGGGCAGGCCCACAGGCCCTTTTTTTCTGTTCTGTTTGTCCTTTTTGAGCATGGAACGGAGATGTGATGGCTAGAACTCCAGCTGCCATCTTGGGTGTTTAGAATCAACCTTCATGTTGAAGGTGGTGACACAGAAAACCAGAAGGAAACTGCAACCCTGATGACTTTGTTCAAGTGTCAAACAGCCCTGTGATCCCTGCCCCTGCACATCTTTTATGAGAAAATAAACTCCTCATTTGCTTAAGTCACTGTGGTCAGGTCTCTGTTAACAACAACTGAAAGTAATTCATAGCTGAACTGATACCTGACTCGGAGCGGGTGTCCAGTAAAAGTTTGGGGTAGCACATTTCTCTGGAAAGAGCTCTGGGTGATGAGAAGAGTGGGCCAAAGAATCCTGGGCTTGTTTTTTCACCAACTCCCTGAGTGACCAAGTTTGTGCTCTCTCTGGGCCTCAGTTTCTTTTCTGTGAAGTGTGAAGGTCAGACTAAATGCTCTTCAAGAACATCTTTAGGCTCTTATCCCTCTGAATCTATGAACTGGACAGACCTGGGTGCTCTTTTGGTTTTACATCTTGCTAATTTTGTAGCAGTAGGTGGGGAATTTAGCCTGTTGGAGTCCCGGATTTTTTTTTTTTTTTATCTCAGCTGCCTAGCTTATCAGGCACATAGGCAATGTTTAGCGAATGAATGAGGGAGGTAGGGACCATGCCCCCTGCCTGGGCTGCCTCCCCAGATGAAAGCAAAGATAAAATGAGATAACCCTGCCCAACACCATCCCAAGAGTAACTCAAATGCTTTCAGGACCAAAATGACCTGCTCTCCCCCTGTCCCTCACAAGACTTCGATTCTAGGTATCTGCCAGGACTGATCTCTACTCAGAATGGCCCTGCCACCATCCTCCCCAAGCAGCTTCCAGACTGCTTCTTAGGTGGCCCAAGTCCATGGGCAAAGGAACAGAGAGAGAACCAAACCAGCCCTATGCCACCTGTGAGGAAGAAATAGAATCATTCCCTCCCTGAATCGAGTTCCAGAAAGAGCATCTTCCGTCTCCCGGCTGACCCCTTCCTGATGATGCCAAGGACTCCTGCCATTATTTGCCCTCAGGAGCGGAAACTGTGGCCATCCAAGAAACTCCTTGGTTCCCATTGGCCTGGAGCTCTACCTGTGCTGCTGTTTCCTAACAGGAAGTTCAGTTGCCCTGGCACTCCATCTCCATAGCAACCCTTGCTTTTGAGACACTGATGGAAATTGCTGGTATGGGGAGGCCAGTCACAGAATACTGATTTGCACGGTGTCTGTAACCACGACTGCATCTCAGTACCTTTCCAGATACCCAAGGAGCTAAAAATACATCTGGTTCTGTCTAGGGCTCTCCAACCAGGCTAAGCATCTTCAAGTGCATCTGAGCTGTGTCTGACCTGCTAATATTGGTTATCTTAAGCAACTGGGGCTCAGGGGGCAGGGAACGGGGCACTGAATGCAAAATTACAGAGTGCAGGTCTGGTGGGGTCTGCTGTAGGGAAGGTAGAGAAGTAAAGGGAGTCTCATGGGAGGAAACAGAGGGGTTCTAGGGCACAGCCAGCAAAGAGCCCTGATTCCCTGTGGAACTCCAGTGAACTTGGTGGTCCAACTCATGATCTGAGCATTTGTTCATTTATTTGCTCATTCAGCAAAACATGTATTAAGCCTCTACCCTGTTCCAGACTCTGTGCCCAGCACTGGGATTACAGGTGTGAATAAGAGAGGGCACATGTTCCCCGCCCTCACCAGAGTTTACTGGATGTTTGAAACTGGGCTCATCCCTGAAAAGGCAAACATACTATGTGTGTTTCTGGATATCTTCTCCACTGTGCAGGGAGCTTGCTGGCTCGAAGATTGTTTACTCATAACCTTGACAGTATTTGCAGCACAAAATAGGTGATGGGATGGACCTGAGCAGCATTGCTGCCGCAGCCTCCCTCACCGTGGGCCCCCCGGGGGCTCTGGCCCGCCCTGCAAAGTGCGTGCTCAGGCCGTGAGGTGCTGTATGCGGGATAAAGTGACCACTCCACCGACACCTGTTAAAGCAGTTCTGTATCAAGTGACGGGTTGAATTACTTCCTAGTCTCCTTGGCAGGATTGGCAGCCAGCCCTCCCCCTCCCCCACCTCCTTCTTCCCAGAATCGCTACATGTCATTCAATTAATCCTGCATTTCCCAGAGCAGGAAGCCATGCAGAGTTTAGAGCGAGATCTACGTGCCAGTGCTGTCCTCAAAAAGCGGGTACCACACAGCCCCGGTCCCAGTTCCTGCCCTGGCCTCCTCCCCGAGGCAAATGGGCCACAAGATAGAGGGGGAGACGCTGCAGGGGCTTTGCAGGTCCGTGAAGATCCCACGAGGGATGCCTCGGGTCAGAAGAGGTCACCACTATGACCTGACTGCCTTCCCGGGCTGCAGGGGCTCAGATCCTGTGGCTGGCTGGTTGCCTTAGAGCAGGGAAAAGGGGCTGGGCTCCTGGAAGCACCCCACCGCCTTCAGGCCATCTGGCTGAGTGAGAAAGAGGATGGCTCCACGCAACCCGATTCTCCTTTTTGGCAAAGCAGCTCCGGATCAGCCTGATGGGGGCATCCACTGTCTGAGGGAGGCTTCTCTGCGGCTGGTTCCCTCCTGGAAGTCTGTGGGCACAACAGAACCTTGACTCCCTCTGCTCGGATTATTTCTTCCTTTGCCTGAGGCCCTCAATGCTCTCTGATTGCTTCTCTTTCCCTTTATCCTGGAGAAAGGATCCTGTGGTTACCTGTCACATAGTCACGTAGTGGACCACCTGTCCCTGCTGGCAGCTCATGCAGGGCCTTGGAGCCAAATAGGCACTCCACAGACCCAAGACCCTGCTCGAACCCTTTGTGGGGAGCGGGGACATCCTCTTGGACTGGAACGTGCCTGCCGAGTGCTGATCCTTTTCAGGGCTTCCCCTGAGATGTTTCTAGCCACCCCTACTGTCTGCGTCGAGCTGCCCTCAGAGCCCTTCTGAAGACACCTTCAACACACGGGGCCCCAGCAGGGCCCTTTCCGCTCCTGCTCTGTGGAGGAAGAAATACCGGAGAAAACCAGCTGCTCAGGGACACCATTCCATGAACAGCCGAGCCTACATTCTAGCAAGCAGCTGGTCACCTGGGCTGGGACCAGCCCCTCTGAACCTGTACTCACAAGGTCGAAGATTCAGCCCAACCATGGACACTCTAATGCTTTGAACAATAACATACAGATGTGTGATTTATTCAACACCTACTAGCAGGCTACACTGGCCCCAGGTGACTCAGAACTGCCCCATCCCTTCCTGTATAGAGCTCCCTAGGTGCTCCTTCCTGTGGCCAGTCCTTAGATCACTGCCTGGAACAGCCAGCCCATAATGGGCTTGGTCTCTAGGACCCCCTAATGTGGGACACCCCCTATCCCCACCTTGGATCTATGCAGTTAGGAGAGGGAGCCTGGAGCGAGCAAGAACCCTGAACTGGGGACAGAAAAACTAGCATTAAATCTCCTTGTTTCCTTTGCATGCACAACAGGATAGTGTCCTGCCAACTCATCTCCCAGGTTTGATGTGAGAACCATTTGAGTTAATGTCATCCTCACACTTTACAAATAATCATGAATGACCAAGTTGATAAAATACTTCCCTCTCTCCTGGGCAAATAATCCCAAACCCTTATCTTTCAGTGGAGTTCAAATCCTATCCCTCCTTCTGCTACACATTTTCACGTTCATGGCCTGTGGTGCTTAAAGCCCTCTAAAGCAGCTCTCTAAACCAAGCTGCTTCCTTGTGCAGCACAGGATACAGAGGTTCTGCAAGGACTCTGGCCAATGAGCTCCCCCACCTCGCTGGTGCTCCCCACGACCCTCTGGGTATGAGCAGCTGTCACCCTGGATACCTGACTATTCTTTGTCACCTGTTACTGCCCCCTCCCCCTGCCGGCTGGCTCAGAGCAAGTATGGGTCTGATCATTGGGCTGGTGAGGCAAATGAAAGAGGGAGGGAAGGAATACTTGTGTTAAAGGTGTCACAAACAATTC